>NC_088407.1:66794943-67165776 GCF_034236695.1 Oncorhynchus nerka
GCTTTGATGCACATGTACTGACCTTGCCTTCTGGATGACAATAGGCCGTGGTTCGGGTGGTTGATGTCCTTGATAATCTTTTTGGCCTTCCTGTGACATCGGGTGCTATAGGTGTCCTGGTGGGTAGGCAGTGTGCCCCCGGTGATGCGTTGGGCAGACCGCACCACCCACTGGAGCCACTGTAGTTGTGAGCGGTGCAGTTGTCGTGCCAGGAGGTGAAACATCCCGACAGGAGACTCTCAAATGTGCATCTGGGAAAGTTTGTGAGGGTCTTAGGTGCCTAACCAAATTTCTTCAGCCTCCTGAGGTTGAAGAGGCACTGGTTTGCCTTCTTCACCACATTGTCTGGGTGGGTGGACCATTTCAGATCGTCAGTGATGTGTAAGCCGAGGAACTTGAAGCTTTCCAGCTTCTTCACTGCGGTCCCGTCAATGTGGATAGGGGTGTGCTCCCACTGCTTTTTCCTGAAGTCCACGATCAGCTCCTTTGTTTGGTTGACATTGAGGGAGAGGTTATTTTCCTGGCACCACTCCGCCAGGGCCCTCACCTCCTCCCTGTAGGCTGTCTCGTCATTGTTGGTAATCAGGCCTACTATGGTTGTGTCGTCTGCAAACTTGATGATTGAGTTGGAGGCATGTGGCCACGCAGTTATGGGTGAACAGGGAGTACAGGAGGGGGCTAAGTACGCACTCTTGTGGGGCCCCTGAGTTGAGGAACAGTGAAGTGGAGGTGTTGTTTCCTACCTTCACCACCTGGGGGCGGCCCATCAGGAAGTCCAGGACTCAGTTGCACATGGCGGGGTTCAGACCCAGGGCCCCGAGCTTGATAATGAACTTAGAGGGTACCATGGTTTTGAAGGCTGAGCTATAGTCAATGAAGCGCATTCTTACATAGGTATTCCTCTTGTCCACGTGGGATAGGGCAGTGCACAGTGCAATGGCTATTAGATCTTTCGTGGCGGTAAGCAAATTTAAGTGGGTCTAGGGTGTCAGGTAAGGTAGAGGTGATATGATCCTTAAAACCCCACTAAGGTATGTGGGACGCTAGCGTCTTTATATCCAAAAACCTCAGTTTTGTTTGTGCGTTTTCTTCTGTAATCCACAGACTCAAAAGCAGACAAAAAAAATCCTAATTGTATCCGTAAAGTTCATAGAAACATGTCAAACGATGTTTATATTCAATCCTCAGGTTGTTTTTAGCCAAAAATAATCTATAAAATTTCAACCGGACAATAATGTCATATAAAAGGTAAACAAGAAAGGCACTCTCTCGGTCGCGAGCATGAAAAAGCTCTGTGACACTGCAGGGTCCACTCATTCAGACTGCTCTTACTCCCTCATTTTTCAAAATACAAGCCTGAAACTATTTCTAAAGACTGTTGACATCTAGTGGAAGGCATAGGAACTGCAATTTGAGTCCTACGTCAATGGATACTGTAATGGCATTGAATAGAAAACTACTTCCTGAATTAATTTTTTCGCCTGCCAAACCAGTTCTGTTATACTCACATACACTATTTTAACAGTTTTGGAAACTTTAGAGTGTTTTATATCCAGATCTACCAATTATATGCATATCCTTATATGCAGTTTAATTTGGGCATGCTTTTCATCAAAAATTCAGAATGCTGCCCCCTACCATAGAGAAGTTTTAACTGGCCTCTCAAAGCACTTCATGATGACATAAGTGAGTGCTACGGAGCGATAGTCGTTTAGTTCAGTTACCTTTGCTTTCTTTGGTACAGGAACAATGGTGGGATAGGGAGAGAATAAATATGTCCGCAAACACTCCAGCCAGCTGTTCTGCTCTAAGGACGAAAGCTAGGAACGCCATCTGGGCCAGCAGCCTTGCAAGGGTTAAATGTCTTACTCACGTCAGCCACAGAGAAGGAGAGTCCACAGTCCTTGGGAGCGGGTTGCGCCGATGGCACTGTGTTATCCTCAAAGCAGGCGAAGAATGTGTTTAGCTTCTCTGGGAGCAAGACATCGGTGTCCGTGACGTGGCTGGTTTTCCCTGTAATCCATGATTGTCTGTAGACCCTGCCACATACGTCTCGTGTTTGAGCCATTGAATTGCGACTACACTTTTCTCTGCACTGACGTTTTGCCTGTTTGATTGCCTTACGGAGGGAATAACTTAACTGTTTGCATTCGACCATATTCCCAGTCATCTTGCCATGGTTAAATGTGGTAGTTTTCGCTTTCAGTTTAGCGCGAAGGCTGCCATCTAATCACGGTTTCTGGTTTTGGTAGGTTTTAATAGTCACAGTGGGAATAACATGTTAGGGATGATGCGAATTTTCGCAGCTTTTCGCAGCTTTTTGTTAAACATCGTGCAACATTTCAACGTCTTGCTCTCATGCCAGGAATATAGTATATGCATATGATAAGTATGTGTGTATAGAACACACTCTGAAGTTTCTAAAACTGGTTAAATCATGTCTATGGCAATAGAAAATAGATGAGGTCCCGTTTACAATGCCTACAGCTTCCACACAATGTCGCCAGTACTAGCATTTCATTGCATGTTTATCCTTGGTGGGATGACGTATAGGCACTTCCTATCTTGGGGTGCACCGAGGAAGTTATGAAAGTGAAAAAATGGACGATGATTTCAAGACTTGCTGCTATCGAATACAGATCGCCCCGTGATCAATTTGATCGATTATTAACGTTTATTAATACGTAAAGTTGGTTTACAAAAGTAGTTTGAAGTGATTTGTAAAAGTTTATAGGCAACTTTTTTAATTTAAAAAAGTGACTTTGCGTCTTGTAAAGGTGAATTTTCCTGGATCAGACGGCCTTCATAAATGGACATTTTGGGTATACAATGACGGATTTAATCGGGAAAAAGACCCAATTGTGAGGTTTATGGGACATATAGGAGTGCCAACAAAGAAGCTCGTCAAAGGTAATGAATGTTTTATATTTCATTTCTGCGTTTTGTGTAGCGCCGGCTACCGCTAATTCTTTTGTTTAGGTCTCGTTCAGGTATTTCGGGGGGTGCATGCTATCAGATAATAGCTTCTCATGCTTTCGCCGAAAAGCATTTTACAAATCTGACATGTTGGCTAGATTCACAACAAGTGTAGCTTTAATTGAGTACCTTGCATGTGTGTTTTAATGAAAGTTTGAGTTTTATCGAGTACTACAGGTGGCGCTCTGAAATTTCCGCTGATTTTGGTCCCACAATCCGTAAGAAGTTTTAACATCCCCTATACACTTCCTGATGAACTTAGTCAACGTGTCCGTGTATACATTCATGTTATTATCCAAGGCTACTTGGAACATATCCCAGTCCGTGTGATCAAAACAATATTGAAGCATAGATTCTGATTGGTCAGACCAACGTTGAATAGACCTTAGCACGGGTACTTCCTGTTTGAGTTTCTGCCTATAGGAAGGGAGGAGCAAAATGGAGTCGTGATCTGATTTCCTGAAGGGACGGCGGGGAAGGGTCTTGTAGGCATCCCGGAAGAGAGGATAGCAGTGTTCGAGTGTTTTCCCAGCGCAAGTATTACAGACAATGTATTGATAGAACTTCGGTAGAGTTTTCCTCAAATTTGCTTTGTTAATATCCCCAGCTACAAGAAAAGTGGCCTCAGGATATGTGGTTTCCAGTTTGCACAAAGTCCTGTGTTGATCCTTGAGGGCCTTTGTGGTATCAGCGTGAGGGAGAATATACACGGCTGTGACTATAACCGAAGAGAATTCTCTTGGAAGGTAATACGGTCTGCAATTGATAGAGAGGTATTCTAGGTCGGGTGAACAAAAGGACTTGAGTTTCTGTACGTTATCACAATCACACCATGAGTGGTTAATCATCAAACTTACACCACCGTCCTTCTCCTTTCCGGAGAGTTCTTATCATCCAGAGACTGAACATTAGCTAGCGAGTAATTAAACTCTAGAAGTCCACTCCGAATACCTCTCTCCCCCAGCGGCGTCTTGGAGCAGCCTCTGGGATAAGTTAAATTGCCTTGGGTGGTGTGAACAAAGGATTAAATTCGGGAAAGGAGTAATCCTGGTTGAAGTGCTGTGAGTTACCACCGCTCTGATATACAAAAAAACCCGTTCTGGGCTAATAGTGTAAGAAATAACACACAGAAAAATGTTTTTTACTGCAAAGTTGCTTAGGAGCAAGAAGCAGAGCTGCCATGTCTGCCGGCGCCATCTTGCAGGATTACAGTGTGTGAGGGTGTCAGCACATAATCACACCGCCAGAATCAAAGGGCAGGTCAGCCCTGTGTTGACATGGCTTTGTCAGCAGTGGATCATACTCACACCTCGTGGTTAATTGTAGTTCCCTTAGGGAGGTGAGGCAGGGGTAAGTAAATCAGCGTAGCACACTCCAACGCGCTGGTGTGGCTACAAATGGCTAAACCCGCCTATTTCTCAAACCCTAACCTTATGCCTAACCCTAACCTTAAATTAAAAGCAAAAATCAAATTTTTGTTTTCGTAAATGTTTACTATATAGCCCGTTTTGATTTTGTGGTTGTGGTAACTAATGACAACCCTGTGAGGGATGTAAAAAGAGGCGCCTGCAGGAAGTAAAGTGGGATTGATTAGTGCAGATTAGATCAGGCCCAGGTTGATGCTGTTCTGATAGCAGATCAGGGGAATGAGAAGGACAGATCTCACATAGGGGGCAGATAAATAGGTAGTTAAGTAGCTCCACAGCTGGGACACTCTGAACTAGTACATACTACATACTGTGATCATTTACACAAACACTGAAACACACAGGGGGAGTCCTTGAATTATGGGAACTGACAAACTGGAGGAGGATTTTCGGGAAAAAAATAATAGCTTGTTGCATGATTTTGTTTGATGAATAGTGGTGGGTGGATATCCATCCATCCAACTAATTGATAGATACACAGGTTGATTTCTATCAATTCAGAGTAGGTACTGTACCGTAAGACATTATAGTTATTATAGCCTGATAGCATAATTTGTTACGAATCCCATAACTAGCCTACGGCTATTGTTGTTCTCACTTTTTCTAGGGGTCCTAAGCATAGTTACATTGTCTGTAACCTGAATGCATGTGAATATCTAAAACGTTTTTAACAATAGTTTTCAAGACTAACAAAAGCTTAAGTTTACCAGCATGGCTCTCAATAGAATGTTCAACAAGGATAAAGTAATTAATTCCCCTCTAAATGAAGCAATCTCTTTGTCATTTACATAAGGTTCGTCTCCACCCCAGAAGTGACTGTGTTTATTTATTCATTGTCCACAACTTGGCCAATGCACAGCCTGCTCAATAATAGATAATAGAGTAACAGCCATGACTCAATGCAGTATACATGCTATCACAGCCACTGCTCCAAACCACAGAGATACTGAAGAAGAGAGAGGGAAAACAATTAAGCCATTTATATTCTAACAAGAGGTTAGGACAAGAGATCAGCTTCCTCCACTGTCCTCATTTCAGCCTGACCCCAGCACTTTGAGGTGAGTTAATCGAGCAATCTTACACTATACAGGTGAGTTGCTGGTTACACCTCTTTTCCTTACTCATCCACCTATCACCATGGATTCTACCTCTTCCATAAAATTGCAAATCTCACGCCAAAAAATCCCTTTCATTTTGTTTCAAGGAAGGCATTTGGAAACGTAAACGTTTTGCATAGACTGTATGTGTGTGAGATGTAGATGGCATAGCAGTCAGGTTTCTTTGTCTTCGTCTTGTCGTGTCCTGTGTATATATCTTTTTATGTCTTTTTTCTTCGCATATATTTTTTAAATATTTTTCTCAACTTCAACATACTCTCCTGCAACCAGCCTCACCCAATGTGGTCTGGATCTGCTATATTCTTTACTTTAGAACTGGAACCACCAACAGGAGCTAGCCAGCTAACTTGCTACTAGCTAGTAGTCAGCTAGCCACTGCTAGCGGTCATCAGCTAACCTTTAGCCCGGACAACTCCTGCCAGTCTGCACAACGCGATTCAATCCAGAGCATATCGGACTTCTCCTTCTCCATGTCTCTGGATTCCTACCGCAAGCTCTGAACCTTTTCACCTTGATCATCGCAGCTAGCTAGCTGCTATCCGAGTGGCTCCACATGGCTACGGTCTCTATCCCGAAGCAAGCACCAATTAGCCTGGAGATAGCCTATGCTAGGCCCATCTCCCGGCTAGCTGAAGAGGTCCAACAGCCACTCCTTAGGCTACAAAACCTATTTTGCCAATTGGCCTGGACCCCTTTTACTGCCGATACGGAGCCCTGCTGATTCATCACGACTGGAAAACCGACGTAATCAGCCTGAGGGTTTTTTTCCAAAAAGGCTCCTCCTTCGCGACATCCCCTGAACGCCAATCTTTTAGCCTGCTAGCCCCGGCCCGCTAGCTGTCAAGAGCAAATGTTAGCTGAAGAGGTCCATCAGAGGTACATCTGTGTCAGGTATGCGTAAATGGCTGTAAGGGAGTTAGATGCAGATATTGCCTAGCCAACGGAGCCTTTTATTTAGGCACCCCAAAAGCACATGGTAAAAATGATTAACAATATGGGTTAACATAACACAGCGCAACAGACTAACTTGCGCATAACATGAACATGAAACAGAATAAACAATACCACACAAAGACATGAGGAAAACAGATGGTTAAATACACAACACATAATGAGAGAAATGAGAACCAGGTGTGTGGGAAAACAAGACAAGGCAAATGGGAGAAAAAAAATGGATCAGCGATGGCTAGAAAATCGTTGATGTCGACCGCCGAGCACCGCCCGAACAAGGAGAGGAATCGACTTCGGCAGAAGACGTGACAGTACCCCACCCCTGACGCGCGGCTCCAGCAGCGTGTCGACACCTGCCTCGGGGACGAGGTGCAGGGCGATCCGGATGGAGACGATGGAACTCTCGCAGCAGGGAAGGATCTAACATGTCCTCCACCGGTACCCAGCATCTCTCCTCTGGACCATACCCCTCCCAGTCCACGAGGTAGTGAAGGCCCATTGCCCGACGTCTCGAATCCATGATAGATCGAACAGAGTATGCCAGGGCCCCCTCGATGTCCAGAGGGGGCGGAGGAACCTCCCGCACCACAGACTCCTGGAGCGGGCCAGCCACCACCGGCCTGAGGAGAGACACATTGAAAGAGGGGTTAATGCGGTAATCGGGGGGAAGCTGTAACCTATAACATACCTCGTTCACTCTCCTCTATAAATGGCCCCACAAACCGCGGACCCAGCTTCCGGCAAGGCAGGTGGAGGGGCAGGTTCAGGGTCGAGAGCCAGACCCGGTCCCCCGGTGCGAACACCGGGCCCTCACTGCGGTGACGGTCTGCGCCTCCTTTGTGGCGCAGCACGGCGCGCTGAAGATGGACATGGGCGGCATCCCATGTCTCCTCCGCGCGCCAGAACCAGTCATCCACTGCAGGAGCTTCGGTCTGACTCTGATGCCAAGGAGCCAGAACCGGCTGATACCCCAACACACACTGGAAGGGAGAGAGGTTAATGGAGGAGTGGTGGAGCGAGTTCTGGGCCATCTCTGCCCAGGGCACGAACGCTGCCCACTCCCCCGGCCGGTCCTGGCAATAAGACCTCAGAAATCTACCCACATCCTGGTTAACTCTCTCCACCTGCCCATTACTCTTGGGGTGAAAACGTCAGGTAAGGCTGATCGAGACCCCCAGGCGTGCCATGAACGCCCTCCCTCCTCGACGTGAACTGGGGACCCCGATCAGACACTATATCCTCAGGCACCCCGTAGTGCCGGGAAAGACGTGCGTAAACAAGGCCTCCGCAGTCTGTAAGGTTGTAGGGAGACCGGGCAGAGGGAGGAGACGGCAGGACTTAGAGAAACGATCCACAACGACCATGATCGTGGTGTTTCCCTGTGATGGGGGAAGATCGGTCAGGAAATCGATTGACAGGTGTGACCATGGCCACTGTGTAACGGATAAGGGGCACACACCAAATAGGAGGAAATATAAACCCTCACGTCCTTAGCCAAAGTGGGACACCAGTACTTCCCGCTCAGACAGCGCACCGTCCGACCGATACCTGGATGCCCAGAGGAGGGTGACGTGTGGGCCCAATAGATCTGCCGGCAAAATAGATCAGCAACTCCTGCCTAGTTGCGTGCAGCGCCTGCTCCCCTCCAGTGTCCGCGTCCAGCTCCCACACTACCGGCGCCACTAGGCAGGAGGCCGGGAGTATGGGAGTGGGATCCATGGGCCGCTCCTCTGTGTCATACAGCCGGGGCAGTGTGTCTGCCTTCACATTCTGGGAACCTGGTCTGTAAAAGAGGGTGAAAACAAAACGGGTGGAAAAACATGGCCCACCTTGCCTGGTGAGGGTTCAGTCTCCTCGCCGCCCGGATGTACTCCAGATTGCGGTGGTCAGTCCAGATGAGAAAGGGGTGTTTAGCCCCCTCAAGCCAATGTTTCCACGCCTTCAAAGCCTTGACAACATCCAAGAACTCCTGGTCCCCCACGTCATAGTTTCGTTCCGCCAGGCTGAGCTTCCTCGAGAAGAAAGCACAGGGGCGGAGCTTCGGAGGCGTACCCGAGCGCTGAGAGAGCATAGCTCCTATCCCAGCATCGGAGGCGTCCGCCTCCACTATGAATGCCAAAGTGGGATCCGGATGAGCCAGCACAGGTGCCGAGGTAAACAGAGCCCTCAGGTGACTAAAAGCCCTGTCCGCCTCAGCTGTCCACTACAAGCGCACAAGGACCCCCTTCAGCAGTGAGATACGGCACCGGCACCGACCGGCAGTGTGACCTCTGCGGCCACAGATGGTACACATGAAAGCCCCTATTCCGGTCTCTCTGTGCGCAGCACCTCCCAGCTCCATAGGCACAGAGCCCTCTCTGGACATCCGCGGGTGACCAACAGATTATCCAGCGGAACGCACCACCAGCTGGTCGAAGGTAAGAGTGGTATCCCTGCAGGCCAACTCCCGACGGACATTCTTGCACAGGCTGCAACGGTAGTGGTCGATGAGGGCTCTGTCGCTCTATCCCGCTCTGGCGGCCAAGGTCCGAAATTCCAGTGCGAACTCCTGGGCGCTCCTCGTCCCCTGCATAAGGTGAAACAGACATTCACCCGCTCTACCCTCGGGCGGGTGGTCGAGGACTGCCCTCGAAGTCATCCAACGCCGGCGTTGGCCCACTCCAGAGCTCTCGCTGAGAGGCACAAGACGAGGGCGGACACCCTCTCCCTTCCGAAGGAGCTGGATAAACGGTGCCCAGGTAGAGGTCCAGCTGTAGTAGGAAGCATTGGCACCGGGACGCCGTCCCATCATACTCTCCGGGAAGTGTGAGACGCATCCCACTGGAACTGGGTTCAGGAGGGACGGGTAGTGAGGACCCCTCTTGTGCTGGAGGAGGTACTGGAGGACCTCCCTGTCTCTCCCAGCGATCCATTGTCTGACAGATGCGGTCCATGGCGGTGCCGAGATGGTCAATTAACTCTGTGTGCTCCTGGACGGGCTCCTCGACTCCGCTACCATAGGTACCTGCTTCTGCTGACTCCATAATGGGTGTGGTATTCTGTCAGGTATGCGTAAATGGCTGTGAGGGAGTCAGGTGCAGAAGAGCAGATATTGGGTAGCCAACCAAGCCTTTTATTTAAGCGAACCAAAAGCACACGGCAAAGTGAACACGAAATAACAATACGTGTTAACATAACCCAGCGCAACAGACTAACGTGCACATAACATGAAACAGAATAGACAATACCACACAAAGACATGAGGGAAAAAGAGGGTTAACAGAGGGAAAATCCAACCAGGAAGTGAAGGTTTTTCCTGAAATCTCTGTTCCATTGCATGCCTTCATTCCATTTAAAGGGATATCAACCAGATTCATTTTCCTATGGCTTCCACATGGTGTGAACAGTCTTTAGACATAGTTTCAGGCTTTTATTTTGAAAAATGAGCTAGAAAGATCACTCCGCGTCACTGTATGGCTGGGTGCCAGCAGCGTTTTGCATGCACCAACAGAGTGGAGCAGACATTTTCTCTCTCTCTCCTATTGAAGAAGCTACAGTCCGGTTGAAATATTATCGATTATATATTGTAAAAACAACCTGAGGATTGATTATAAAAAACGTTTGACATGTTTCTACTAACTTTACGGATACTATTTGGAATTTTCGTCTGCCCCGTCATGACTGCTCGAGCCTGTGGATTTCTGAACATAACGCGCCAAACAAATGGAGGTATTTTGGATATAGAAATAATCTTTCTGGAACAAAAATAACATTTATTGTGTAACTGGGAGTCTCGTGAGTGCAAACATCTGAAGGTCATCAAAGGTAAGCGATTCATTTTTATTGCTTTTCTACTTTTCGTGACCAATCTACTTTGCTGCTAGCTGTTTGTAATGTTTTGTCTGCTGAGAGAGATGTCCTTACATAAACGCTTGGTATGCTTTCGCCGAGAAGCTAAACTGTGTTTTGCGATATTGCACTTGTGATTTCATGAAAATGTAATATTTTTAGTAATTTCATTTGTATTTGGCGCTCTGCAATTCAGCGGATGTTGACGAAAACGATCCAACTTACGGGATAGGTGCATCAAGACGTTTTTAACACCCCGGCCATCCTACAATCTAAGCGTGATGCCCTCAATCTCACACAAATTATCAACGAACCTATCAGGTACAACCCCAAATCCGTAAACCAGGGCACCCTCATAGATATCATCCTAACTAACCTGACCTGCAAATACACCTCTGCTGTCTTCAAACCCGGATCTCAGTGATCACTGCCTCACTGCCTCAGGAAACACTGCCTTCTGGGAAACTGTAAAGTCCATGGAGAATAAGAGCACCTCCTCCCAGCTGCCCACTGCACTGAGGCTAGGAAACATTGTCACCACCGATAAATCCACGATAATTGAGATTTTCAATAAGAATTTTTCTACGGCTGGCCATACTTTCCACCTGTCTACACCCCCACCCCCCTCAGCAACTTGCCCCAGCCTCCCCATTTCTCCTTCACCCAAATGCAGATAGCTGATGTCCTGAAAGAGTTGCAAAATCTGGACCCATACATGATCTCTACTTGCACATTCATCTTCTGCACATCTATGTTAATTGCTAAATTGTAATTATTTATCAGCTATGGCCTATTTATTGCCTTTACCTCCCTTATCTTACCTCATTTGCACACATTGTATATAGACTTTTTCTATTGTGTTATTGACTGTATGTTTGTTTATTCCATGTGTAACTCTGTGTTGTTGTTTGTATCGCACCGCTTTGCTTTATCTTGGCCAGGTTGCAGCTGTAAATGAGAACTTGTTCTCAACTAGCCTACCTGGTTAAATAAAGGTGAAATAAAAATAAAATAAAATACACAGTGTATCCCAGTCTGTCTTTGAGGGGCTTTGTTAGAGAAATTTGCCCGTTTGTGATTGATCACTGACTGGATGAGCTTCTGAAGGCCCGATGGTGCCAACCTGACAGACTGAGAGCTTGAAAGCTCTTTGAACTCAAACACCCCGAGAGCCACATACTGTAGTCACAGTAGTGCAACAAACCCAGAGAAATCCTCCCTTGGATAATTCACTCTAGCACTCATTAAATCTAATCTAGTTCAACCAAATTATAAATGTACCTCATCTTATGGATAACTAGACAGTCTTCGGACTTGGGTTAATGTACTTAATTGGAGTTAGAAATGTATCAGTAGCTACCTAGCTACACCTACTATTTCCATTGTTTTCCACTCAACATTGCTAATGCTAATCTGTACAGTATGTTAACAAACCAAAATTTGCATCCTAAAACAATCCTCAATGTCTATTCCATCTCTCTCTCCGGGAAGTGTTTGTCCTGATGTTGTGCTGGCGACACCACAGAGTGGATTTAGTTTGACGCTGTCTCTTTTTGGTCCATATATATACATATATATATATATATATATATATATATATATATGTTCATTGACAGAGAGAGAGAGAGAGAGAGAGAGAGAGAGAGAGAGAGAGAGAGAGAGAGAGAGAGAGAGAGAGAGAGAGAGAGAGAGCGAGAGCGAGAGAGATCCACACAGAATGCCCTGGGAGCTTGTCACTGGCTGGCCTGTCATCTGAGAAGCTGGCTAGGGAGAGAGGATTTATAGCGGGAGGAGGGAAGGATGGAGAGGGATAAAGGATGACAAGGTAACGCACATGCACCAAGGTTTTAGAATGGTTCCTTCACTGATTGTGATTTTAACAAGTGACCATAGCTTTCACCTGGATTCACCTGGTCTGTCTATGTCATGGAAAGAGACATAGTGTTCCTAATGTTTTGTGGCACGTTTGATAGGAGATTTACAGAGATTTTAAAAAGATTTACAAAGGCAACAGTAAGAGCGAGAGAAAAACAGATACCCTTTTGGGGGCAAAAATATGATTTGTCTCTTCAAATTCTGTAGTAATGTCAGTGTTATTAGTGCTTCATGTATGCTGAGCAATTTGTCCTTAGTGTGATGCTATCTTAAAGGAAATGTTTATTAAATGCTACTACAGAAAGCCTTCATAAACACTACATAAATGTGTCACAAATCATCTATAACCGTATTTCATGCTCTATCAATGTGGCATAACTTTGTGACATAACCAGCAATGTCAAATATGACATAAACCTATGCTTTATAAAGGGTGGCATGTTGTGCTGAAGGATGGCACACACTCAAATGTGAAGTCATGTTCATCACATTACACCTAATCTGGATCATTAAGGATTTATAAATCATATTAAATTCAGTTTCACAAAGCATTTATAACCTTGTTATGCATATTGGTAGGACACTGCAATGCCAGGATAGTGGGTTTGATTCTCAGGACCACCCATACGTAAAAATGTATGCACACATGAATATAAGTCGCTTTGGATATAACTCTAAATCATTTCTAGGATAGCCCAACCTCTTTCCCTCTTGGGTGCATAGCCAGTATTAGACCTGACCTTAACTTTCCACAAAAAGCTATGCTGCAGGATGACACACCCTCTAAAGTACAGTCATGTTCAGCAAAATCTATTTACATTTTTTTGTATTCAATTTTCTTGGTTTTGTTTTTCCAGGTTTCGGATTTCCCCCAGTTTTTTCCTGGCCCCCCCCCCCCCCCCCCGTTTTTTTCACACTTTTTTAAAATAGAAAAACAACCACATTATATGTTCTGTGTTCTCAACAATGCTTAAACAGCATTGAGGGCTGGAAAAAATGTAAGAAAATCAAATGCCCACTTGTGGTGGCACTGGTCAGCGAAAATTTGTAACTTATAATCATTTATATTAGTTTGTTATATTAACCGTTGAGTTGGATTACACAGCTATCTCAATCGTTATTTTCAATAATTTCAGTGACTTCACAGCAACTGCTAGCCAGCTAACATTAAATAGCTAGCTAATCCAGGCTGTATCACAACCAGCCGTGATTGGGAGTCCCATAGGGCGGTACACCATTGACCCAACGTCGTCTGGGTTAGGCCGGTGTAGGCCATCATTGTAAATAAGTATTTGTTCTTAACTGACTTGCCTAGTTAAATTAGTATAGCTAAGTATATCAATATGACATGTTGCTAGCTAGCATGCTCAACTAAATAAAAATCCCCCTAGATATAGCCACCTCTCATAGTCACTTCATAAGATTTGTAAATTAATATAATAACACGAATCGAAAAGAGTTCCCCATATGCCCATTTAGAGTATTTCTGGTGCAGAACAGAAATGCCCTTGTCCAAATGGTGGGACAAAGGCATTTCCTAACAAACCTGCTAACTTTCTTTGTTGTTACTTTTAAGGTTGGAACCAACATGCAGTACCTCCAGCAGGTAGAGAGGTAAGAACCATTTGTCAACCAGCTCAGGGACAAGCTACACTATTGTCATGACTTCCTCTGAAGTCGGTTCCTCTCCTTGTTCGGGCGGCGTTCGGCGGTCGACGTCACAAGTCTTCTAGCCATTGCCGATCCACCTTTAATTTTCCATTTGTTTTGTCTTGTTTCCCCACACACCTGGTTTACATTTCCCTCATTACTTGTCATGTATTTAACCCTCTGTTCCCGTGTCCATGTCTGTGTGTGAAATTGTTTGTTGTAAGTACTTGTGCACATTTTGACTGGTGCACGACGGGTATTGTACCCATATTTTGTATTTCTGGATGTTGTTGGTTTTGATAATTAAACTGCTCCGGTTATTACCCAGTTCTACTCTCCTGCGTCTGACTTCCCTGCCACCAGTTAAGCACCCCTTACAACTATTCACAGCCCTGTGTAGTGCTCATTGTAATTGCATTGCTTGACTTTTTGAAACTTAATGTATTTTGTATTATTTTAAAAAGGTCCAAATAAAAGGAAATGTGCGCTTTGAACTTGTCTTTACTTTTATTTGTTTTAGCTGTTAGTGATTATTCCCTAAGTCTTAACTAATATTAGTTTACATTAAGCCTTTATGTATTTGTTATGAATGAGCAAAGGTGTCTGACTTCATAGTAAGTACAGTGTCATATGATTTAAGGCATTTATGTATGTGTTACTCTTCAAGCTTTGTTAAGTTGGTTGTTGATCATTGCTAGTGTCACGCCCTGACCTTAGAGAGCCTTTTTATTTCTCTATTTAGTTAGGTCGTGGTGTAATTTGGGTGGGCATTCTAGTTTTTCTATTTCTTTGTTGGCCGGGTATGGTTCCCAATCAGAGGCAGCTGTCTATCGTTGTCTCTGATTGGGGATCATACTTAGGCAGCCTTTTTTCCACCTTTAGTTTGTGGGATCTTGTTTGTGTGTAGTTGCTTTCTGCACTACATGTAGCTTTACGTTCGTTTTTGTATTTTGTTGTTTTTTCGGTGTCATTTAAAATAAAGAAAAATGTACGACTACCACGCTGCACAGTTAGACAGCCATTTTGAAGTCTTGACATATATTTTCAAGCTGATTTAAGTAAAAACTGTAAATAGGCTACTCAGGAACATACAATGTCATATTGGTATGCAACTCCAGTGTATATTTGGCCTTGTGTTTTAGATTATTGTTCTGCTTTAAAGACACATTTGTCTCCCAGTGTCTGTTTGAAAGCAGACAGAACCAGGTTTCCTCTAGGATTTTTCCTGTGCTTAACTCTACTCTGTGTATTTTCATCCTAAAAACTCCCTAGTCGTTGCTGATGACAAGCATACACATAACATGATGCAGCCACCACCATGCTTGAAAATATTAAGAGTGGTACTCAGTGATGTGTTGTGTTGGATTTCCCCCAAACATAACGCTTTGTATTCAGGACATAGAGTGAATTTTTTTGCCACCTTTTTTTGAAATTGTTACTTTAGTGCCTTATTGCAAACAGTTGTTGTTGATCCATCCTCAGTTTTCTCCTATCACAGCCATTCAACTATATAACTGTTTTAAAGTCAACATTGGCCTCATGGTGAAATCCCAGACCGGTTTCCTTCCTCTCCAATAACTGAGTTAGGAAGGGATGCCTGTATCTTTGTAGTGATACACCATCCAAAGTGTAATTAATAACTTCACAACGATCAAAGGGATATTCAATGTGTGCTTTTAATTTTTTTTAATCTACAATAAGGGGCCCTTCTTTGCGAGGCATTGGAAAACCTTCCTGGTCTTTGTGGTTGAATCAGTGTTTGACTGAGGGACCTTACAGATAATTGTATGTTTTTGGTACAGAGATGAGGTAGTCATTCAAAAAGTTATTGCACACAGAGTGAGTCCCTGCAACTTATTATGTGACTTGTTAAGCAAATGGGTACTCCTGAACTTATCTAGGCATGCCATAGCAAAGGGGTTGAATATTTATTGACTGAAGACATTTCAGCTTTTCATTTTTAATGAACTTATAAACATGTCTAAAAACATCATTCTACTTCGACAATATGGATGGTATTGTGTGTAGGCCAGTGACACAAAATCTCAATTTAATCAATTTTCAATTCAGACTGTAACACAACAAAATGTGGAAAAAGTCAAGGGGTGTGACTAGTTCCTGAAGGCACTGTACATTGAATTCGTATTATCTCTTAAATGGGAACACTATGGGCTCTGTTCTGTTTTTGAATTGGAGACATTCTTCTGTTCTCTTCTGTCCCCCTTGAGAGAGGAGACTTTGACTTACTGCAGTCTGAATATCGCAATGGTAAGCTGCATTTAGTAATGTAGCTGCATGCAAAAAGAATGCGTGTCTACCACATTATTCTACATGGCTAAAACACACCTTTTACTTGTCTGTACCTAAACACCTGTGTTTTACAAAATAAACACAGACAAATATAGAGGCGGTATCTGTCTCATAAAATAACACAACATGTTCTGAGACAAAAAAGCAGCATAACCATTCTGCTTGCCAGCAGTATCTGATAATCTGCTAATGCAACACTGTGGGTTATTGGCCTCTGATCTCAGGTGATTTGGGGCCGGTCCAGCAACACTGTAAGCAATGCACCATTTGTTGCCCTATTTACGAGTTCATTGGGCACTAACGATGGGTTTTGGCCCTCATATGCTGCTCCTTCTCCCCTAGTGCAATAATTCAGACCAGAGTGATGGGGCTGTCCTGGCAGGAGACAGCAGGGAGGAGTGGGGGAGGAATGGGGGAGTTGGCCGGGCTCCAGCCCCAGCCCGAGCACTGGAAGAAGAGGCAGAGTAAGGTCGGTCTCAGCACTAAGCCAGGGGGCCGCCTCAGCATGCTCCGATAAAAACAGAAGCCACTGTCCGTATCCTGTTATTCTACTGTACCGTGTGTATACCGCCAGTCCTCTGGAATGCCAGTGGACCAGAGCAAGCAGAGGTTTCCCCTGATGCCATGCTCACACTCACAGTTCCCAAACGCTGACCTCAACATTATTCTCCAGACAGCGGGGACTGTACTTCCCAAGGTGTGCCTGCTGGGAGAGCGCCTGTCCCCCCTTCTCGCCGCATAGGGTATTACCTACTTCTAGGTGACAGATCACACAATGACACGAAGGTCAGCACCACTTCATTTAGGACAGACTGGCATTCTTTTACAGTACCTTCTCTTAGGGAGATATGTTTTTTTATTTTTTTATTTAACTAGGCAAGTCAGTTAAGAACAAATTCTTATTTATATTGACACCTACTGGGCAACAGCCTTGTTCAGGGGCAGAATGACCGATTTCTTACCTTGTCAGCTCGTGGATTCAATCCAGCAACCTTTCAGTTACTGGCCCAATGCTCTAACCACTAGGTTACCTGCCACCCCAAAATATACCGATAGACAGATGAAATTGACCTTATTCAAGGTGTACAGAACACAAGAAAGTCATAGCATGTCAAATATCTGTGTTGGAGGCTGTTGCTAAGCTGTAATGTTAGGTTGTGCTGTCCTCATTCTGTTGAACACACTCCCTGGCTGACCGCTGAGGGGGGAACAGCCATTCCCCTATCCTGGCTATAAGTTTAAAAGGGATCCCATGTGGGCATGAGTGCTTCGTGCATTTATCTTGTCCCTGTTTACTGATCAGCTCACCTATCAGTGGGAAGGTACATCTCTATGAGAACCCACTTTGCGCCCTGGGGAAATTAAGCATGAAACAAACTGCTCATCACACACTCAAAAAGACACACACACACACATAAATAAATAAACACACTCACACACACTTACACACAAATACATAAACACAGTCACACACACATACTCTCACAATTGCATGCATGTACAGTACGCAGGGACATACAGATGTAGGATCTTAATTTGATCACCCTGTTGCAGGAGAACTGTCATGCAATGCATGAAATTTAAAACTAGTGTAGTTGAGGTTTAAAAAGGCCTCTGAAGTTTGTAACTTCCTCTTTGAAATTTTTAAATGATAAATGTACCCCTACAAAAAATGTAAATTAAACTTTCATTTAACTTTAACTTTCCTGATGTTGCAGGATTATTTTCCACCTGTAGAAAACTGGCTCAAATTAAGATCTTACATCTGTATGAACACACACACCCCAAACACACCCATTGATGTCAGAGTGGAGTTACACTGGGGGATTGGTCGGTCAGTATTCTGCTCACCCACTCATCACACTTGGGGGGGTTGACGTGGTGTTGGTCTCTTGTGTTCTTTAACAGCATACTGTACATATCAACCCTCACTGTAAGCAGGGGCACTTATTATCAAAACCTATGCGCTTGCTCTAGCCACAGCACCTTCTATCAGTTAATTAAGCAAGGATTTCATTTTATTTTATTTTACTATTTAAAATACATTTAATACATGAACTCCCTGCAACAGACACACATAATACAAACTGTTGAGGATAAAAGCACAAAGTGGTAAAAAAAAACTTGTTTCCATTCTTGTCCTCTTTGTAGGCAATGGCTGCAGGGCAAAAACTAGTGACATGGGCATTCAGTGCCATACTGTACATTCAATCACAATGTCAAAATACAGTACCATTCAAAAGTTTGGACACACCTCCTCATTCAAAGGTTTTTCTTTATTTGTACTATTTTCTACAGTGTAGAATAATAGTGAAGACATCAAAGCTTTGAAATAACACATATGGAATAATGTAGTAACCAAAATAGTGTTAAACAACTTCAAAATGCATGTTATATTTGAGATTCTTCAAAGTAGCCACCCTTTGCCTTGATGAAAGCTTTGCACATTCTTGGCATTCTCTCAACCAGCTTCTTGAGATATTCACCTGGAATGCATTTCAATTAACAGGTGTGCCTTGTTAAAAGTTCATTTGTGGAATTTCTTTCCTTCTTAATGCATTTGAGCCAATCAGTTGTGTTGTGACAAGGTAGGGGTGGTATACAGAAGATAGACCTACTTGGTAAAAGACCAAGTCCATATTATGGCAAGAACAGGTCAAATAAACAAAGAGAAACGACAGTCAATCATTACTTTAAGACATGAAGGTCAGTCAATCCGGAAAATTTCAAGAACTCTGAACGTTTCTCAAGAGTAGTTGCAAAAACCATCAAGCGCTATGATGAAACTGGCTTTCATGAGGACCGCCACAGGAAAGGAAGACCCAGAGTTACCTCTGCTGCAGAGGTTAAAACCTGTTTGTGGTTAGGGGGCAGCATTTTCACTTTTGGATAAATAGCATGCCCAAACTGAACTGCCTCCTACTCTGCCCCAGATCCTAATATATACATATTATTATTAGTATTGGATAGAAAACACTCTGAAGTTTCAAAAACTGTTTGAATCATGTCTGTGTGTATAACAGAACATATTTAGCAGGCGAAACCCCGAGGACAAACCATTCAGATGTAGTTTTTTAAGTCACTGTCTTTTCATGGGGAATCCAGAATTCTAATATACTTTCCTGCAGTTCCTACCGCTTCCACTGGATGTCACCAGTTTGTAGAAACGGTTGAGGTTTTTCCTTTGTGTAATGAAGAAGTACCATAGCTCAGAACGAACGTCACTTCACCTGTACCTTTCGATAGAGGCGCGTAACCAGAAAAGTAGCGTCAGTTTGTTTTGCTCCTGCATTGAACACAGATCATCCCGTCTTCAATTTGATTGATTATATACGTTTAGAAATAGCTAAAGTTGTATTACAAAAGTAGTTTGAAATGTTTTGGCAAAGTTTACAGGTAACTTTTGAGATATTTTGTAGCGACGTTGTGTAAGTTGGAAGCTGTGTTTTTCTGGATGAAACGAGCCAAATAAATTCATATTTTGGATATATATCGACGGAATTAATCGAACAAAAGGAACATTTGTGATGTTTATGGGACATATAGGAGTGCCAACAAAAGAAGCTCGTCAAAGGTAAGGCATGGTTTATATTTTATTTCTGCGTTTTGTGTCGCGTCTGCAGAGTTGAAATATGCTACTCTCATTGTTTACTGTTGTGCTATCATCAGATAATAGCATCTTATGCTTTCGCCGAAAAGCCTTTTTGAAATCTGACATGTTGGCTGGATTCACAACGAGTGTAGCTTTAATTTGCTATCTTGCATGTGTAATTTAATGAAAGTTAGATTTTTATAGAAATGTATTTGAATTTGGCGCTCTGCATTTTCCCTGGCTATTGGCCATGTGGGACGCAAGCGTCCCGCCAACCCCAGAGAGGTTACGTTTATTACAGTTACCAGCCTCAGAAATTGCAGCCCAAATAAATGCTTCAAAAGTTCAAGTAACACACGCATCTCAACATCAACTGTTCAGGGGAGACTATGTGAATCAGGCCTTCATGGTCGAATTGCTCCAAAACCCCTTTAGGACACCAATAAGAAGAAGACTTGCTTGGGCCAAGAAACCCGTGCAATGGACATTAGACCAGTGGAAATCTGTCCTTTGAGATTTTTTGGTTCCATCCACCGTTTCTTTGTGAGACGCAGAGTACGTGAACGGATGATCTCCGTATGTGTGGTCCCCTCCGTGAAGCATGGAGGAGGAGGTGTGATGGTGTGGGGGTGCTTTGCTGGTGACACTGTCTGTGATTTATTTAGAATTCGATGCACACTTAACCAGCATGGCTACCACAGCATTTTGCAGCGATACACCATCCCCATCTGGTTTGCGCTTAGTGGCACTGTCATTTTTCTTTCAACAGGACAATGACCCAACACACATCCAGGCTGTGTAAGGGCTATTTGACCAAGAAAGAGAGTGATGGAGTGCTGCATCAGATGACCTGGCCTCCACAATCACCCGACCTGGACCGCAGAGTGAAGGAAAAGCAACCAAGAAGTGCTCAGCTTATGTGGGAACTCCTTCAAGACTCTTCGAAAAGCATTTCAGGTGAAGCTGGTTGAGAGAATGCCAGTGCATTCTGAGTGTGCAAAGCTGTCATCAAGGCAAAGGGTGGCTACTTTGTAGAATTTTAAATATAAAATATGTTTTGGTTTGTTCAACACTTGTTTGGTTACTACATTATTCTGTATGTTATTTCATAGTTTTGATGTCTTTACTATTATTCTACAAAGTAGTACAAATAAACAAAAACCCTGGAATTAGCATTTGTATTTTACCCCTTTTTCTCCCCAATTTCATGATATCCAATTGGTAGTTACAGTCTTGTCCCATCGCTGCAACTCCCGTACAGACTCGGGAGAGGCGAAGGTTGAGAGCCATGTGTCCTCCGAAACACGACTCCGCCAAGCTGCACTGCTTCTTGACACAATACTCGCTTAACCCGGAAGCCAGCCACACCAATGTATCGGTGGAAATCTTGCGACCGTGTCGGCATGCATTGCGCCCTGCCCGCCACAGGAGTCGCTAGAGCTCAATGGGACAAGGGCAACCCGATCGGCCAAACCCTCCCCTAACCCAGATGACATTGGACCAATTGTGCGCCGACTCACGGGTCTCCCGGTTGTGGCCAGCTGCAACACACCGTGGGATTGAACCAGGATCTGGTTAGATCAGATTTGTGCCAATCCGGCTTCCTTCTTCTATCCCCCACGTTCTGTATTCCTTTGACTTCTTTACCGCATCCATACATCTTCAGTGTTACTCATTTCAACTTCCTCCTCTGATAGGGACTTGATTGAGGAAATGTCCCTCACCCTCTCCCTGTTCCATCCAATCAAAATCCTGGATGTGACCTCTGCTCCGGGACCTTTTATCTAGATACTATAACTTTCCAAAACCCCTTTATTAAAGGCCATTATGCACCATGCACCATTCCAACCTTTCACCCAGGGATGCTTTTTCCCTGACTCCACACACTGGAGCCAGCAACTCACTGCAGAGCAGAGCAACCCGCTCACCACACATGAATAATTAATACAGAAATAATTTAATTCCTTTTTTGCAGGGTCAGCGCATAGCCAGTGGGAAAGGTTGAGGTACTGTAGGAGTGGGGGTAGAGGAAGAAATGACAGGATAAGGGGGAGGGGGATGGGGGGGTGATGGTGCGTTGTGTGGGTGATTGGACAGAAATTGATCACGATCAAGGCTGAAGTCACGACTAAGAGAAAAGGAGGGGTGGATGTGGTACCATACTGAGATGTTTATTACATAACTAGGATCCACCTGGGTTCTGAGAGCAGTACTGGGGTAAAAAGGTGAGGATGTGTGTCTACATATGCACAGTACATATTTGTGGATGTACACCTTAAATGCTTCCCTGTGTATAGCATCTCTGAGAATCCTTAATTGTGTGAATGAAAGTGAGATTGTCAATGTGTGCATGCATGTGAATGAAGGTGAGAAAGATAGCGTGTGTGTATGTTTGTGTGCGGGAATGCATCTATGTGTGTTTTTCTGCCTATACGTGTGTGCGTGTGTCCATTTGTGAGCGTGCTTGCATGCATATGCGCTTGTGTGTACGTGTTTGTGCCTGTGCCCGTGCATGTGTATGGGTGTGTGAGTTTCAGTGAGTGGTAACTGCTGTCACTTTGGCGATGGAGAAGCAGTCAGTCATCCTGGGGGGATTAACCCATGCCAGGGCTTTCCTGCTATTTTAGGCTCTTGGGAGAGACTATGCCTGAACAACCCTGTGTAAGACACACACACACCACACACATATGCACCTCTTGCGCACACACACACAAAATATATCAAGATCTACTAAAGATGCCCTTTCCAAAATCCCTAATTGGCCACATGCAATAATTATAATTTTTTTAAACTCAAATTCCATGTCCAATTCGATAACCTAATTGACTGATTGGAACTTACATGAATGTGACCCTTTCTTTGAAGTGAGTAAATGTCTGAGACAGCAGGTGACTATAGCTAGACGGTGGCACCTGTCCATGTGCCCACTTACATCATCAATGGGCAGCTTGAATCTCCAGCGAGTGGCTCCTGTCACAATGAAAATGCTGGTCGGATGAGAGGGGGAGCAGAGCGGGCACACTCACAGCATACGTCACGTTGCCAGGAAGGCTGGAAAGTGTGTGTGTTTGGACATGTTCATTAACTATTCTTGTGGGGACCAGAATGGTAAGAGTATGGGAAAATATGATTTTGAATGGGATTGAATTGTGTGTCCCCACAAGGTTAGCTGTACAAAACTGTGTGTGTGTGTGTGTGTGTGGGGGAGGGGTTTCAATCTGGGGTGTTTCAATCTGAGTGTGCGTGTGAAATGTGTCCAGTGCTAACTAACAGGCCAAGCTTTAGGCATAATAGGCCCAGCTCCAGTGTGTGTTTGTAATCACCCATCTCCCCAACCCCAGCACTGTGTCGAGTGGAGCATCACTGTGCATCAGACTCACCCATAGACGACGTCAACCCCCCAAACACACACTCCCCCCTCCCACTCCCCCTTCCCCTCATCCAGTTACAAATAATCACTGTCAATGATCAGTGTGTGGGACTTAAAGGAGCAGGCTGTGAGACGACAGGGTCGGGAACACACAGGGTTGACTTAAGCCCATTCTCTGAAGCGCTCTCCCCTCCTCTCTCAATGAGGTCCATTCAGACTGCAGATGGCTGCCTGTATGTGTGAGATGAGCTCAACCACTGCTCTCTCTAGAAAAATATTAATTTACGCTCAGTGCCTGGTGACACTGGCTTTGATTCAACCCAGGGTTGCTTTAAGGATGGCCTCATGCTTTAAATAGCTCACTTGCCCTGGTGATACGACCATATGTTTGATATACACTGAGTATTTAAAACATGATCTTTCCATCACATAGACTGGCAAGGTGAATCCAGGTGAAAGCTATGATGTCTTATTGATGTCACTTGTTAAATCCACTTAAATCAGTGTAGCTGAAGGGGAGGAGACAGGTTGGTGGGTTATGTAACGCTGGTGGGTTATGCACACTCAACAGTTTCCCGTGTGTATCAATAATGGTCCACCACCCAAAGGACATCCATGTTACAGTTTTCTTCCATCGAAGGAGAGGAGGACCAAAATGCAGCGTGGTTATTATTAAACATCTTTAATAAAGATGATATCAAACTATACAAAAAAACAATACACGTACCGTGAAAAACCTAAACAGCCTTATCTGGTGCAAACAAACACAGAGACAGGAACAATCACCCACGAAACACTCAAACATTATGGCTGCCTAAATATGGTTCCCAATCAGAGACAACGATAAACACCTGCCTCTGATTGAGAACCACTCCAGGCAACCATAGACTTTTCTAGACAACCCCACTAACCACAATCCCATTATATACAAAAAAAACCTAGACAAAACAGACCACATAAATAACCCATGTCACACCCTGGCCTGACCAAAATAATAAAGAAAACACAAAATACTAAGACCAGGGCGTGACAATCCAGCCAACTTGAAACATATTGGAGTCAACATGGGCCAGTATCCCCTTGGAACGCTTTCGACACCTTGTAGAGTCCATGCCTTGGTGGTAGATGGAAGTCCTTTGTCCTTTGAAGAATGTCTCTGCTGGTAAATTGAATACGTTGTAGTAACGTCGTTGTGTGGTAGACGGGATACTCTGTCTGTTCCTTCCTAACCTGCGTTTGCAGCTGCTGTTGCTAACTCATTGGCTAAGAGGTATCACTTCTGTAGTGAATATTAGTTCAAAGTTCATACCATTCGCAACCAATGCTCACGCTGATGTTGGCTTCATTCTGTAGTTATTATCTGAACCATTCTGACATAAGACCGTTGTCCTCACATCCTCGGAACAGGAAGTAATTACATTTCATCTCATCACAAACTTTTCATATTCAAACATTTAAATTGAACAACAATTCCATGTGAATCCGATAACTCTGATGTGTAGACTTTCCTCTGTAGAGTTTATGTCATCTTATCATTGATGAGAATGTCTCAGATGACAACCGAACTGACATCATATTCATTAAGTACCACCGCATATGTTCAATTGTTCGGATTACCAGAATATAGTTCATTTCCACCCACCTCCTGATGTTCCCAGAATCTCTATGTTGATCCAGGTTTTTTTTTATGTAACCTCAGAAGGTTAGAGAGAGGAAAAAGGGGGGGAAGAGGTATGTATGACTGTCATAAACCTATCCCCACAGGCCAACGTCATGACAGCAATATATACAGTGCATTCTGTAAATATTCAGACCCCTTCCTTTTTTCACATTTTGTTACATTACAGCATTATTCTGAAATTCATACAATCTTTTTTTCCCACATCAATCTACACACAATAGCCCATAATTACAAAGCAAAAACATGTTTTTGAATATTTAGCAAATGTATTAAAAAAAATAAACTGACATATAACATTTACATAAATATTCAGACCGTTTACTCAGTACTTTGTTGAAGCACCTTTGGCAGCGAGTACAGCCTCGAGTCTTCTTGGGTATGAATCTAGAAGCTTGGCTGATCTGTATTCAGGGAGTTTCTCCCATTCTTCTCTGCAGATCCTCTCAAGCTCTGTCACGGTCGATGGGGAGCCTCGTTGCACAGCTATTTTCAGGTCTCTCCAGAGATGTTTGATGGGGTTCAAATCTGGGTTTTGGCTGGGCCACTCAAGGACATGCAGAGACTTGTCCCGAAGGCACATTGTCTTGGCTGTATATTTAGGGTTGTGTTCCTGTTGGAAGGTGAACCTTCACCCCAGTCTGAGGTCTTGAGCACTCTGGAGCAGGTTTTCATCAAGGATGTCTCTGTACTTTGCTGCGTTCATCTTTCCCTCGACTATGACTAGTCTCCCAGTCGCTGCGCCTGAAAAACATCCCCACAGTAAGCAAGCTGTCATGTGCCTTTTACTAAGGAGTGGCTTCTGTCTGGCAACTCTGTCATAACGGTCTGCTGGTGGAGTGCTGCAGAGATGGTTGTCCTTCTGGAAGGTTCTCCCATATCCACAGAGGAACTCTGAAGCTCTGTCAGACCTTTGGGTTCTTGGTCACCTCCCTGACCAAGGCCCTTCTTCCCGATTGCTCAGTTTGGCTGGACAGTCAGCTCTAGGAAGAGTCTTGGTGGTTCCAAACATCTTCCATTTAAGAATGATGGAGGCCACTGTGTTCTTGGGGACCTTCAATGCCGCAGACATTTTTTGGTACCCTTCCCCAGATCTGTGCCTCGATACAATCCTGTCTCTGAGCTCTACGGACAATCCCTTCAAGCTCATGGCTTGGTTTTTGCTCTGACATGCACTGTGGGACCTTACAGAGGCTTGCGAAAGTATTCCCCCCCTTGGCATCTTCCAATTGTGTTGTCTTACAACCTGGGGTTTGTATCATTTGATTTACACAACATGCCTACGACTTTGAAGATGCAAGGGGGAGGCTGGTGGGGCTGGTGAAAATATTTTTGGGGCGAAACAAACAATAAATAAGACAAAAAAACTGAAAACTATTCACCCCCCCAAACGTCAATACTTTGTAGATTCACCTTTTGCAGCAATTACAGCTGCAAGTCCCTTGGGGCATGTCTCTGTAAGCTTGGCACATCTAGCCACTGGGATTTTTGCCCATTCTTCAAAGCAAAATTTCAAGTTGTATGGGTTCCGCTGGTGTACAACAATCTTTAAGTCATATCACAGATTCTCATTTGGATTGAGGTTTGGGCTTTGACTAGGCCATTCCAAGGCATTTTAAATGTTTCCCCTTAAACAACTTGTGTGTTGGTTTAGCAGTATGCTTAGCGTCATTGTCCTGTTGGAAGGTGAACCTCCGTCCCAGTCTCAAATCTCTGGAAGACTGAAACAGTTTTCCCTCAAGAATGTCCTTGTATTTAGCGCCAGCCATCATTCCTTCAATCCTGACCAGTTTACCAGTCCCTGCCGATGAAAAACATCCCCACAGCATGATACTGCCACCACAATACTTCACTGGGATGATGTTCTCGGGGTGATGAAAGGTGTTGGGTTCACGCCCGACATTGAGTTTTCCTTGATGGCCAAAAAGCTCAATTTTAGTCTCATCCGACCAGAGTACCTTCTTCCATATGTTTGGGGAGTCTCCCACATGCATGTTGCTTATTTATTTCTTTAAGCAACGGCTTTTTCTGGCCACTCTTCCATAACGCCCAGCTCCGTGGAGTGTACAGCTTAAAGTGGTCCTATGGACAGATTCTCCAATCTCTGCTGTGGAGCTTTGCAGCTCCTCCAGGGTTATCGCTTGGATCCAAGATGGCGTAGCAGTCGGACGTGTGTTTTGTCTTGTCCCGTCCTGTATAGTGTAAATATAGTTTTTCCTCTTTTTTTTTCTGTACATATTTCGTACATATTTTAATCTCACTTCCCAACCACAGGCTGAATATACTCTCCTGCAACCCGCATCACCCAATGTGGTACGGATCTGCTTTTTCTATACTTTAGAATCGGAACCCTCATCAGAAGCTAGCCGCTAACTAGCTACTAGCTAGCCACTGCTAGCGGTCTTCAACGCTAACTAGGACACCAGCGCGACATCTACCCAAAGCATATCAGACTGCTTTTTCTCTACCACATCTCCGGATTCCTACCGCAAGCTCTGAAGCTTTATACCGGATCATCGTAAATAGCTAGCTGCAATCCGAGTGGCTACTCCTGGCTAACGTCTCTGTCCCAGAGCAAGCACCAGTTAGCCTGGAGCTAGCCTCGAGCTAAGCCCATCTCCCGACTACCCGAAGAGGTCCAAAAATACCTAATTTGCCAATTGGCCTGGACCCTCTACTGACCCTCTACTGCCGACACGGAGCCCCGCCGATCCATCACGACTGGTCCGCCGACATAATCGTCCGAGGGGGTTTCAACAGGCTTTTCCGCTGCGACATCGCCAAAGATCCATCTGCTGGCCAAGGCCCGCGAGCTTTCTGAATCACTGTATCTCCAGCTCACCGCATGAAGAGGAATAAATAAACAGACTCACCCCATCGCGACGTCCCCCAAAGGTTAACTCTCTAGCCCTCGCTATCTCCCTGCTTGCTAATTCGGCCTGCTAACGGCTAGCTTGTCAAGCTCCGGTCCGCTAACTGCTACCTTGTCTAGCTCGGGCCTACGAACTGTTAGCTTGTTAGCACAGGCCTGCTAACCGTCTGTACCACCGCGTCCCAATCACTCTCTGACCCCATTTACTTTCTATCTCTTTTTGATTTTTAATTTGTTTATACCTTCCGGAAACCTGCCTCACCCAATGTGATACGGAATCGCTATTACTTTTACTCTTATTTTTATTTTTATGACACACTCAAGAACCTCCAGACGCTAACCAGCTAACTAGCTACAAGCTAGTTAGTCATTGTTAGTTAAAAAAAAAAAAAAAAAAAAAAAAAAAACCTGGATAACACTCGCCAGCCCCCCTGCCCATCCACCGCTGCCCCCTGGACACTGATCTCTTGGCTACATAGCTGACGCACGCTGGACTGTCCATTAATCACGGTACTCCTTTCTGCTTTCTGCTTGTTTGTCTTACCTGTCGGCCCCGTTGCCTAGTCAACGCCATTTTACCTGCTGTTTGTTGTGCTAGCGGATTAGCCTCGCCTACTGTTTTTAGCTAGCTTTCCAAATTCAACACCTGTGATTACTGTATGCCTCGCTGTATGTCTCTCTCAGATGTCAATATGCCTTGTATACTGTTGTTCAGGTTAGTTATAATTGTTTTAGTTCACAATGGAGCCCCTAGACCCACTCTGCATACCCCTGTTACCTCCTTTGTCCCACCTCCCACACATGCGGTGACCTCACCCATTACAACCAGCATGTCCAGAGATACAACCTGTCTCATCATCACCCAGTGCCTGGGCTTACCTCCGCTGTACCCGCACCCCACCATACCCCTGTCTGTGCATTATGCCCTGAATATATTCTACCATGCCCAGAAACCTGCTCCTCTTATCCTCTGCCCCCAACGCTCTAGGCGACCAGTTTTGATAGCCTTTAGCCGCACCCTCATACTACTCCTTCTCTGTTCCGCGGGTGATGGGGAGGTAAACCCAGGCCCTGCATGTCCCCAGGTACCCTCATTTGTTGACTTCTGTGATCGAAAAAGCCTTGGTTTTATGCATGTCAACATCAGAAGCCTCCTCCCTAAGTTTGTTTTACTCACTGCTTTAGCACACTCTGCTAACCCTGATGTCCTTGCCGTGTCTGAATCCTGGCTCAGGAAGGCCACCAAAAATTCAGAGATTTCCATACCCAACTATAACATCTTCCGTCAAGATAGAACTACCAAAGGGGGCGGAGTTGCAGTCTACTGCAGAGATAGCCTGCAAAGTAATGTCATACTTTCCAGGTCCATACCCAAACAGTTCGAACTACTAATTTTGAAAATTACCCTCTCCAGAAATGTCTCTCACTGTTGCCGCCTGCTACCGGCCACCCTCAGCTCCCAGCTGTGCCCTGGACACCATTTGTGAATTGATCGCCCCCCATCTAGCTTCAGAGTTTGTTCTGTTAGGTGACCTAAACTGGGATATGCTTAACACCCCGGCAGTCCTACAATGTAAGCTAGATGCCCTCAATCTCACTCAAATCATCAAGGAACCCACCAGGTACAACCCTAACTCTGTAAACAAGGGCACCCTCATAGACGTCATCCTGACCAACTGGCCCTCCAAATACACCTCCGCTGTCTTCAACCAGGATCTCAGCGATCACTGCCTCATTGCCTGTATCCGCTACGGAGCCGCAGTCAAACGACCACCCCTCATCACTGTCAAACGCTCCCTAAAACACTTCTGTGAGCAGGCCTTTCTAATCGACCTGGCCCGGGTATCCTGGAAGGACATTGACCTCATCCCGTCAGTTGAGGATGCCTGGTCATTCTTTAAAAGTAACTTCCTCACCATTTTAGATAAGCATGCTCCGTTCAAAAATGCAGAACCAAGAACAGATACAGCCCTTGGTTCACTCCAGACCTGACTGCCCTCGACCAGCACAAAAACATCCTGTGGCGGACTGCAATAGCATCGAATAGCCCCGTGATATGCAACTGTTCAGGGAAGTCAGGAACCAATACACGCAGTCAGTCAGGAAAGCTAAGGCCAGCTTCTTCAGGCAGAAGTTTGCATCCTGTAGCTCCAACTCCAAAAAGTTCTGGGACACTGTGAAGTCCATGGAGAACAAGAGTACCTCCTCCCAGCTGCCCACTGCACTGAGGCTAGGTAACACGGTCTCCACCGATAAATCCACGATTATCGAAAGCTTCAATAAGCACTTCTCAACGGCTGGCCATGCCTTCCGCCTGGCTACTCCAACCTCGGCCAACAGCTCCGCCCCCCGCAGCTCCTCGCCCAAGCCTCTCCAGGTTCTCCTTTACCCAAATCCAGATAGCAGATGTTCTGAAAGAGCTGCAAAACCTAGACCCGTACAAATCAGCTGGGCTTGACAATCTGGACCCTCTATTTCTGAAACTATCTGCCGCCATTGTCGCAACCCCTATTACCAGCCTGTTCAACCTCTCTTTCATATCGTCTGAGATCCCCAAGGATTGGAAAGCTGCCGCAGTCATCCCCCTCTTCAAAGGGGGAGACACCCTGGACCCAAACTGCTATAGACCTATATCCATCCTGCCCTGCCTATCTAAGGTCTTCGAAAGCCAAGTCAACAAACAGGTCACTGACCATCTCGAATCCCACCGTACCTTCTCCGCTGTGCAATCTGGTTTCCGAGCCGGTCACGGGTGCACCTCAGCCACGCTCAAGGTACTAAACGATATCATAACCGCCATCGATAAAAGACAGTACTGTGCAGCCGTCTTCATCGACCTTGCCAAGGCTTTCGACTCTGTCAATCACCATATTCTTATCGGCAGACTCAATAGCCTCGGTTTTTCGGATGACTGCCTTGCCTGGTTCACCAATTACTTTGCAGACAGAGTTCAGTGTGTCAAATCGGAGGGCATGCTGTCCGGTCCTCTGGCAGTCTCTATGGGGGTGCCACAGGGTTCAATTCTCGGGCCGACTCTTTTCTCTGTATATATCAATGATGTTGCTCTTGCTGCGGGCGATTCCCTGATCCACCTCTACGCAGACGACACCATTCTATATACTTTCGGCCCGTCATTGGACACTGTGCTATCTAACCTCCAAACGAGCTTCAATGCCATACAGCACTCCTTCCGTGGCCTCCAACTGCTCTTAAACGCGAGTAAAACCAAATGCATGCTTTTCAACCGATCGCTGCCTGCACCCGCATGCCCGACTAGCATCACCACCCTGGATGGTTCCGACCTTGAATATGTGGACATCTATAAGTACCTAGGTGTCTGGCTAGACTGCAAACTCTCCTTCCAGACTCACATCAAACATCTCCAATCGAAAATCAAATCAAGAGTCGGCTTTCTATTCCGCAACAAAGCCTCCTTCACTCACGCCGCCAAGCTTACCCTAGTAAAACTGACTATCCTACCGATCCTCGATTTCGGCGATGTCATCTACAAAATGGCTTCCAACACTCTACTCAGCAAACTGGATGCAGTCTATCATAGTGCCATCCGTTTTGTCACCAAAGCACCTTATACCACCCACCACTGCGACTTGTATGCTCTAGTCGGCTGGCCCTCGCTACATATTCGTCGCCAGACCCACTGGCTCCAGGTCATCTACAAGTCCATGCTAGGTAAAGCTCCGCCTTATCTCAGTTCACTGGTCACGATGGCAACACCCATCCGTAGCACACGCTCCAGCAGGTGTATCTCACTGATCATCCCTAAAGCCAACACCTCATTTGGCCGCCTTTCGTTCCAGTACTCTGCTGCCTGTGACTGGAACGAACTGCAAAAATCGCTGAAGTTGGAGACTTTTATCTCCCTCACCAACTTCAAACATCAGCTATCCGAGCAGCTAACCGATCGCTGCAGCTGTACATAGTCTATTGGTAAATAGCCCACCCATTTTCACCTACCTCATCCCCATACTGTTTTTATACTGTTTTTTTTTTTTTTTTATTTACTTTTCTGCTCTTTTGCACACCAATATCTCTACCTGTACATGACCATCTGATCATTTATCACCCCAGTGTTAATCTGCAAAATTGTATTATTCGCCTACCTCCTCATGCCTTTTGCACACATTGTATATAGACTGCCCATTTTTTTCTACTGTGTTATTGACTTGTTAATTGCTTACTCCATGTGTAACTCTGTGTTGTCTGTTCACACTGCTATGCTTTATCTTGGCCAGGTCGCAGTTGCAAATGAGAACTTGTTCTCAACTAGCCTACCTGGTTAAATAAAGGTGAAATAAAAAAATAAAAAATAAAAATCTTTGGTCTCTTTGTTGCCTCTCTGATTAATGCCCTCCTTGCCTGGTCCATGAGTTTTGGTGGGCGGCCCTCTCTTAGCGGGTTTGTTGTGGTGACATATTCTTTCCATTTTTTTAATAATGGATTTAAAGGTGCTCAAATGTTCAAAGTTTCAGATATTTTTTTATAACCCAACTCTGATCTGTATTTCTCCACAACTTTGCCCCTGACCTGTTTGGAGAGCTCCTTGGTCTTCATAGTGCCGCTTGCTTGGTGGTGTTGCAGAATCTGGGGCCTTTCAGGACAGGTGTATATATACTGAGATCATGTGACAGATCATGTGACACTTAGATTGCAGACAGGTGGACTTTATTTAACTAATTATGTGATTCTGAAGGTAATTGGTTGCACCAGATCTTATTTAGGGGCTTCATAGTAAAGGGGGTGAATATATATGCACACACCACTTTATTTTTTAAATATTTTTTTTAATAAACAGGTTATTTTTTCCATTTCACTTCACCAATTTGAACTATTTTGTGTATGTCCATTACTTGACCCTATCCCCTCCTCTCTTCTCCAGACCATTTCCGGAGACCTTCTCCCTTACCTCACCTCGCTCATCAACTCATCCCTGACCGCTGGCTACGTCCCTTCCGTCTTCAAGAGAGCGAGAGTTGCACCCCTTCTGAAAAAACCTACACTCGATCCCTCCGATGTCAACAACTACAGACCAGTATCCCTTCTTTCTTTTCTCTCCAAAACTCTTGAACGTGCCGTCCTTGGCCAGCTCTCCCGCTATCTCTCTCAGAATGACCTTCTTGATCCAAATCAGTCAGGTTTCAAGACTAGTCATTCAACTGAGACTGCTCTTCTCTGTATCACGGAGGCGCTCCGCACTGCTAAAGCTAACTCTCTCTCCTCTGCTCTCATCCTTCTAGACCTATCGGCTGCCTTCGATACTGTGAACCATCAGATCCTCCTCTCCACCCTCTCTGAGTTGGGCATCTCCGGCGCGGCCCACGCTTGGATTGCGTCCTACCTGCCAGGTCGCTCCTACCAGGTGGCGTGGCGAGAATCCGTCTCCACACCACGTGCTCTCACCACTGGTGTCCCCAGGGCTCTGTTCTAGGCCCTCTCCTATTCTCGCTATACACCAAGTCACTTGGCTCTGTCATAACCTCACATGGTCTCTCCTATCATTGCTATGCAGACGACACACAATTAATCTTCTCCTTTCCCCCTTCTGATGATCAGGTGGCGAATCGCATCTCTGCATGTCTGGCAGACATATCAGTGTGGATGACGGATCACCACCTCAAGCTGAACCTCGGCAAGACGGAGCTGCTCTTCCTCCCGGGGAAGGACTGCCCGTTCCATGATCTCGCCATCACGGTTGACAACTCCATTGTGTCCTCCTCCCAGAGCGCTAAGAACCTTGGCGTGATCCTGGACAACACCCTGTCGTTCTCAACTAACATCAAGGCGGTGGCCCGTTCCTGTAGGTTCATGCTCTACAACATCCGCAGAGTACGACCCTGCCTCACACAGGAAGCGGCGCAGGTCCTAATCCAGGCACTCGTCATCTCCCGTCTGGATTACTGCAACTCGCTGTTGGCTGGGCTCCCTGCCTGTGCCATTAAACCCCTACAACTCATCCAGAACGCCGCAGCCCGTCTGGTGTTCAACCTTCCCAAGTTCTCTCACGTCACCCCGCTCCTCCGCTCTCTCCACTGGCTTCCAGTTGAAGCTCGCATCCGCTACAAGACCATGGTGCTTGCCTACAGAGCTGTGAGGGGAACGGCACCTCAGTACCTCCAGGCTCTGATCAGGCCCTACACCCAAACAAGGGCACTGCGTTCATCCACCTCTGGCCTGCTCGCCTCCCTACCACTGAGGAAGTACAGTTCCCGCTCAGCCCAGTCAAAACTGTTCGCTGCTCTGGCCCCCAATGGTGGAACAAACTCCTCACGACGCCAGGACAGCGGAGTCAATCACCACCTTCCGGAGACACCTGAAACCCCACCTCTTTAAGGAATACCTAGGATAGGATAAAGTAATCCCTCTCACCCCCCTTAAAAGATTTAGATGCACTACTGTTCCACTGGATGTCATAAGGTGAATGCACCAATTTGTAAGTCGCTCTGGATAAGAGCGTCTGCTAAATGACTTAAATGTTAAATGTACATGAAATCCAAACAAAAATCAATTTAAATTACAGGTTGTAATGCAACAAAATGGGAAAAATACCAAGGGGGATGAATACTTTTGCAACGCACTGTATATAGACAGGAGTGTGCCTTTCCAAATCATGTCCAATCAAATTAATTTACCACAGGTGGAATCCAATCAATGTAAACATGATGCAAAGGATCTGAATACTTATGTAAATAAGCTATATCTGTTTTATAACTTTTTAATAAATATGCAAAAATGTCTAAACCTGTTTTTGCTTTGTTATCAAGGCAAAGGGTGGCTACTTTGAAGAATCTCAAATATAAATATATTTTGATTTGTTTTACACTTTTTTGGTTACTACATTATTCCATATGTGTTATTTCATAGTTTTGATGGCTTCACTATTATTTTACAATGTAGAAAATAGTCAAAATAAAGAAAAACCTTTGAATGAGTAGGTGTGTCCAAACTTTTGACTGGTACTTTATATATAATGATTTTTTCAGTGACAACAGATTTTTTGGGAGATCCACTCATGATTCTGTGTCAAAATTTTGATCACAAAAAATATAGTCCCTTCCTATACAGTGTTCTACTGAGGTTGTGTCTAGATTGGAGGCTATAGCCTATTCTGCTGATGTGGACCAGAACGAGCTTTTAAATATTTAATGTCTGTGCATTTAGCCAGCCAGCCGTGTGTGCAGTGTCAGGTGTGCTGGAGCATGGTCTGAAATGGCTTCGTGCTTGACAAGAATAACAGGGTGGCTGCTGGATGGAGTCTTTCTTTCCAGTCTGTTTCAGTCTGACAGGCAGACAGACAGGCAGACAGGGTCACCCTATTGGAGTTCTGAGCTGACCATCCCCAGAAGAGGTGAATTTATGTTTATGTGACAATCTCAGTTGCAAAACACTCACCAGAGGAGGCTGGTGAGAGGAGCTATAGAAGGTTGGACTCTTTGTAATGGCTGGACTGGAGTCAATGGAACGGAGTCAAATGTGGTTTCCATGTGTTTGATACGGTTCCATTAATTCCATTCCAGCTATTACAATGAGCCTGTCCTCCTATAACTCCTCCCACCAGCCTCCTCTGACATGCACATATGCTGTAGACGCTGACAGACACACATATACACACACAGGCAGCTTACTGTGTAGCCAAGCACCCACACACATACACACAGGCACACACACACACAGGTACACAGGCACACACACATAGGTACACATGCATACACACACATACACACAGGCACACACAAACACACACACTCCCCAGGCGCATCACACACAGACACAGACAGAGACACACAAATCTGCTTGCTGTACTGTAAATGTGAACACAGACATGCTCTCCCCTCCCCCACACACAATAACACAAAGACAGTTTGCACGTGAGCACACACCAGATACCACCCCCTCACACACCCCCACCTCCATAACATGCGATACACGCTCACATTCACTCCCCTCTCACACACACTCTTCCTCTTCCCACACACACCCCAATTACCCAGTTATGTTCAATCTCTTTATTATCACCAACATTTTCATCCTGATGAATAAAATTGTGATTACTTCTAAACGCAGGTGATTTCTGTAGCCTGTGTATCTAAGTGGGTTGAGGTGCTAGGAGTATTATGTGTGTCAGCAATAATCAGGCTAAAATAAAGTGTGCTCCATCAGTGCTGCTCAACCAGGCTTCAATAATAATTGGGTTAGAATAAATGGGCCATGATTTTAGAGCAGGGGAAAATGAAGGAACGCCAGCCAAAACAGAGCCATGTACAATCCAATAACCAGGCCTCGGCAAGCTGCAGCGCAGACCAGACACACTGAATGTATGCTCCTGTTGTTAGGTGCACGTCCTCTTCGGGAATCTAGATCTATGATCTTATACACACAGTAGAGGGGAGGGGAGGGGAAGAGAGAGAAGAGGAGAAGGGAAGAGGGGAGAGGAGAGGGAAAGGGAGCATTAAGGCAGACGCATAGCGAATGACAGCAGATTTGGAGTTCGGCAGTTAGGCCATAGGCATAGCAATAGTTGTGTTGTCACCACAGTGATGGCCATGTATATAGATATTGATTAGCCCCTCTACCCGCATCCAAAATGGCATGATTGATCAATAAATGAAAAAAATGTTGTTCACTTAAATATCAATAGCAGAAAAGGCTATCTGGTGGATGTAGGCGGAAGATTGAAACCTGGGTTAGACATGAACTGGGACATCCCTGCCCTCCAAGCGTTTACAGAGGATGATGAAATAGTGAAATATGATCCCTTTCAACGTTAGGTATACAAATGAGCTTAAGCTTGGGTATATCTGTTGTGTCTGTCTATCCCTGCCACTCAAGTAAAACACTGAGACGAGTCACCATGTGAGGGACTATGTTGTTCTCTGGACATGTAATATGGTGAGTAAAGTCTGGCTTCCTGTGTGTGTGAGACAGGGAGTATGAACAGTGTTTACAGAGCCACAAGCCCAGGGGCATAGCAGGCACAAGGCCTGGGAGAGGAGAGGAGAGGACAGGAAGAGACAGAGAGTGAGATTTTACAGCTCCCCCTCTCCCCTCTGTCCCCATCACTCTCTCCCCACTGCTTGGCAGGCTGGCAAAGGAACAGCCGTTCACAGTGCGGGTCTCAGCATGCGCACATACGAGCACATACACACATACTCACTGCAGTGCCCTCGCTAGCAATATCCCCCAACCTTACACCCACCATGTCTTCAGAGGAGAAGAGAGAGAGAGAAAGAGAGATTCCAGAGCCAGCAGGGGACCACCATTCTCTAAGACAATATAGGCAGAACCCACCTTCCTCCATTGGGTTTCAATTGGCACAGAGTTTAGCAGTTATTTCACCTTCCCTTTCTTTTTCAGTCTATCCATCCATTTACAATATGACAAACCATGACATGTGCCTCTGTAGCATTGCCTAATGCTGGAGCTTGGGAGAGGGATACAGAGATAATCCCCTTTGTGAAACAATATGATAGTATACATTTTGATTCCTATTGAGTTAAGCTCCACCACAAATGAAGAGAGGAGATGAAATGTATTTGGGTTTAATCCAACATTGTTTTGCTGCTCTCTTTAACTCCCAACATCTGTGGCTAGTTCATCTATTGTATTGGTTTGTATTGAGAATTACAATCTGCCCCAGTTTAGCAGACTAGTGTTATGGCAAACTAATGCGCTATATGAAAAGCTAACTGTCTCTCTCAGATGATTATCGTAGATACAGTCCCAACCGGCAGTCTGCATATGTTAGCATTTTATCTCGGTTTAATCTGTACATCGCCAATTCTACACAAACTGTCAAGCATGGAGAGTGGACAACAGTGTAGTGTAAATCATTGTGCCGTGAGAGGATTTGATACTATCTTTCTGTCTTTAAGGATGTGTTAGTTCCCTATTTTTAACCTTAAGGGGGATAATTTAAGCATTCAGTGCCACTTCATGACTATTGATGAGGGTTGCAGGAGGAGAGGATTAACGATAGCTGCCTGTTCTGAAATCTGTGGTTGGACTGGGCTCTATCAGTGGGATGGGGAATAGGAGCCATGAAACTGGTCATGGATCAGTAGTGCAGAGGAGTTTGTGGTTGTAGAGTGCAATCTGTGGTCATAGAGTGTGGTCATGGATTAACATCTGTTGTTATTCGAGTTGGGTTTATAAGTGTTGAAGTGGCTCTGTGGTCATACAGGCATTGGTATACAGCTGTAGGATCTTAATTTGAGCCAGATTTCTACAGCAGGAAAATAATCCTGCAGCATCAGGAAATGGGAATTATTATGCGGATTATAATTAATGAAATTGTTTTGTAGGGGTTGATACATTTCACTTTAGGGCAAATAAAGTCTGGCATTTTTAAGTGTGAATTTACAACCCTTAGAAGCCCTTTTACACCTGGAATACACTACAGGTTTCCTGTAGTACAGGAACATTCTCATCAACAAAATAGGGATACAATTATGATCCACATCTATAGGTAAATACAGTAGGTATATTATAAATAGGTCATGTTTGGAAATATAACTTAACCCTTAACAGGCAGTCTGTATTACAGACTGCATTATAACAAGGACTGCAGTCTGTACTGTACAAATACAGTACAACAAGGATTGCATTTACTTGTTGTTTCACTGTATTCACATTGTACAGGGTTAAATCCAAGGATAATTTAAGGCCAAGGGTTAAAGACAGGGTTCAGTTAAAGGCCAAGGATAGGGTTAAAGCCAGAGTTAATTTAAGGCCAAGGATAGGGTTAAAGCCAGAGTTAATTTAAGGCCAATGATAGGGTTAAAGCCAGAGTTGATTTAAGGCCAAGGATAGGGTTAAATCCAGAGTTAATTTAAGGCCAAGGATAGGGTTAAAGCCAGAGTTGATTTAAGGCCAAGGATAGGGTTAAAGCCAGAGTTGATTTAAGGCCAAGGATAGGGTTAAAGCCAGAGTTAATTTAAGGCCAAGGATAGGGTTAAAGCAAGAGTTAAGTTTAAGGCCAATGATAGGGTTAGGTTTAGCTAGGGTTGGGGTTGAGCCGAGTGGTGGACATTTAAAAAAATATTTTTTTATTTTATTTAACTAGGCAAGTAGTTAAGACCAAATTCTTATTTATAATGATGGCCTACATCGGCCAAACCCAGACGACGCTGGGCCAATTGTGCGCCGCCCTATGGAACTCCCAATCACGGACGGTTGTGATATAGACTGGAATCGAACCCGGGTGTCTATAGTAACACCACCACTAAGAAGCAGTGCCTTAGACCGCCGCGCCACTCGGGAGCCCAGCCTAGAGACATGAAGATAGGGTTAGGATTGAAGCTGTAAGTGCAATGCTTTCCAATCTAGGGTTATGGTTAGCCATGATAGTACAATGTCCCTATAGCGGTAACCCTAACCCTAACCCTAGAATGATAGTACAATCATGTCCCTATAGTTGTAACCCTAACCCTAGAATGATAGTACAATGTCCCTATAGCTGTAACCCTAACCCTAGAATGATAGTACAATGTCCCTATAGCGGTAACCCTAACCCTAGAATTATAGTACAATGTCCCTATAGCGGTAACCCTAACCCTAGAATTATAGTACAATGTCCCTATAGCGGTAACCCTAACCCTAGAATTATAGTACAATGTCCCTATAGCGGTAACCCTAACCCTAGAATTATAGTACAATGTCCCTATAGCGGTAACTCTAACCGCAGCCTAGTTTGAATAGAGCACAACAAATATGATACTATACGTAGATGAATAATTACAAAGTAATGTCCTAACAAGCCTTTGATCACAGATATGTTGTGAGGCAATACACATTAGACACTCTCAAGTCTGTGATGATAATGGCAGAATCTTCATTGCTACTTTCACAGGTATGCTGCCATAATAATGAAACCAAAATCAGTGTTTCAAAACAACAACAACGTATCTGTTTCTAAACACCAAAAGAACATCCAAATGTAGGGGGAGAATGTGAAGTGATGGAAAATGTCAATAGTCTCGTTTTTATCAATCCAAAAGTCTACTTAACTCAAATCAGTTTATAATAATAATGATTTAATACAACTCATAATAATCATTTTTTATTGACACAATAAATTTAAAAAAGACACAATAATATGTTTAGAGCAGGGGTGTATAACACACCCAGACAACGCATGTAGGTAAACTAATTAATACAAATATATATATATCAAAATTGTGCTGATGTTTCTTCCAGAGGCAGTTTGGAACGCTCTAGTGGGTGTTGCAACCGAGGACAGACAAGTTTTAAGCACTGCACACTTCAGCACTTGGCGGTCCTGTTCTGTGAGCTTGTGTGGCCTACCACTTTGTGGCTGAACTGTTGTTGCTCTAAGACGTTTCCACTTCACAATAACAGCACTTACAGTTGACCATGTTTCAGTTGAGCAGCTCTTGCAGGGCAGAAAATTGACGAACTGACTTTTTGGAAAGGTGGCCTCCTACAGTATGACGGTGCCACATTGAAAGTCACTGAGATCTTCAGTACGGGCCATTCTTCTGCCAATGTTTGTCTGTGTAGATTGCATGGCTATCAGCAACGGGTGTGGTTGAAATAGTCAAATCCACTAATTTGAAGGGGTACCCACATACTTTTGTATATTTAATGTATGTCACATTCCATCAAATGATAACAATTGATGGCCATATACGTAAATTGCCACAGTTGTCAGAGCAAAAACCAAGCCATGAGGTAGAAGAAATTGTCCGTAGAGCTCCGAGAGAGGATTGTGTTGGGGCACAGATCTGGGGAAGGGTCCAAAAGAAATCTGCAGCACTGAAGGTCCCCAAGAACACAGTGGCCTCCATCATTCTTAAATGGAAGAAGTTTAGAACCACCTGAATGCCTAGTGTCACGTCTGGAGGAAATGTGGCACCATCGCTATGTTGAGGCATGTTGGTGGCAGCATCACGCTGTGGATATGTTTTTCAGCTGCAGGGACTGGGAGACTAGTCAGGATCAGAGGAAAGATGAACTGAGCAAAGTACAAAGAGATCCTTGCTGAAAACCTGATCCAGAGCGCTCAGGACCTCCGACTGGGGTGAAGGTTCACCTTCCAACAGGACAACGACCGTAAGCACACAGCCAAGACAATGCAGGTGTGGCTTTGGGACAAGTCTCTGAATGTCCTTGAGTGGCTCAGCCAGAGCACATATTTGAACCCCATCTAATATCTCTGGCAAGACATGAAAATAGCTGTGCAGCAACGCTCCCCATCCAACCTGACAGAGCTTGAGAGGATCTGCAGAGAAGAATGGAAGAAACTCCCCAAATACTGGTGTGCCCAGCTTGTTGCATCATACCCAAGAAGACTCTGGGCTGTAATTTCTGCCAGGGGTGCTTCAAAAAGTACTGAGAAAAGGGTCTTAAAGATGTCTGTAAAATCTGTTTTTGCTTTGCTATTATGAGGTGCTATGTGTAGATTGATGAGGGGGAAAAAACGATTTAATCCATTTTAGAATACAGCTGTAACAAATGTGGAAAAAGTCAAGGGGACTGAATACTTTCTGAATGCACTGTATGGTGGGTGCAAGCCTGAATAGACACATTGGTAATTTGGGCTCACCTGGACCTCTGAGAAAGGGGTGGAGAAGGAAGAGGCATGACGAGTGGAGTACAAACAGTACAGAGCTCAACAAATCTATGTTTGCTAATGAAAAGAGCCAGCTTAGAGCCTGCAGGGTTCAAAAGAGTCCTGCTTCATCTGGCCTGCTTTAATCTTCCACAGGTGCACACGCACACACACACACACGTTTACAATAGGTATTAACAGATTTTTCCACAGGGGATGGGCATCAAATAAATATCTTATCAATGCAAATGACTTGAATATTCCATGATGCACTTCCATTGATAATCTAATAAATTAGGACTGTTTGTGTGTTTGTGCAAATTATGATTTTGATTAACCCAATCCTTCGAGAGTACACTTAAACAACATGAATAAATGCTTATGAAGCATGAATAACATTCTTATGAACAGTGTATGACTTTATTATGAGCTGATTTTCAATGCGGCCTGTCACCCACGCCACGCAACTGAAACATGGATAAAACAGTTGGAGCTTAGACTCGTGTCTCTGTTGAATGCCCCCTGGCAGGAGGGAGGAAGGAGATAGCTGTCACGAAACTACGAGAAGAAAAATAATCTGGCCACAGCTGAGCCCAGGCTTTGATGAAGACACAAGTAATCAGAGAGACATGACAGGGCCTATCCAGAGCTGTGAAAGGCAGCGGGGCCAGGGTGGTATTTTCACAGGCCCGGTCTCCCCCCGTCATCAACGATACCGTTGAGGAGTGTGCCATCTCACCAGACAGATGTCACAGCGGCTCTGTCACGGTCCAGTCACTCCATCTTGAGTCAGCTAACAAGGCAGTCGATGGCAGTGTGAGGAATGGGGCCATCGGATCCATTATCGCAGTCCCCATTTCCTGTCACACCCAAGCCCTTTCCCTGGGACTGCAGCCAGCTTCAGAGATGATGACCAGCTCAATGTGTATTGAAATGAAATGCGAGGACCTGGTTCAGTTTAATGCACTGGCTTTTTCCTGCTCAGATATGTCCGTTGTAAATGCTAGGTGTTAAAAGCTTTAGATAATCTGCATGGATGAATAAGGATGGATGAGTATAGTAAACTACAGTCTCCTGACACAGAGAGGCTTGATAGAGAGATGGCAGATTGTATTCATATTGCCTATCAAATATATACTGAACAAAAATATAAACGCAACATGTAAAGTTTTGGTCTCATGAGCTGAAATTAAACATCCCAGAAATGTTCCAAATGCACAAAAAGCGTATTTCTCTCAAATGGGAGATCACACAATTTTGTTAACATCCCTGTTAGAGAGAATTTCTCATTTGCAAACATAATCGATCCACCTGACAGGTATGGCATATCAAGAAGCTGATATACGGCATGATCATTACACAGGTGCACCTTGTGCTGGGGACAATAAAAGGCCACTCCAAAATGTGCAGTTTTGTCACACAACACAATGCCACAGATGTCTCATGTTTTGAGGGAGCGTACAATTGGCATGCTGACTGCATGAATGCCCACCAGAGCTGTTGTAAGAGAATTTCATGTTAATTTCTCTACCATTAGCTGCCTCCATCGTTGGTTTAGAGAATTTGGCAGTACGTCCAACCGGCCTCACAACCGCAGACCATGTGCAACCATGCCAGACCAGGACCTCCACATCCTGCTTCTACACCTGCGGGATCATCTGAGACCAGCCACCCGGACAGCTGATAAAACTGAGGAGTATTTCCATCTGTAATAAAGCCCTTTTGTGGGAAAAAAACTCATTCTGATTGGCTGGGTCTGGCTCCCAAGTGGGTGGGTCTATGCCCTCCCAAGCCCACCCATTGCTTCACGGATTTTCTTATATGAACTGTAACTCAGTAGAATCGTTGAAATTGTTGCATGTTGCGTTTATATTTTTGTTCAGTATAGATTACATAAATAGTTTTTCAGTAGGTTTCAAAGCACATAATGACATCACAACTTCACTTTCACAGTGTATATGATATGGACGTTGCAAAACAATGTTATTTTTAAGCTTCCGACTGATTGATATTTAGACGCGGCCCTCTCCCAAGGATTGTGGGCTCTCGTTCTCCATGGCCGACGTGAGAAAGACATTTAAACGTGTTAACCCTCGCAAGGTTGCCGGCCCAGACGGCATACCTAGCCGCGTCCTCAGAGCATGCGCAGACCAGCTGGGTGGTGTGTTTACAGACATATTCAATCTCTCCCTATCCCAGGATAGGTAGCTCAGCCTTCAACACTATAGTATCCTTCAAGCTCATCATCAAGCTCGGGGACCTGGGTCTGATCCCCGCCCTGTGCAACTGGGTCCTGGACTTCCTGACGGGCCGCACACCAGGTGGTGAAGGTAGGAAACACCACCTCCACTTCACTGATCCTCAACACAAAGGCCCCACAAGAGTGCGTACTCAGTCCCTCCCATAACTGCATAGCCACACGCCTCCAACTCAATCATCAAGTTTGCAGATGACACAGCCACAGTAGACCTGATTACCAACAATAATGAGAGAGGAGGTTAAAGCCCTGGCGGAGTGGTGCCAGGAAAAGAACCTCTCCCTCAACATCAACAAACCCAAAGAGTTGATTGTGGACTTCAGGAAAAAGCAGAGGGACCACACCCCTATCCACATTGACAGGACCGCAGTGAAGAAAGTGGAAAGCTTCAAGTTCCTCGGCGTACACATCACTGATGATCTGAAATGGTCCACCCACACAGACAATGTGGTGAAGAAGGCACAACAGCGCCTCTTCAACCTCAGGAGGGTGAAGAAATTTGGCTTGGCCCTTAAGACACTCACACACTTTTACAGATGCACAATTGAGAGCATCCTGTCAGGCTGTTTCACCGCCTGGTATGGCATCTGCACTGCCTGCAACTGCAGGGCTTTCCAGAGGGTGGTGCGGTCTGCCCAACGCATCACCGGGGTCACACTGCCTGCCCTCCAGGATACCTACTGCACTCGATGTCATAGGAAGGCCAAAAAGATCATCAAGGACATCAACCACCCGAGCCACGGCCTGTTCACCCGGCTTTCATCCAGAAGGTCGAGGTCAGTATGGATCAAAGCTGGGACTGAGAAACTGAAAAACAGCTTCTATCTCAAGGCCATCAGACCAAAATCTACAGCATAAAAGGAATGAAATCCATGCAGTGCTCAAGAACAAAAAAATATGCAGGCTAAACCTAGTACTTCGTAGAGTACATTCAATAATGCATTGGAAGATCATCCAAACGTTTTTGGGATGTGAGTTTCTTGGCATCACTAGCCGACTACCACCCGGTTACTCAACCCTGCTTCTTAGAGGCTGCTGTCCTATGTACATCAACATGTAATCAATAGTTACTTTAATAATGGAACATTAGTCACTTTATTCATCTTTACATACTGCTTTACAAATTTCCTATGTATAAACTGCATTCTATTCTACTGTAATTTATTACTCTGACTTTGCTCATCCTAATATTTGTATATTTCTTAATTCCATTATTTTACTTTTAGATGTGTGTGTATTGTTGTGTTAGATACTACTGCACTGTTTGAGCCAGGAACACAAACATTTTGCTACACCCGCAATAACATCTGCTAAAAATGTGTATGTGACCAATAACATTAGATTTTATTTGGCAGCATGATTTATTTAAACTACAATGTCCCATAGGGTTCGCTATGTTGAGGAATGCTATGGCAAGTGTAATGGATGATTATGAGAGAGGGACGATTGAGGAGTGTGTTTGATTGAAGAGGTTTGTGAATCATCTGCCATGGGCCCCAGACAGTGTGTGAGTGTATCCGGGTAGTCGATTAAAACGTTACACCCTGCCTCACACACCAGAAATAGGCCTCATCTGTCAGGTGTCTTTAACAAAGAATACAACTTTTACCGTCCTCAAATTCACTCTATCCTGTTCTTCTTTTCTTTGAACTTTCTTGTTTCTCCACACTAGAGAAAAAAAGTTACTTATGAGAAGGGACTGACTCGAAAGTCTGTTGAAGGGAGCCGTGAGTCCTTTGGGTTAAAATTCAGTGTGGTGACAGAGAAGAGAGTGACAGTGAGGGCTACCTTGTCTGTCATGAGGTATGTGGCTGTGGGAGCCAGAGGGGCCTGGAAGGGGCCATGAAGGGGCCACCAAACTGTGTCAGCAAGGGAGCCTCTGAGGTGAAGAGAGGCATTTTGAGGTGAAGGGTAAAGGCCAGTTTAAACTTGGTCTAACGACACGTCTGTACACAATTAGAATGTGACAAATGTCGCTGGCGACACAACATTTCATTTATACTCTGAGACTCTCAGTTTCCTTTGTCGCACAGACATGAAAAAATGTTACGTCTGCAACTCTCGCAACATCCGATGTCATGGTTACCGGACTGCCACAGTAACCAGACCAAATCTTCCTGTGACAAGATGATGCAGAAGTTCTAAAATTCTCACACTGTGGCAGTAAGCTATTTTCTGTAAGCCTGCCATTCCTTAGTAAATAATGATTTGGGTTTATTTTCCTATGATGTTGAATAAAAAATAACTACTTTTAAGATGTTGTCAGCTATACTCTGGTCATTATTTGAACTGGCTAGCCTGCTAGCTAGTTAGCTAGCTATCAACGAACCAAAACATTGTTTTGAAAATGTTGATAAGTTGAAATAGTTTATTAGTGTTAAAATAGAGACAGTATTCTATTTGGAGCACCGGGCTGCTGTCATGCCGATGCTGCCGTTTAGTGTTTATACTTTTTCTTAACGACAATGACAAGTTTGATGTCGAACGACAATAGAATGTTCATGATGTTGCTATGACAATTGTCTACAGACGTGTAAACCAGCCTTAAGTTAAGAGGAACGGCAAGAGGCAAAGACGTGTACACAGGTCCAGGCTCCAGGCATAAGTGACTTAAGCAAACTCAGTCGGGGTCTCTACTTACGGGGTCTCTACTTACTATTGACAGTAAGAATAGTTGAAAACATGGTGCAATTTCGAAATTTGGTTGTGTATCAGCAGTTTTTGTCTTGTTATGTCAGCCACTCAATTAGCTGACAATGTAAGGACAGATGCCGTAGAGGAGAAGCGGGTATGGGGAGTTGACATTTAATTAGGAACAGACAAAGAGCAAGACAGAAACAGCGTCAGCCCACGGATACACAATGACCAACAACAATCAATGCAACAGCGGGGAACAGAGCTGGGGAACTGACAAATATAAGGGAGGCAATTAACAGGTGAGTCCAATAATCGCTGATGCACGTGACGGGAGGAAGGCAGGTGTGTGTAATGATGGTGGCAGGAGTGTGCAATGCAGGGTAGGCTGGCGCCCTAGAGCGCCAGGAGGGAAGAGCGGGAGTAGAAGTGACAGTACCCCCCCTCTACGGGTGCCACCCGACGTCCCACCTGGGCAAGCCTGACGGGCCGGCCGAGGCACAGGCACTAGACAAGCCGGCTGGGCGTGAAATCCTGACGAACCGGCAGAGGCATGAGAGCCAGGCGAGCCGGCTGAGGCATAGGAGCCTGACAATCTGGTTGAGGCATAAAGGCCTGTCGATCCCACTGAGGCATGGGAGCCCGATGATCCAGTGGAGGCATAGAGGCCTGTCGATCCCACTGAGGCATGGGAGCCCGATGATCCAGTGGAGGCATAGCGGCCTGACGAGCCAGCTGAGGCATGGGAGGCCGATGATCCAGTGGAGGCATAGAGGCCTGTCGATCCCACTGAGGCATGGGAGGCCGATGATCCAGTGGAGGCATAGAGGCCTGTCGATCCCATTGAGGCATGGGAGGCCGATGATCCAGTGGAGGCATAGAGGCCTGTCGATCCCATTGAGGCATGGGAGGCCGATGATCCAGTGGAGGCATAGAGGCCTGTCGATCCCAGTGAGGCATGGGAGGCCGATGATCCAGTGGAGGCATAGAGGCCTGTCGATCCCAGTGAGGCATGGGAGCCCGATGATCCAGTGGAGGCATAGCGGCCTGACGAGCCAGCTGAGGCATGGGAGGCCGATGATCCAGTGGAGGCATAGAGGCCTGTCGATCCCATTGAGGCATGGGAGGCAGATGATCCAGTGGAGGCATAGAGGCCTGTCGATCCCACTGAGGCATGGGAGCCCGATGATCCAGTGGAGGCATAGCGGCCTGACGAGCCAGCTGAGGCATGGGAGGCCGATGATCCAGTGGAGGCATAGAGGCCTGTCGATCCCATTGAGGCATGGGAGGCCGATGATCCAGTGGAGGCATAGAGGCCTGTCGATCCCATTGAGGCATGGGAGGCCGATGATCCAGTGGAGGCATAGAGGCCTGTCGATCCCATTGAGGCATGGGAGGCCGATGATCCAGTGGAGGCATAGAGGCCTGTCGATCCCATTGAGGCATGGGAGGCCGATGATCCAGTGGAGGCATAGAGGCCTGTCGATCCCAGTGAGGCATGGGAGGCCGATGATCCAGTGGAGGCATAGAGGCCTGTCGATCCCACTGAGAAATGGGAGGCCGATGATCCAGTGGAGGCGTAGAGGCTTGTCGATCCCACTGAGGCATGGGAGCCCGATGATCCAGTGGAGGCATAGCGGCCTGACGAGCCAGCTGAGGCATGGGAGGCCGATGATCCAGTGGAGGCATAGCGGCCTGACGAGCCAGCTGAGGCATGGGAGGCCGATGATCCAGTGGAGGCATAGAGGCCTGTCGATCCCATTGAGGCATGGGAGGCCGATGATCCAGTGGAGGCATAGAGGCCTGTCGATCCCACTGAGGCATGGGAGGCCGATGATCCAGTGGAGGCATAGAGGCCTGTCGATCCCATTGAGGCATGGGAGGCCGATGATCCAGTGGAGGCATAGAGGCCTGTCGATCCCATTGAGGCATGGGAGGCCGATGATCCAGTGGAGGCATAGAGGCCTGTCGATCCCACTGAGGCATGGGAGGCCGATGATCCAGTGGAGGCATAGAGGCCTGTCGATCCCATTGAGGCATGGGAGGCCGATGATCCAGTGGAGGCATAGAGGCCTGTCGAGCCAGCTGGGGCATGGGAGGCCGATGATCCAGTGGAGGCATAGCGGCCTGACGAGCCAGCTGAGGCATGGGAGGCCGATGATCCAGTGGAGGCATAGCGGCCTGACGAGCCAGCTGAGGCATGGGAGGCCGATGATCCAGTGGAGGCATAGAGGCCTGACGAGCCAGCTGGGGCATGGGAGGCCGATGATCCAGTGGAGGCATAGTGGCCTGACGAGCCAGCTGAGGCATGGGAGGCCGTTGATCCAGTGGAGGCATAGAGGCCTGTCGATCCCACTGAGGCATGGGAGGCCGATGATCCAGTAGAGGCATAGAGGCCTGTCGATCCCATTGAGGCATGGGAGCCCGATGATCCAGTGGAGGCATAGAGGCCTGTCGATCCCATTGAGGCATGGGAGCCCGATGATCCAGTGAAGGCATAGCGACCTGACGAGCCAGCTGGCTGTAAAAACCTGACAATCCAGTTGAGGCCTGACGTGGGATGGACGTCTTCCGAGCCAACTGTGGCAAGAAATCTCTCGAGCGAGCTAGGGCATGGCAGCCCGACGAGCTGGTTTAGGCACCGCTGGTTCCATCGGTGTCGGGCCCCGGAACCAACGTTCCACCACCTGGAACATCAACACTCCCCGATGCTTCGTATGATGGCTGCTGAATTCTGTAAAGACCGACGTCGGAGACGAGAAGCAGGTACGGGGAGATGACGTTTAATTAGGAACAATTAGCCAAGTACATTTTTTGATTGGTAGTTAGTCTAGCCAGCTATATAAACTTGTAGGATGGCGATTAGTACAAGTGCCCAGGGGCCCTGACCTCGAGGGGGCCCCCATTGATTTTGTTAGTCATTCTCACTCAGATATCATATTAACATGGCATAAGTCATGGCAAAATGTGTAGAATTCTAGGAAATTTGCTTTAAAACTGCAAAGATTTCTCTCTACCCCATGGAAAAATGGGGCCCACGAAAGGCTCGATCTGGAGATGTGTGTAAAAGTCACATGAAACTAAATAGTAATTGGATTTTTGTAAGACATAAGAGGAATGGAAATAACACTCAAAATGTGAAATATTCCAAAATCTACAGCATAAAAGGAATGAAATCCATGCAGTGCTCAAGAACAAAAAAATATGCAGGCTAAACCTAGTACTTCGTAGAGTACATTCAATAATGCATTGGAAGATCATCCAAACGTTTTTGGGATGTGAGTTTCTACTTTCTCTCTGCAGTAGTAAACACTGAATGATTTATCAAAGGCAAGAAACAGCTTGTAAGACTGCTGCAGGTTGGAGGATGTACAGTGAATAAGGCCTCTTTGTAGGTCTTTGTAAAATGATACAGTACACTTGGTGAGGTCATCTCTGAGGAAAAGGTTGGGTAGAAGAATTAACCTCTGTCTGGGAGAGATGTCTGGAGACACAGATTCACATGTGATGTACCCTCTCTCTGCTTGCTTCCTCTCTCTCTGCTCTCTCTTTCTCTGCTCTTTCTTTCTCTCGCTCTGCTCTTTCACTCTCTGCTCTCTATTTCTCTCTCTAGTCTCTCTTTCTCTCTGCTGTCTCTTTCTCTATCTCTGTTCTCTCTGTTCTCTCTGCTCTTTCTCTATTTGCTCTCTATTTCTCTCTCTGTTCTCTCTTTCTCTCCCTGCTCTCTCTTTCTCTCTGCTCGCTCTCTCTCACTGCTCCTGCTCTCTCTGCTCTATCTGCTGGTTCTCTTTCTCTCTCTCACTTTGTCTCTGATCTCTATTTCCCCCTCTCTGTCTACCATATTTAGCCTCTCTCCACCTTCTCTCCTCCATCTTTCTCTCTAGAGATGGGTAGGAGAGAGATGGGTAGGAGAGAGACGGGTAAAGAGAGAAATGAGTAAGAGAGAGATGAGTAATGAGAGAGATGGGTAAAGAGAGAGATGAGTAAAGAGGAAGATGGGACCTTATATAGACAGGTGTGTGCCTTTCCAAATCATGTCAAATCAATTGAATTTACCACAGGTGGACTCCAATCAAGTTGTAGAAACATCTCAACGATGATCAATGGAAACAGGATGCACCTGAGCTCAATTTTGATTCTCATAGCAAAGACTCTGAATACTTATGTAAATTAGGTATTTCTGTTATACATTTTTTACACATTTGCTAACATTTGTAAAAACCTGTTTTCGCTTTGTCAATATGGGGTATTGTGTGTGGATTGCTGAGGACTGTTTTTATTTAATCGATTTTAGAATAAGGCTGTAACGGAACAAAATGTGGAAAAAGTCAAGGGGTCTGAATACTTTCCGAGGGCACTTTAAATGGCTTAACAGCCAATGTATATTATTTAACATTAATATTAAAATAGTACTCACTTATAGGAATGGGCAATTGTTGCTAGCTATCCCGTAAAACCATCACCGGAAAGCAGTTATTTTCATATTCTTCTTTGTTTTGGTAATTTCCTGTTCTTCCGACGCAACGTAACGGAGTGCTTATGGTTCATGTGAACAAGTCATTACGGTTGTATAATCTGGGAGGGGGGGCAGCTTTGTGCTTAATTGGCTCATGAATCACACGTCTAAATGGAATCCGATGGGAAGAGAAGGAGATGATGTCCCATGGGCCATTGCTCCCTCGAGGTATGGAGAGGAGATAGAGACGGCCTCCTGAAAGCAGCTATATTTCCACACTCGTTAATTCAAAATTGGAATGAGGGGGTGGTAGGTGGTTAGTTATGAGTGAATAAAGGTTGTGTTCTTTTTCCCTCCTAGCCCCAAGGAAGGGAACATGGGGGACCGTGCACAAAAACAGGGGTGGGTTTGGACAGCAGCCGAGGTGGGTTCACCAATATCCCTCTCCAATTTTCTCCCAAGAACATACAGGGGTCCTGATTGGCTTCCCATGTCCAAGGCCCCATAGGAGGTTAATTACGTACTTATGGCATAGTGTATGACTGTAGGACTATATACCACTTCTTGAGAGAAATTACAGTTTTTCTCAATCGCATTCAATCATTTTTTTGGAACAATGTTGTCGACTTTCAAAACAGAGTCCACAAGAAACAGAACTCAGAACAGAAATGTGTTTTCAAAACAGAGTCCACAAGAAACAGAACTCAGAACAGAAATGTGTTTTCAAAACAGAGTCCACAAGAAACAGAACTCAGAACAGAAATGTGTCAAAATTGCAAATATATTAATAAAAAGAACAGGAATGCCTGCAAAGATATTAACACAACCATACTTATCGCTTGAGTCCAAGCACACTAACAATTAGTTAGTCTGTCTTTTAAAAATCCCAGTAGATCAATATATTTTCTTTGCAGTCACTAAATCAGTATGATCAAAACTAGAAGTACGACTATCAAAAGGCACAGAATTATGGGCAATTACTCTCCATTTCTGCATATTTCATCCAAACAATTTCCTACACAGAAGAACATATTTTATAATAAGTACATTGTGTGCAGGATTCATTTATCGGTATCATCACAATCCAATTCCATGTACAGTGCATTCGGAAAGTATTCAGACCGCTTGACTTATTCCCAAAACATTTTACATTACATTATTCTAAAATTGATTAAATGTTTATTTTCCTCATCAATCTTCACACAATACGCCATAATGACAAAGCCAAAACAGGCTCTACGGACAATTCCTTCAATCCATTGCTTGGGTTTTGCTCTGACATGCACTGCCAACTGTGGGACCTTATATAGACAGGTGTGCCTTTCCAGATCATGTTCAATCAATTGAATTTACCACAGGTGGACTCCAATTAAGTTCTAGAAACATGTCAAGGATGATGAATGGAAACAGGATGCACATGAGATCAATTCCAAGTCTCATAGCAAAGGGTCTGTCTACTTACTGTATGTAAATAAGGTATTTCTGTTTTTAATTTTTAATAAATTAGCAAAAATGTCTGAAAATATGTTTTTGATTTGGCATTATTGGGTATTATGTCGCCTTTGTGGGGTATTGTGTGTAGATTGACGAGGGGGAAAAACAATTTAATCCATTTTAGAATAAAGCTGTAATGTAACAAAATGTGGAAAAAGTCAAGGGGTCTGAATACGTTCCGGATGCACTGTATTCAATGCATAGGCTAGTTTGTTCATAGTTTTGTAGACTTTCTGTTGGCGCACATAAACACAATCCCATAATAGAAATAAGGAAAAGTGAATACAATGGATGAACACAACTGATATGAACGTATATGCCTCAATCCACACCAAAATGACTTGGAGTAATCCAAAGTTACGTAGACGTAACCCAGCTTCATTCTCTGTATGAATCAAAATTAGACAGTTTCCATTGCCTAGATATTTCCTTATATTTTACATGGTATGACACTGATGGGCTGATTTAGACTTTTGTGCACTACTATTTACAGAGTTTAATTCCAAAACGCTATCAATTTTCAGAATAGTTGGTAAATTAGCTATAATTGCTTAAAGAAATTATGAAAGAGAGTGGTGAGTTTTTTTCACTATCAAATCATGGCATGGGGTTGTTCAATGACAGAAATGCATTTGTATAATATCTATTACCTGATGGTTTCATTTCAGAGAGACAAATAATCATGTTTTTTTGCCTAATGCTATATACAGTGCCTTGCGAAAGTATTCGGCCCCCTTGAACTTTGCGACCTTTTGCCACATCTCAGGCTTCAAACATAAAGATATAAAACTGTATTTTTTGTGGGACACAATCATGAAGTGGAACGACATTTATTGGATATTTCAAACTTTTTTAACAAACAAAAACTGAAAAATTGGGCGTGCAAAATTATTCAGCCCCTTTACTTTCAGTGCAGCAAACTCTCTCCAGAAGTTCAGTGAGGATCTCTGAATGATCCAATGTTGACCTAAATGACTAATGATGATAAATACAATCCACCTGTGTGTAATCAAGTCTCCGTATAAATGCACCTGCACTGTGATAGTCTCAGAGGTCCGATAAAAGCGCAGAGAGCATCATGAAGAACAAGGAACACACCAGGCAGGTCTGAGATACTGTTGTGAAGAAGTTTAAAGCCGGATTTGGATACAAAAAGATTTCCCAAGCTTTAAACATCCCAAGGAGCACTGTGCAAGCGATAATATTGAAATGGAAGGAGTATCAGACCACTGCAAATCTACCAAGACCTGGCCGTACCTCTAAACTTTCAGCTCATACAAGGAAAAGACTGATCAGAGATGCAGCCAAGAGGCCCATGATCACTCTGGATGAACTGCAGAGATCTACAGCTGAGGTGGGAGACTCTGTCCATAGGACAACAATCAGTCGTATATTGCACAAATCTGGCCTTTATGGAAGAGTGGCAAGAAGAAAGCCATTTCTTAAAGATATCCATAAAAAGTGTTGTTTAAAGTTTGCCACAAGCCACCTGGGAGACACACCAAACATGTGGAAGAAGGTGCTCTGGTCAGATGAAACCAAAATTTAACTTTTTGGCAACAATGCAAAACGTTATGTTTGGCGTAAAAGCAACACAGCTCATCACCCTGAACCCACCATCCCCACTGTCAAACATGGTGGTGGCAGCATCATGGTTTGGGCCTGCTTTTCTTCAGCAGGGACAGGGAAGATGGTTAAAATTGATGGGAAGATGGATGGAGCCAAATACAGGACCATTCTGGAAGGAAACCTGATGGAGTCTGCAAAAGACCTGAGACTGGGACGGAGATTTGTCTTCCAACAAGACAATGATCCAAAACATAAAGCAAAATCTACAATGGACTGGTTCAAAAATAAACATATCCAGGTGTTAGAATGGCCAAGTCAAAGTCCAGTCCTGAATCCAATCGAGAATCTGTGGAAAGAACTGAAAACTGCTGTTCACAAATGCTCTCCATCCAACCTCACTGAGCTCGAGCTGTTTTGCAAGGAGGAATGGGAAAAAATGTCAGTCTCTCGATGTGCAAAACTGATCGAGACATACCCCAAGCGACTTACAGCTGTAATCGCAGCAAAAGGTGGCGCTACAAAGTATTAAATTAAGGGGGCTGAATAATTTTGCACGCCCAATTTTTCAGTTTTTGATTTGTTAAAAAAGTTTGAAATATCCAATAAATGTCGTTCCACTTCATGATTGTGTCCCACTTGTTGTTGATTCTTCACAAAAAAATACAGTTTTATATCTTTATGTTTGAAGCCTGAAATGTGGCAAAGGGTCGCAAAGTTCAAGGGGGCCGAATACTTTCGCAAGGCACTGTATCTGCCTCACTCAGAGAAATAAGTAGTACTGCTACTTGATACATTTGTGACATCAATATTATTTTTTATATATAATTCAATACAGTAATATGAGATCTGTATGTAAAACATTTGCATTTGACATTTTAGTCATTTAGCAGATGCTCTTATCCAGAGTGACTTACCTTATTTTAGAATTTTATTTTTATTACCCCTTTTTCTCCCCATTTTTGTGGTATTCAATTGGTAGTTACAGTCTTGTCCCATCGCTGAAACTCCCGTACGGACTCGGGAGAGGCGAAGGTCGAAAGCCGTGCGTCTTCCGAAACGCGACCCAGCCAAGCCGCAATGCTTCTTGACACAATGACCTGCTTAACCCGGAAGCCAGCCGCACCAGTGTGTCAGAGGAAACACCGTATACCTGGCGATGTTTTTAGTTTTTATACACATCTAAAATCTATGAATAAAAACATCTGAAAACAGTCATATTTTACACACACATGAAGGTACCCAGAAGCAATCATGTCTGATGACAAACACACATTGAAAAATGGAACTAGTGGAAATAAACTCTTAATTTACTGATGGCTGGAAACAGTGAACACACAATTGCAAACAATTCTCTTCTGATGAAAACAATGTGTTCATATTCTGTGAACGAAAGACTTAACAGTGAATGTTGTATTCACTGATGGCATTTGTATTTAAAGTTTTGCCTAAAGGGTTTAAGATATACAACTCTGGTACAAAGACAAGCAGATGTTAAGAAGGTCTGTATGTATGTGAACATTTGATTATTGCTGTTCTGCTATAGATCCACTACAACACAGATCCCCAGAATGCTTCTACGTGATTGAGGAAAAACTGTGACAAAATAGAACTTGGATTAATTATCTTGAAACCTTGAGCAGATATTTTGTGGATGTACATTGTACTGTATATGATCCTGGTAAATGTACATGTATGCCTGTGTGAGAGAGAGTAAACATTGCTCTTACTCTACCTCAAAATCATCCTTGATTTCTTTTAAGTACCAAATGAAAGCTGAAATGCATATGCACACACAGGCATGTCCACAAACACACACCACCACGGCTGATGTATAGAACATAGGACATCCCTCATTCTGCTTTGGCTGGCTAGGAGAGCACTGCAGCTGTTCCCTGGCTTCATGTGACCACAAAGCCATCTTTGGAGGGAGATCAGCTTGCATCCAGTTGGGCCTTTAAGGTCGGAGAGAATTCCCAAATTCCCAAATTCCCAAGCCTGAATAAATTTAAAAAATCCTCATCGGAATATTACACTGCCCATCCACTTTGGTGGATGAACTGAGGTTCGGGGACTGTCAAGGTGTTGTGAGGATAACAGCCATAACGCCCATAATAATTCTACTGTTTCATCTCAATATATTGTGACCTTTCAGGACCTGATATTTGTCATTATTTTTGTTGTAGCTGTATGAAGGTTGAAATGGGCAAGGGCCAATGCACTAAATGTTGTTAATAATGTTAGCCCTAGCATGTGTTAAAGAGACATTCTGATTGATTAACTAAATGTTGTTAATAATGTTAGCCCTAGCATGTGTTAAAGATACATTCTGATTGATTAACTAAATGTTGTTAATAATGTTAGCCCTAGCATGTGTTAAAGAGACATTCTGATTGATGAACTAAATGTTGTTAATAATGTTAGCCCTAGCATGTGTTAAAGAGACATTCTGATTGATTAACTAAATGTTGTTAATAATGTTAGCCCTAGCATGTGTTAAAGAGACATTCTGATTGATGAACTAAATGTTGTTAATAATGTTAGCCCTAGCATGTGTTAAAGAGACATTCTGATTGATTAACTAAATGTTGTTAATAATGTTAGCCCTAGCATGTGTTGAAGATACATTCTGATTGATGAACTAAATGTTGTTAATAATGTTAGCCCTAGCATGTGTTAAAGAGACATTCTGATTAATGAACTAAATGTTGTTAATAATGTTAGCCCTAGCATGTGTTAAAGATACATTCTGATTGATGAACTAAATGTTGTTAATAATGTTAGCCCTAGCATGTGTTAAAGATACATTCTGATTGATTAACATTTTGGGTTGCAATTTTGTGGCCTGCTATTTGAGACAGAGAGAATATAAATCAAGTGTTGTCTAAAGAAGTGGCTATTCAGCAGTTATAGGCCATCTGTTGTGTTTGCCGCTGGCTGCCTGGTGTATTGATCCCAGCAGAATACCATTAAGACATTTTTTAAAGGATTCTACTGTCAGCAGCATTCACCTGGGCTAGGCTGGGGGCGCTCCCTTCCTCCAGCTCCTCATCCTCCCATAGGCTATCCCTTCTTCCACGATGCACTGTGTGTGACCTCCAACCCGCAGAGTTCTGTAAATGACAATGTAATTGGTATCTCTGTCACGAGAATATTATATTTTACGGTCATAAGAGCTGATGTCAGTGTCTGCAGAAAATAGCTTCGTGGGGGTCCGTGGAGGTCCAAACATAGTTAATGTTGCGTCACGTGACAGAGAAGGAAACGTCAACAGGAAGTATAGGATACAGACATTAACGCAATTAACGCTCCCCAAGTAAGCTAGTGTGTGTGTCTGTGTGGTAAGCTTGACTGCCTCTCAACAAATGTACACTGCCATAATCTTTGAGCCTGAGGATGTTGGATGACACATAGGCAGATAGATGTGAATCTTTTCCGATCAACTGGAATTCCATGCACATTTCAAGAGGCTTATTGCACCAAGGCGTCTTCTGGCAGACTGGGTGTGTGTGTATGCATGTGCGTGTGGGTGTGTGTGTGCGGGTGTGGGTGGGTGGGTGTATCCGTGCGTGCGTGTGCGTGTGCATGTGTGTCTGATGTGCTAATGCTAACAGAACATTTCTCACTCTAATTAACACCTCCTGTCCAACCTCAGCATAAGGTCCTACAGTAGTCTCTCAACAAGGCAGACTGTACTGTCTGAGACACTGGAGACGGAGGGATGGATCCGTGAGTGTCTCACTCAGTCTATGTTAATCCAGCTAGGGAGAATGTGGCAGTCACACTGTGAGTTGTTGGAGTATCTGAGGTCTTTTACAGTTAGTGCTACCATCTGCATCATCTGGCTGTGGTGCAAAAACATCCTAATGCTACATCATACATTTTAATACTAAATGTATTTTAAAGTTTGGTAAATATCTTATCTCTTGTTGTTTTTACATTACATAAACAGTAGTATTTTACATGAATTTATTCCTATTCTTGTAGATGGCAGATTTTCAAGATGACCATTATTGTGTCACATATTGAAGAGGAAAATACATACCTATAGGTTATGCATGATAAAGCATTTTACAGGGACCATGTTTCCTTTTCATTCTCAATGATAATGATCTCCTGGGAATGGAAGAGAAATGTCACACGTTTTCTATAATAGAGTCTGGATCCAATGGAGTAGCTGTTTGCTGCTGGATTTTCATTTCTAATCCTCAACAAGCGGTGAGATTGTAAAACATGTTGTAGCTGGCAATCAAAGCCCTGATTGAAAAGTATATTTCATCACTGTGTTATTGGGCTACACGAGACGGCACATGATTTATACCAAAGGAGTGTCACATCAAAGAGAGAGAAAGAGAACGAGGGAAGGAGAATGAAGGAGGGGGTGTGAGAGAGAAGTAGAGAAGGAAAACAGAGAGAGAGAGGATACAGCTACCCAGTTCAAATAGAGTCCAATGGTAAATCGGAGTGAACTAGACCAACTTACTCAGTGGGCTAAGCAGCGTAGCAGGTACAGTAAATCCCCAGGATGATATTTCCTCCAGGGAGTCTCTGGCTGTGAGTCTAATGCAGAATGACCATGTTGTGAAACGTGCAGTTCCATCTGAGTTATATAACTGTATAAATACTGTAGTTTCTGGACTGTATTTCATTACTGAGCTAATTAGTACCATCTCACAGCTCATGTGAACCTGTGGAAAAACTGCACTGTAGGCTAGCCTCTCTTGTCTAATGAAGGCTAAAAGCAATTTATTCCTTGCTCCGTGTAAAAGTGATAGCTAGATAATGTGTCCCTTACAAAAAAAGATTGCCGTTTTGAAACTGCAGTAAAAGTGTAGTAACTGCAGTCAACTATGATATTTTGGAAGCAGTAATTGCAGAATAACTCTAACTGCAGTCACACTGAAAAATTACTGCAGTAAAGAAAACTGTGTTATTTTGGACAAAGTATTTGCTCTATACTGCGGTTATACTGCACTCTAACTGCAATCTTTTTTCTTAAGGGGTGTACCCTCGCTACCCCATGTCACCCTGTGATGAAGTCAGGGGTTTTAGCAACCTTTTCCTGGTTCAATTCATGAATTAGTGTAGAAATTGAATTGGTGCCAAGCTTGAGTGAGACAAGTGCCTCATTGTAAACCTTGTAAGGGCCATGTTAGGGCAATCTGTAGTGTGTTGGTGGTCTTGGCTGGCGATTAGATCCTTAGCATTCTCTTCTTGCTCTCTTTCTCTCCTCTCTCTCTCTCTCTCCCTGCTCCAGCACTAATCCCATTAGACAGGGAGCACCTTTGTAGCTGATTAAGCCTCGGCTGCCACTGATTTTTATTGGCTACCAAATTGTGCGTAACTTAAACATTTATCAGGGTCGATCGGCTATGCAGCGGGTGGTGTCTGCTTTCCCTGCCGCCAGGGAGAAACTGGGAAGTGGAGGGGAGGAGAGGACAGGAGGGGCAGAGGGAATTATTTACAAGTAGCAGGATGAGTGTCAGCATGGATGGGGCTTTCAGGGCCCAAAATTAAAGATGGCACAAAAGAGAAATCTTTAAAGGGTTTGCTACCGTAGTGTGGTCTCTAGCCTAGTGCTACCCGCTCTCTATAAATGACTAACTGCTCTCTGAGGCAAAGTTGGTGTATTGCAGTATAACAGCCTGGCGTTTACAGTGCATTTGGAATGAATTCAAACCCATTTAACTTTTTCCACATTTTGTTACGTTACAGCCTTATTCTAAAATTGATTAAATACATTTTTTTCCTCATCAATCTACACACAACACCCCATAATGACAAAGCGAAAACAGGTTTAAAGAATATTTTGCTCATTTATAAAACAGAAAAAACAGAAAAACGCTATTTAGATAAGTATTCAGACCCTTTGCTATGAGACTCGAAATTGAGCTCAGGTACATCCTGTTTCCATTGATCATCCTTGAGATGTTTCTACAACTTGATTGGAGTCCACTTGTGGTAAATTCAATTTATTGGACATGATTTGGAAAGACACACAACTGTATATACAAGGTCCCACAGTTGCCAGTGCATGTCAGAGCAAAAAACAAGTCATTAGGCAGGATTGTGGAGCCCAGAGCCCCTAGAGCCCAGAGGCAGGATTGTGTCGATGCACAGATCTGGGGAATCGTACCAATAAATGTATGCAGTATTGAAGGTCCCCAAGAACACAGTGGCCTCCATACTTCTTAAACGGAAGAAGTCTTGAACCACCAAGACTCTTCCTAGAGCTGGCCGCTCTGCCAAAATGAGCAATCGGGGCTGAAGGCCCTTGTTCGGGAAGATGGCCAAGAACCTGATGGTCACTCTGACAGAGCTCCAGAGTTCCTCTATGGAGATGGGAGAATGTTCCAGAAGAACAAGCAATCTCTGCAGCACTCCACCAACCAGGCCTTTATGGTAGAGTGGCCAGATGGAAGCCACTCCTCAGTAAAAGGCACATGACAGCCCGCTTGGTGTTTACCAAAAGTTACCTAAAGGACACTCAAACCATGAGAAATACGATTCTCTGGTCTGATGCTCCCCATCCAACCTGACAGAGCTTGAGAGGATCTGCAGAGAGGAATTGGAGAAACTCCCCAAATACAGGTGTCCCAAGCTTATAGCCTTATACCCAAGAAGAATCAAGGCTGTAATGACTGCCAAAGGTGCTTCAACAAAGTACAGAGTAAAAGGTCTGAATACTTATGTAAATGTGATATTTTAGTTTTGTATTTTTAATACATTTGCAAAAACGTCTAAAAACCTGTTTTTGCATAGTCATTATTGGGTATTGTGTGTAGATTGACGAAGAAAAAAAACGATTTAATACATTTTAGAATAATGCTGTAACTTAAAACAAAATGTGGAAAAGGTTTGAATAATTTCTGAATGCACTGTGCATGCTGTGTATTAGTTCACTGAGACATGAGGGCATTACTGGAGAATAATATCATGTGAATTTCTCTTCATTCTCCCAAATATAACCTGCAATGACAATGTTATCTGATCAAGACAATGTGGTAGCATAGGATGACTGCATCAGTTTTGTGTTGTAATGTTGGTCTGCGTGGTGAAGGAACAGAATGTCCCCTAGTGAGCTAACCTCAGGGTGGCAAATCTATTCAGTGTTCATAATCCAAAAGTGATATAAAAAAATGGATTCAGAAATGAATCTGGCAGCACCTTGCGTCGTGCTGTCCTGTCAGTGCTGATTGTTATTGTAGCCATGTCAGCATGGTGCACTTAACCAAATCCATCTGAATGGGGCCTGGTTGTCACATGTCCCGCCACCATGTCCCTTTGTCTCCATGTCTGGACCGTTTCATTAGGTAGGGGGAAGTTGTCTGAGGAAAGGCTGGCTACACTTAGATCACACTGGCCCTGTCCGCCTGCATGGTGTTAAACATATCCCCTCACATGAACTATCTCTGTAAATGTATATTCACATCCTCCTCTACTGAACACAAAATCACATTTTTTCTGTTCAAATGGATGCCATATCTCCCTATGTCATGCCTTTAACATATGTGCTAACCAGGTTCATTTCATAGCTTCTGGCTCACTGGATTAAAAGACCCGCTTTCAGTGTTTTCTTCTGTTTGCTTTCCCCCTTTCATTCAGTAATCTGTGCAAAAAGCAGAATTAAAGGGCTATACTACCCTGAAGCGAGCCTTCTCCTTTCAGGTTGTTAAACGAAGGGAGAATGAGTGGACGTGGTTCCCGGGGCAGAGGGGGTGTGGGATAGTGGGGTTCGCTTTCAGGTCAAAGTACTGCTGTTGTGAGCTATCATGTTTTTCTATTCATAAACCAGTCATAGCAAAGTGCTCTTATTGACTAACATAATGGTGGGAATTACTGTTGTTTAGTCTTTACCTACAAAGCACATATTCATATATTTGTTTCTAAGTGCATAGATAATTAAAAAATACCATATATTCTAGAGTTGATCTACTTGTAGATTTATAGTTATGTAAGTAAAAGACAAAGAAAGAGATGAATACAGCTGTATCGTAGATTCTGACCTGGTATGATTTTCTCCGATTTTGAGTCAGAGTCTCAGTATTATTTCAGACTGTTCTGTGTTAAGCCTCGTCCAACTTCTTGACAGAGAAAAGAGTGTGTTTCTGTTTGATGTAAGGTTGCAGGCAGCAAAGGAAGCTCATAAATAAACAAGTTACAGACCAGCAAAATTCATTGCGGCTGCCAGTTTGGGCTTGTCCTTCACTTGTCAATCAATTGGCCAGGAATGAACCTAATTTAATGCCAGGTTTATTGCATTAGGAAGCCCACGACAACCAATAGATTTCGATAACACAACAGCAAAAGACGAGGAAGTCAGTAATTCCCAACTCTGTTTAAATCTGGTTTGGAATTCTTCTTTGGCATTGATAAGGATTCCCATGTTGACTTGCTCGATAATAAGTAAATTGATACTGAATATCCCTTTATCAAAGTCCAGATCTGTGATTACAGTATATTGTGTCTGTAAGAGTTATTCTATTTTGAGAGAGCACCAGGGTTACGTTACCTCATGTAGAAACAGCTATGGTTGCACAGTGCATCCAGTATAGCTGATAAATAGTTTTCTCTCATGGGCCTTGCTCATTAACCAGAAAAAAATAAACTGCTAGCATCCCACTCTGTAAACCACCATATGTATCCCAGTGGTCTTGTCAATGGACTATGACCTGGAACTAAACTGTCATTGGATTAAGCCAGGGTGAAGGAGGAATGCTTTCTTTAGTAATGGGTTTATGAATGCATAATGCATGAATGCATTAGTGAATTAGTGGTAATTAAATCATGTATTAAATTATAATTAAATGTAATTATACGTGATTGTCTTGGATCATCTTATCCTTTTCAATTTGAAGTACATAGTTATGCACACACACTATTCATAGTAAAAAGCTATGTTTTATTTGACTTCAATGTGTTGGCCTTTCCCACTGTTCTAGTGTATAGGAGAATGTAGAGCTCTGCGCCTGGCGATAGGATGTGAGGGGGCTTTTTCAGAACATCAGTACTGAGACAGTGTACTACACTGTTGAGGTTGCTTGGATTTTCTTCCACAGAAAATCTTCTATGGATGTAGCACTTGACAAAATAAATAAATAAAGACTCAGCATTTGAAAAAAGAAGCAGCTCTGAGTTTTTTCTACGACACAAATCTTAAAGATTTACTCCTCCTTTAGAGGACAGAAGGATAGGAAGGAGTCAAAACACAACAGAAAAAAAAGACAGCACACCTTTAACAAATATATTCCCATCTTGGTGAGAAAGTGGATTTAATTCACAGTATGTCTTTCAAAGTCATTCCACTAACAGTACATATACTGAACCAGCTCATGTTAAATAAAAAACATCCAGGGTTGGAGACTTAGTTTGGCTTGTTGAGAAAAATAGTATTGGTGATTTTTATGGTAAACAGTGCATATTGTTTCATCAGCAAGGCCCTTGTTAAAGTGTTGAACAGGAAGGAAGAAATTACACTGAAGCAGTAGTGGATGGTAATAACATGAGCTTTTCTTTAATGAGGACAGGACACTGCCCACCTCTCATCTCTCCCTGACCATAACAGTCCCAGGGAGAAGATTCTCTCTAATTGAGAGGTGTTTCTCCAGACAGAGAGATTAAGGGCTAAAATGATCCTGTAAAACTCCCTCCCTGTATCTTTAGGCACCTGCAATCAGCTGAAATTAGTTGTTTTCCTGAGCATTTGTCTTGGATCCTTGGAATAGCTGCAGTCCTCGCTCAGATGTATCTACTGTTGTCAAGAGTGGGGGCCAAAGCGAGCACAAGATAAATGCCAGAGAACTCAAATTAATGTGATCTTTCTTTCGTTCTGGTTTAACTTGCTTGGGAGGCTGTAAACCAGAACTGGGAGAGTTGCTTACATCTATCGCTACTTCCAGCTATCTCTCTGGTCAATAGTCAAAAGCCCTCTTCCTTTTTAGCCCGGCTGTCATGAGCTGAGCACAAAGGAAATAAAGAGCAGCACAGGTATCATGTAATATTAAACCAAGCCTTCCAACACTCACATGATGGAAAATGCAACACAGCATGCATAATTGCATTCATACATAACCCAATAATTTTGGCATTTAGAAGTAGCCGTGAAAATACCAGGATGAATATTGCAGGGAAACCACTAGCACAGCATTAGAGCATCTGTCCCTTCAGTAAGTGTACAGTAAATATACAGTAATGTACAGTGAAAATATAGTCTTTGTAGGATCCCTTACACAACAGCCTTGTATAACTAGTAGTTCTCAGTGAAAGAACACCCATGACATTACAAGCGTTGAAGACAACTGTGTGGAATTGGACACTTCAATCTTATAGAACAGGATGGCCTGTACAGTAATTTGGTCAGTAAAAAAATTAAAGCGAGAGAGGGACGGGATAGACAAATAGAGAGAGCGAGAGATGAAGATGGAGAGAGAAAGAGAGTAAGAAAAAAGATCATGTGAGCCACTGCATTGCATCAGGCAAAGTAGACAAATTGCACTTCTCCTGTTTTTTTCCCCAGAGTTCTCGAGTTAGGGAGAATTTTCACATCCCTGCTGAGTTTGAGATAGATGTGTCAGTGTGCACCTCTCTGGGCTTTGCCGAATCATCCTGGCAGAGGCAGAATCTAGCCTCCTAACCCCCTCGGATCCACCTTGATGGTCATCCCGGAATCCTCCTCTCGCTCTTTTTCTCCCCCCCCCTCTCTCTCTCTCTCTCTCTCTCTCTCTCTCCCTCTTGTGTTGGTGTACAGTTAACACCTTTTTTCTCTTTCCATTCTTCTAAGTGACCTTCACGAGGCTCACACGACCTTCCCTTTGTCCGGAGCCGCTCCCTTGCTCTCTTCCTATAAATGACTGAAGAAGGGATGTGTGGAGGACAAAAAAGGCCAAGTCCTCTATCAATAAAGATCAGGTCTTAATCATCCTATGTTTTGTGCAGTGTGTCTGTCTAATAGCTTCCTGGTCAAGGTTACAAGGTCATTAACAGTATAGCAGCCATGTGAACAGTCACGGTCAGGTCAGCTAAGACTGGGAAGGAACAGTACATGCATGTTAGAATGCATTTCACATTAGGGCTTCCCAGGGCACACTGTAATGGGACATGCAGTATTCATGTTTGTCATGGAAGCATCATTCCCATTTAAATGAATTACAGCACACCCACATGGTAACAGATACTGATAGCATCAAAGGAAGCTCTCATATGGGTTTTCTCATTGGATGGAACAATATAGACTCGTGGGTGTGGCAAACATTGTCATTTTCACTGAACCAAGCCATGGTCTAGACAAGGCAGCTATAGGATCTAACATTCTAACATTCCAGTTCAGCTTTCAGACAGAAAAGTACTGCACCTCACACGTTTCTGGTGTACATGATTCCCACTTTTATTTTCGACAGAAAGGGATGTTTCTTCTGGTTTATTTTGGTTACATTGAAAACCATTCTGTGAAAAACTGTAGCACCAGAGCAGATACTTATTGCCCATCCTTAGTTTGTTAAAAAGGTCAATTTGTGCTATTTTGAGTTGAGATCAATTGTGTTGTGGAGAAACGTTTTCTTCCCGTATATAAAAAAAAGACTAGCACATTATTTATTTTCCAGTCATTTTCTAAATAAAAAGAGAGATGTAATATATCCTTTCCATTTAAATCACAACAAATACACTTAAAGCAAAAAAAATGGGCAGCATTTAGCATAATTCAAGCAGGGAATTATCTTTCATGTTGAATAATATTATATATTTATATATATATATATATATTTATATATATATATGTTTATGTACAAGTATGGCACTTGATTACACGAAAGCAAGAAAACACTTTTCACAAATAAAAGCAGTGGGCGCTTTGGTGTATTGTAAATGAAGGAAGTCACAGACGTTAGCGTTTGCAGCAAATCCACCAGATACTGTTTTGCAAGTCAGCCATATAGCAATGGAATGATTACATACGTTAAGGTCAGTGGTGCGAACACAGGCAACAAAAAACACGAATGGAGCTAATGTATTTCAACTAGGTCAATCTAGCCAAAATTGATTTATATATTTATCCCATATGCCTATATACATCTGGAGATAGGCATATGCCTATATAAATATGGATAATAGATTTTCCTTCGAACACATAATCAACCGGTGTATGTTGTTGTCAAAAATCGGTTTGAAACTGTTTTTGAAACACTGTCAATAGCACGTATCGGGTTAGGTTTGGCTCCCCGGTGTTCACCTCTTAGTGCAATTTGCATTTACACTCTTCAAGTACAGTAGAGTAAATGCGTGAACACGTCGACATGATCTAAATGTAGCGCTTTACATAGTATAAACGTCACTACAAAGTTGAATCAGTGCAATGTAATAAGTCAACAAACGTGGAATCCAGGCTTGCCATTGGAGTCCATAAAAGACAAACAAATAAAAAAATCTGCCCACTCGTTTAAGTCAAGAAACGGATGAGGTGTGAGGAGCTGTACATCCCGGGTTCATCTTGGTTTAATCTTTACACATCGCACATTGTCCCTTCGGTAACTCTCTCCATGTGCTACACATAAGCAGAGTCACTGGATTGAGTACGGCCGAAATTAGGCACACTCATTCGGGGCAAGTCCTTATTTCTGATTTCATAAATGGACTTTCGCCTCGCCTGCACTCCTCGCACCGCCGTTTTGATTTTCTTCCACCCCAAATGATTGAGTTCTGCCAGATTCAGCAACACACAAAAGCCACTGACCGCGAACATGAAGACTAGAAACACGGTCTTCTCTGTTGGTCTGGAAACATAGCACTCGACATCTTTTATGCATGGATATCGATCACATTCGTACACCGACGGGACGTTGAATCCATACAAGAAATATTGACCCACTAAAAACCCTATTTCCAGCGCGTTTCTGAAAACCACTTGAATTATGTAAAATCTCGAGATACCCTCTTGCCGACTCTTTTTAGACTTCCCAGTAGTTCTCATGGCTGAATTTGGGATCTCTTTGACTTCCAAACAGTCGGGTTCGGCTTCTTTGGTGGAGTTCTCTGTGTTCTGAAGTACTCCATTCACAATGGTGTTTTTAATCTTTTTGCTGTCATCTCGTTTCATTGAATCTTGATCCTTATCCAGGGACAGAAAGACAGTGGAGTACCGTCGCTCCTTCTGTTTCGCTGACTGATGCACCGAGTATGTGATAAAACAAAGACTCGGGGTGCAAACCATTATGATCTGGAAAACCCAAAATCGAATGTGTGAAATTGGGAATGCCTTGTCGTAGCAAGCCTGGTTGCAGCCAGGTTGTAAGGTATTACAAACAAACATGGTTTGCTCATCATCATAGACCGTCTCTCCAACTATTGCTACGATTAGAATCCGGAAGATCACCACCACAGTTAGTAGGATCCTAAAAAACAAACAAAGTATTAATATAAGTCCGTAAATGATTTACAATGGCGCTCTAAGCAGGCGTGTGTTTGGGAGCTGTCCAGTGCTGAAACCGAACGCTATTATTCGCTCTCAGCATGGAGTTTGGGATGCTATGTGTATTATGCGTTGTTGTCATTTGTGTTATATACTTTGTGTACTCTGAAGTATTTACTAATTGGCATTCATCTGTATTTGTGTTTTAAAATGTTTTGCCAGTGTTGGTTTGGTAATGTAAGCGGAGCAGGCAATAGTGCACGGTCTCTGCCTCTCAGTTAGTGCATGGCACAGGAACCCATCTATCCTCAACAACAGCCATTAAAACAGGCAACTCTGTATTTACTGCAAATACAGTTGACATTTTGCTCTTACCTTCCTATCATAGTAGAGTGCTGCTGGACAGCAGCCTCCAGAAGCCTTTCTAGTATGGTCCATTCCCCCATTGTTGTTCATCCGGAGCAGGCGAGAGTCTACGGCACACTGCACGAACTTCTGGCGAATATGTGGAAAATTTTTCCTTGGGTTTTTGGTCGTTGTCACTCTCCAGAGGCTCGGAGGTTATCTGACAAATGCATTGATCATGAGCCCGCAGCTGTCCTGCCCTCCTCTCTCGCGCGTCGTGCAATAGGGTTCTGTGCGTCTGCCCGAGCGCTCGCGTGACGCTGTCACTTTCTCGTTGTCTTGGGGAGTCCGAAAGGCTGATTACAATAAACCCTCCTATTGTCGATCTTAAGATCAGACTGATGAGTCGCGCGCTGTGTCTGGGTGCAGGGAGGTTGGATTTAATGTCTTGCCAGCGTTAATCCGCCTTTAAGTAGTCCCCTCTCTGCGTCATGTGCAGACAGGTTGGCGGAACGCGGCCAAACGCTGCCAGGATTTCTCATTTTCAATATTCGACGAATGGAACCCGGTGCCGGCGTGAAAGATTAATCTGTGATAAAATGATTGGCGATAAGCTCAGTGCACCCGGGGTGTTTCAAGTTTACAACACATACAAATTACTGAGCCAGACCGAATTGTCTCTGGTGCGCGTGCTCAGGGTCATAGAGGTAGAGGGAGAGGGATAAAGGGAGAGCGGTAAATGCGCTGTGTACTGAGCCCTCGGGTCAAGGTTTGGCGCCCAGATATTTTTTCGGATCCCTTTAAGGCAAACACTTGTTGATTTGTAACTGTAATCGTGACAATGCCTGCAATAAAGCAGCTTTTCTTGAGTGCACGTGGAATACCCCCGATTTCAGTACTCCTAGTAACGCCATAGTAAAGCAGGGAAAATAATAATGCTGTGGATACACTGTGACTAAGTGAAAGTACCATCCGAGTTGCTAATCGCTTTACAAGTTTGCCTGCCTGTGTGTGTGTGTGTGTGTGTGTGTGTGTGTGTGTGTGTGTGTGTGTGTGGATATGATCAACTCAACTACGGAGCAAGGGGCGTGACCTCATTCATTAATATTGCTGTTTTAAGACCAAAGACTACACACAAATATTAGTAATTGTTAAGTGGTAGCCTTAATACATCGAGTAGCCTATATTGTATCTTTACATACAAATTAGATAATATAAAAACAAATATTATTTTCCCCCCAAAATGTAATGAAATTACAAGTGAAGGATTGGCCTTTGTTTGGTGAGGCTACTATGTAATATCAATATGTAAAATATTGATATTTCTGACCATTGTGTGGAAGAGAACAGATATTTACATATAGTAGACTATATGCAAAGGTACCTTCTACTACCTGATCTCAGGTGCATGGATTAGAGTGAGGATCATGTGACTTCATTTTTATTGAATGAAGGGGCGTGGTACAAGGGTTTATCTCTCCCTGCTGTAATCTTCCATAAACTCAAATCTTTTATAACCTTCCTATGAATCATCACGTGATGTGATAGATAAGGTGTGTGTGAGAGAGAAAGATGGGAGGATGTTCTCTAAACTACAGCACATGATCTTGAATAATATAATACATGGTTGGCTTTGAGGTCATCAGGAATGCAAACACTGCGTACCAACACAATTCATAAGACCCATGAAACATGGCATAAACACAACAATCCAAGTCCATAAGTTATGCCGCATCAATTGTCTTTTCCCACAGACATCCACATATGAAAATTAAAAATATCAGAGGGGTATGCTCCCTGCACAGTCTTAACTGAACAAGGTATTTGAAAGTGCCATTCCTGTCACCTTTGTCATTGACAGGAGTCATATTGGCTTATAGGTTTAAGCTATCAGCTGTTGTGATTAAGGAACTTGTACAGATGCACCGTCGAGAGCATTCTGTTGGGCTGTATATCACTGCATCTTCACCGCTGGGTTCTCCAGAGGGTGGTGCGGTCAGCCCAGCACAGCACCGGGGACACACTGCCTGCCCTCCAGGACATCTACAGCACCCGGTGTCATAGGAACACCTAGAAGACCATGAAGGACCTTAGCCACCTGAGCCAGGGCCTGTTCACCCCGCTGCCATCTAGAAGGTGGAGACTGTACAGGCGCATCCAAGCTGGGACCGAAAAACAGCTTCCATCTCCAGGCCATCGGACAGTTAAACAGTCATCACTAGCTGACCTCCAGGGTTAGGGAGTAATGGATCACATGTAATCCTTTACATGTAAGGGATTACAAAAAACTAACCCATTACCAGCAAAAACATTGTAATAAGATACTTTTGAAAAACTAGATGATTACTTCGAGGATTACTTTTAAATTCAGAAAGGATGTTCAGAAAATATCTTTAACGCTTCTGTTCTCAAGGACATTCAAATCAGCATTGAAAAAAGGCGCAAAAGTAATTTGTTCAACGTGAGTGAGTCTGACCACAAGTCAGAGACCACTACGATGACATCAAATGAGTTTGCGGGATCACAGGAAAATAGCAGGAGTAGGCTTTTGTAGGCTACAGTCTAAGCTATGTCAGCATTGTCACAACCTGGCTCTTCGATGGTGACCAACAAGAGAGTCCACACATTGGCACTTAAGGAGTAACAAAAACATTACATAACTAACAAAGTATAAAACTACAGAGGAAAACTAACCTGTGAAGTGTGAAAGTAGGCATGTGAGGGGTGTAATGGAGATAAGTGTTGACGCGTGCATCTAATCCCAAAACAGAACAATGGAGGGAGAGTGAGGCGGGCGTAACAACCCCTTACATAAAAATCAGGGCCTAACAAGGACCCGAAAACAAAACCCACAACCATACAAATACAACTGATAAATGTTAAACTTTCAGGAGAAATAGCTAACAGGATGTTCCACACCGTCATCTGCTTGAAGCAACACGGCACCTGTCCCACATTACTGGCATCCACATATAGGCTGAAAGGCTGTTCCAATCGTGGGGCAGCCAACACAGGGTCAGAGCTAAGAAGCAATTTCATATTTTTAAAAGCACTCTGACAGCAGGAAGACTAGATTAAATCAGCCCTCTTCAACAGATCAATCAGAGGTGCTACAACCGTGGAGAACGTGCAGCAAAACCCCTGATAATACCCAACCATACCTAGGAAGCTTTGCAGCTCCTTCTTGGTGGTGGGCGGTGGCCACGTTAGCCCGCACTGGGAGAACATGACCCTGCCCAACCACTCTGCCGATGTAGGTCACTGTTGCCTGGGCAAACTCACATTTGGCTAAGTTCACCATGAGACAGGACTCAGCCAAACGCTCAAACAGAGTCTGTATCCGCACCAGATGTCGCTCCCAAGTGTCACTATAAACAACCACGTCATCTAGATGTACAGTCTTCAAGGCCAGAGATCACCCTATTCATAAGACACTGAAATGTAGCAGGAGAATTGCATAGGCCCAAACTCATGACCGTATAGCAGTAAAGACCTGAAGGAGTAATAAAAGCTGATATTTCACAAGCTCTTGATGAAAAAGGCACCTGCCAGTAACCCTTTAGCAACTCCAACTTGCTGACAAACTGGGCAACACCGACTTGGTCAAAACAATCTTCCATCCGTGGGAGTGGGTAATAGTCCTGTTGTCACATAATTAACCTTCCGGTAATCAGTGCAAAATCTAAGAGAACCGTTGGGCTTGCTCTCCAAGAGACACAGTGTGGCCCAACTGGAGAATGATGGTACAGGGATATCATTAACTAGCATGTACTTAATCTGAGTCCAAGTGACGTAGCTTCTCCAATGAGACGCAATAAAGTTTAGTGGGGACAGCATCCTCAACATAAATATTGTGCACTGCCAAATGAGTACGAGAAAGTGTCCGAAAACAAAGACTGAAAATCAGGGATCAAATCAGTTAACTCTGCTAGACAATCAGACAGGTGACCCAAACGCTCCAAGTTTGCAAGGGACTCTGAATTCATCAACCTACCCTGCAAAATACAATCAGTGCCCGGCACCCCCTCTTCATCACATTGCCACTGATTGTGAAGGTGGTGTGGCTGACATACGATCAACAGATTCCACCAAAAGAACAGGACTAACCACATCAGTTTTAGCACGTAGTTCTGATTTAGCTAATTCAGAAGACAAACGAGCATAATAGGGCTTTAACAAATTGATATGGCAGAGCTTATTCATTTTCTGCGCTCAGGGGTAGCAGTCAGCTAGTTTAAAATCAGACAATTGGTAAACCAGTGTATGGGCTGCTGACTTTGGCTTGAAAAGGAGAACCAACAATGGTCAGCAGGGCCAGAACCTGGTCCCTTGAACTAGTCAAGCAACCTTTTCATCCTCACCTGAGAGGATTCTAGTTTTTCCTTTAGTCATTTCACAAGCTACATGCAACCTGTGTCAGAAACCACTAACATATGACACATTTGGGGGAGGCTCAACCACCTTCCAATCCTCCTTTAATACACAAGGGGACCACACACAGTATGACCAAAAACAAGGTCATTAGGACTGAACCCAGTGCTCTTGCTACTTTAACAGAGTAGCAACCAGGGTAACCCCTCTTCCCCGTCACGTTCTAATTCAGTGTAGTACGCACGTAACAGTGACTTCAAAGTCTGATGAAAACACTCAAGGGCCCCTTTACTCCGCATATGATAAGCACTGGCCTGATTATGTTATGCGCAATTGTTGCAAGACTTGTGCAAATATGCGCAACGAACCCTGATCGCTCTGAATCACCACAATCTCCATGTTTTGAATACCTAGCTGGGATTTAGTGGTAATGTTTTGAATACCTAACTTCAGACTTGGTGATAATATTGCAAGTGGATAGGCTGGAGGATATCTCGTAGCCTGACATCACAGCTAACATGTAGGTGCTAGCAGCTTTAGAACACAATCAATAATCAAATGTTCAAATGGCTGGCCTGTAACAGGTATAGGTTGTAGCAGGACTGGCCTTAACATCTGATTAGGCTTCCCAGTCAGCTGACAAACATGGCATGTTTCAATGTAAGCGGAAATGTCTTTCTTTAAACGAGGCCAATAAAATGTTTGCTAAATTCGATTATAGGTTTTACTAACCTCTAAGTGACCAGAAACATCATGAGATGTTTTCAAAACTACATATCAAAGCTTAGAAGGAACCACAATCTGAACAATAGCATCACGCACAACTTTTGCTGTGAGGCATCCATTTCCTCACCAACAACTGATCTTGAATTTAGTGACCCTGGGCAGCACTCCTTACCTAAACCAGAAGTACTTGATCAAATAAACCTTAAGGTAGGATCAGAGGACTGCTCCATCACAAGAGTGCTACAGGACATAGGCAAAGGTAAATCATTTAATGGATTATCAAACCTGTCAGCTATGTGTTGTGTAAGTTCCGTTTTGACCATAGTGTCAGCACTACTCATAGCACGAGTCACAGCACATGCAGAGATACCTCCGGGAATCTCTGTACATTTTCATTGATAATCCCTACACGGGATTGGGTATGAGAAATGACCAGAGGAGATGCATCACGCCAGACACGACTACTGGCTAAGTCACCCAAAATCACATGAACATCGTCAATGGGCAGAAAGGGACGTACCACAAGGGAAACCTCACCTTGCACTAGGTCAGATTACAGTTTGACTTTGTGCAAGGGTAGAAACCAATGTATTCATCCCTTGAGTCAGGACACTGGTTCCTGTATCTGTCTCCAGAGAAGGCAGAACAGACTCCAAAACATATGATTCAGTCTCACTGGATCTTTACTGGCACATCACTTCCCAATAGTGAAACATATCCTTCTGTGACAAACGGCGAATAATCAGTACTAAAAGTTTTGGACAATTCTTGAGCTTGCACAACAGGATGAACATGAGGAACAGGCCCAGCTAACGCAACAGGTTTTAAATTTGTGCTGGCCAAGCTGCTGCCCTTTTACCAAGGACAGGACATTCATTCTTCTAGTGGCCTTTACCGTGACAATAATTGCAGATTTGACTTACATCATTCTGTTCACATGAACCATGTTTGGATCTAGATGGAAATGTGTCATTACCAGAACCAAAGGAATGTACTGACTGAAATCCATTTGAACTGTTACTCTGCCCCCAATCTCACATACAGGACCCTCAAACTGTTTGTGGGTCAGTACATACTCATCTGCCAAAACAGCAGCTTCAGATGCAGTCCATCCTTTATGTTCATTTATATAGGTAGCAAGACGATCAGGGACAGTTCTTTAAATTGTTCGAGGAACACTAGGTTGCACAAATCTTCAAAACTAGTGACTGCTGAAACAGTACACCACCGATTGAATTGCGTTTCCAAATCCTGTGAAACCTCAATGTGGGACTGTTTTTCACCTTTAACGTTCTGAAACGCTGTCGATACGCTTCAGGGACCAACTTGTAAGCATGCATGCCACAGTTTGAACCTTTAACGTTCTGAAACGCTGTCGATACGCTTCAGGGACCAACTTGTAAGCATGCATGTCACAGTTTGAACCTTTAACGTTCTGAAACGCTGTCGATACGCTTCAGGGACCAACCTGTAAGCATGCATGCCACAGTTTGAACCTTTAACGTTCTGAAACGCTGTCGATACGCTTCAGGGACCAACCTGTAAGCATGCATGCCACAGTTTGAACCTTTAACGTTCTGAAACGCTGTCGATACGCTTCAGGGACCAACCTGTAAGCATGCATGCCACAGTTTGAACCTTTAACGTTCTGAAATGCTGTCGATACGCTTCAGGGACCAACCTGTAAGCATGCATGCCACAGTTTGAACCTTTACGTAATCATTGCTATCTGTAGCGCTAAAAGATAAGCCTCCTGAGCCCTACCGGTCAAAACACACTGTAGCATCAAAGTACAGTCTGCATCAGGCAAATGCCTGAGAGTCTGCTACACTTTCAAATAACGTTTAAAATAGATCAGGATCCTTTTCAGTACATTTAGGCACCAACCAGAGATTACCAGCAACATCAGAAGGTGGAGAACGACCAAGAGAAGAACGTTCCATTGGGGAGCTTGAGTAGTCGATCGCAAAAGAAAATTCACCTGAAAGCTTGCCTTCTCTGACAAGTTCTAACCGCTGATGTTGCAACCACAGTTTAGCTTGTTCGGATCCTGCTTCAACCTTTACAGATCTTGGTCATGATTTAGTTGCAATAAAAGTGACTCATTTTTATGCTCAAATGTCAAACCAGCACTAGACACAACTGGTACAACCAATACAGCTGGACTACGTTCACTCAATTCTGCCTTCAAAATATCAGCTGAAAGCAAATTCGCTGACAGAATAGACCTCAGTATCCTTGAGATGTACTAATCTCAACATGATACTCAACTTCAAAAACTGTTCCTTCATAAACTGCATAAGCAACTCATCAGGGGCACAGACAAAATCCTCAATAGAAGCTATAATGCTACTACCAAGTGAACAGAATAGTAGCCCAAAACTTTGAACTGCCCGAATGTGCACATCAACTACAGAACAAGTACATAGCTGACTTAAGTGCAAAAACAGATGAGTATTACTTGAGATACCCCAAATCCTATTGTTAAACTTAACCCTAGTCTTCAGTGGCTTTGCGGTGGGTAATGAGGCACTAGAGCCCGCTGGTACGAGGTAACCAACCCCGGATGTGCTCCCGAGACAACTGCTCTGACCAACATCACAAAAATAACGTCGCTATACCGAACAGGGGGAAAGACCATAACTCTGGGCAATGAGTTGTCTGCCTCAACTTCACTGTCATACATTGCAAAGACAACTCACCTCCATAATCAGATGACCCAACAGGGAACATAGGTGTCTAGACAGTACAGGAAAAGAGACTTGTCATCTCTCCACCAAGTCATCAAATCAAATTTCTCTAAACCAATTGAAGTGTGATTAAACACAACTACAAAAAGTCAATATGTAACTCCCAATGTACAATAGCACATACAAATGGTGAAAAAGCCATTCAGGCTTCTGGGACAATACCAGAACTAAGCGAACCACAAGACCAACAAATTAGTGCAAACCAATTACCATATATACTAGGGATAACGTCAAAATAGCCAATGCAAGATCCTGGATGAGACCCCATTTGTCACAACCTGGCTCTTACATGGTGACAAACAAGGGAGTCCACACATTGGCAGTTAAGGAGTAACACAAATAATGATTAAATACCTAGCAAACTAGAAAGGAAAACTAACCTGTGAAGTGTGAAAGTACGCATGTGAGGGGTGTAATGGAGATGCATGCATGGATGAATATAAAATGTGTGTAAGTGTTGAAGGCTGCACCTAATCCAAAACCATGATCAACCAGATCACAAAACAAAATGGTGCTTGTGGAGATAAAGAGCTATGACTAGGCACCAGGAAATTTTATCTCCTAGTTGAACCCAAACCCAGGTGCAACTTGTCACCTTAACGACCCAATCAGCTCCGCCTATCCCCAATCTGCAAATAAAAGCACAAACACAGAGAAGGAGGCAGGGAGAGTTTAACAGCATCCAAAGACTATCCAACGTCACTAAATGCTTGGATGTAAGAGTGACAGCAGTGGTGCAGTCTATGGCGATATGGATATCTACATAGTGCATTGACGTGAATCACACTACTGCTCTCTCCTTTAGATATTTTCACCTTACAGAATGTGGGTTTTGTGGATGGCTGTCCACACATCTAACTGTGTATTTGAACCCAATAATGGTTGAATTCAAGCAATTTAAGCTGCCTATTAATTATTGTTTTTGAAACCAGTGGACAGCCAGTGAAATATGCGCTCTTGAAACAGCTGCATTATTTTGTTGTATTTTTTATTTAACCTTTAATTAGGCATTTAACAGTGAGGATCCCAGCCTATGGAATAAAAGTGAGGCTTTTTTTGCTCATTCTAATTCATGCTGATAAATGAATATATAGGCCTAGTGGACACATGCTCAAACTTGCACACTTTTGATAGACTTAAAGGGGAAATCTGTCATTGCTATCTTAATTAATTAACATCTTAATTGATGTCCTGATGCTGTATGTTTCCCGAACACTGCTATATTGATAATATTCTGGGGAAAATGTAGCAAATTATAGCATTGATTAATTGATTTGTTAATTGATTATATGAATGGAGAAACATTTAATTACAGCTGATTAATGGACGTGCTACAATTTCTATTGTGCGTGGGATTTACAAAGAGGCCTACCAAAAGGATCATCTTCATGTTTTGACAAGAAGCTTGTTATAGTAGTAACATCCTCAGACAATATCCGCTGGGCACACCATCTCATTTCAACATGGATAATTGGGTAATATTTGTTTGAGACTTTGATCAATGACAACCTATATTCACCCACTCAAAAAGACAGCCAAAAGTTAATTGAATTTCCAATGTGTTATCACTATGCTTTCAACCATCTAAAAGCACAACCAAATTCAAATGGAAAAACAATGTCTGATTTTTGGTTTAGTTGTCACACAAATATCACTATGCGTTCAACCATTCAAAAGCAGTACAGTTCAAATGGGAATACAATGATTTTTTATTTTTGTTCCACCTTTATTAAACCAGGTAGGCCAGTTGAGATCAAGTCCTCATTTACAACTGTGACCTGGCCAAGATAAAGCAAAGCAGTGCGACAAAAACAACAACACAGAGTTACACATGGAATAAACAAGCATACTGTCAATAAAAAAATAAAAAAAATCTATATACAGTGCAAGCAAATGTAGTAAGATTAGGGAGGTAAGGCAATAAATAGGCCATAGTGGTGAAATAAATACAATTTAGCATTAACACAAGTAATAGATGTGCAGATGATGATGTGCAAGTAGAAATAATGAGGTGTAAAAGAGCAAAAATAAATAACAATACAGGGATGAGGTAGTTGGGTGGGCTATTTACAGATGGGCTGTGTGCAGGTGCAGTGATCGGTAAGCTGCTCTGACAGCTGATGCTTAAAGTTAGTGAGGGAGATATAAGTCTCCAGCTTCAGTGATACAACAGATTAATGTGTTATCACTATGCTTCATCTAATAGCGCAATTAAATGACCTGGATTGCAGTTGAGATTACATTAAAAGTACATGGTGCAAATGAGAAATGCTGTTTGAGATTTTGCACAGAGAATTGCAGCAATTGTGAAGATCTCCACAGACCTCATACGACCTATGCATGTTATTATGAACATGCAGTCTTTGGGATGACATAAGAATACATTTATAGTTACAGTAATTTCAAAATGTGTCTATGGATGTGTTACTCATTTTACGTTTGCAGTTTGTAAGATAGCCTTAACTTTAGGCTATTTATTGTATTTCAAAAGTAATATTTAATTGTGTTTGGTCGACAGTGCAAACAAATATCCACATATGAAGGAGATGAAACTACTGCTTGGATAGTTCCAGCTGTCCCACTGACTTAGTCTGGCTTTAATTCCAGTTTGTTTACTAATTCATAATTGATACAGTATATATTATGTAAATGTGATGTAACTTACAATGTATGTAATGAATCCAGTTTTAAAATAATGAGAGCCTAATTACTTTTAAAAATTGCAAAAAAAAGTTACAAAACAAAAAATGATGCAAACAACGAAATGTATCTCATGAAAGAGAAAAGAAACGGAGAAAGATGTTTTTATAGCTTATCTTGTTTTGAACAACAACAGAAAAACATGTAAAACCCTGGATGGGAGACCAAAGGGTAGCTGTAGATAGATCAGTTCTCCAGTAGATAGATCAGTAGTCCTACTGGAGAACTGTCATGATGACATATCCTGTGGTTGAAATTTTACCCTCAAAACAACAGTTTATGTTGATGACTTCAAATCCAATGTGTTTTCCATGTAAATAACTTTAAAACAAGGTGGGTACAGCCAGTTTCTGCCCGGTTGGTAGCGATTCAGACGGCGATGGGATGAAACAGTGAAGCAGCAAATGGGAAGACAACTTGTGCCACACAGCTGGCAATAGCAGCTGCTTGTCACTATTAGTTGTAGAAATTCCAAACCTGACCATTCTGGATTCTCTTTAAGCAGAGGAGACAGGTCATTGAGGCATTTTGAAGCAACGGAAAGAAATTGTTGTGAAATATATGATTCAGTTGAATCTGTTTTCTTTGTATAGGCCTACATAGCCTGTGTAGTTTAAGGCAAAAGGTGGCTACTTTGAAGAATCTGAAATATAAAATCTATTTGGAGTTATTTAACACTTTTTTTTGGTTACTACCTTATTCCATGTGTTATTTCATAGTTTTGATGTCCTCACTATTATTCTACAATGTAGAAAATAGTCAAAATAAAGAAAAACCCTTGAATGAGTAGGTGTGTCCAAACTTTTTTTAGGAACTCAGTCAATCTCAGTCAGTCTCGACTTACTATTGAGAGCAAGAATAGCAGAATACACCAGCTGCAATTTGGTTGCATATCAGCTATTTTTCGCTTATTATGTCAGTCACTGACAGTCACTCAGTTAGTCATGTCAGCTAACAATTTTTAGATTGGTAGTTAGTCTAGCCAGCTATCTAAACTTGTAGCAAACATGTCCGAATACTGACTGGGCACACAGGGGCCCTGACCCCATTGATTTTCATAGTCATTCTCACCCAGATATCATATTAGCATGGCATAACTCATTACAACATGTGTAGAATTGCAGGAAAATAGCTGTAAACTGGAGAAAAAAAGATCTCCCTACCCCATGGCAAAATGAGTAGAATTGCGTAAAATTTGTTATAAAATTGCAGTATGTGTAGAATTGCAAAAAAATAGCTTTAAAATGGTCCAATGCAGACATTTTTCTCTCAATATCAAATAATTTCTGTTAACTATTTATTCCCTTATTGTGATTGTTTTCAATGTTTTCAAGAATAAAAAATAGCTTATAAGCAAAGATCATTTACTCAATATAGAATTTATCTAGGACTGTCTGGGAGTGGTCTGAGTCGGGAGGGGAAAACTGAAAAATAGCTGTTATTGGCAGAGAGGTTTGGTCTATGAACTAATTTACCACATGGTGATGTCACCATGGAAGGCCAAAACTCCATCCCACTACCCCATCTTTTTAAACAGCCCTTACACTAAAAGGGCGTTATCATCATGTTTACAATTTCACAGTATTATTCAAACCTCTTAGTGTGGAAATATATATAAAACAGAGTAAAATCACATTTTTTTCCCTACTCCTCATGGCAAAATGTATAGAATTGCAGGAAATGAACTTTAAAACTAAAATGTTCTATGAAATTGAATGAACCGTAATGAAATATTTTCTCGCTTAGGGCCTCCAAAAGGCAAGGGAACTCATACATACAGGTGATTCATTTAGCATAAATCAATATCCATGGCCATAACTGTAATGCATTATTTACTGTTATTGAGTAAAAAAAATCTAAAATAGGCATTTGGATTATTATTGATAGCTATGATATAATGGCTATATGCCAACATGGACTATAACATTTGCATTATGTTGTACTTATTCAGTCAGCAATTTCAATGCATATTTGAGGGAGATGTATTGATAATTCAGTTACCTTGGCAGCAAATACGTTTGTGGTGCCTTTGAATTTCCAAATTAGAATTAAACATAGAAGAATAGAAGAAAATAATAATTTCATACTACCAGTTCCTGTGTGTGCGTGTGTTGAAATAGGATTTATTTTATTTTTCAATGATAAAAGGACAAGACATTACAGATGATACTGCCGGTGCTCTTGAAACAGAGAAAGAGCAAGTTGGTCTAAAATAACACAGGCTAAGAGCATTGGACGGGTCAACCACAAGCAAGAAAGACAAAAGGGCACAATGAGCCATGAATCATATGCTGCTGTCACCCGACCCCAAGCCATAACCGCATCCTTGTGACTCTTTGTTTTTACATTATGTAATGACTGCTAGCCTAGGCCTGCTTTCGTCATCATTCTGCCCCCATTTTCAAACAGGGTTGTCTTCTAAAATATTTTCTGAGCAGAGAAGGGTATAACAACACACAAAATGTTGGGAGGATCGTACAAGCGGAGCACCCAAGGGTGTGCAAGATTCATGGCGGTGCCAGGGTGAGTGGAAGAGACACTTTGGAAGGAGCTCAAATATTCACATACTGAGATTTCCACATTAGCAGTAGTCATTGAGCTAAATAAACATGACACTATCATATTTCCTGCGTCATCTCCTTAATCACACACCCCAAAGAAGAAACAATAAAACATTTTAGGACTGAAACCACAATCACAGCGGCAAAGCTGTCGGGCAAAAGTGAGTTGATTTGATTTTCATTGGGAATTAGAAATAATTCAAAACAAATGTAAAGGCCCCTATTCACACCCCTGAGGGACACCGTTCGCTTAATGCTTTACATGTGCATTTTCAGTACATTGAGCAGGACTGGTTTCATAAGATGCAGCTCACTGTGTTTCAGTGCTTTAACGTTTAATCAAAACTGGTTCAATACAAATGATATTAGAGCATTTTGTCCTTTCCCACACTATGTCCTGTGGCGAACATTAGGGGCCATTTTGAGTTCACATCAGAAAGGGGTCAAAAGCATTTAAACACATTGCACAGTGACATTTCTGTTGAATGCTTGCACATCAACTCTTAACTGAGGAACAACTGGATTGTCTTGAACATGTTTGTGCTTCAGGCCTTTTAACTTGGAGAAGCTATTGGGTGCACCATGGTTTTAGGGGTTCAGTGAACAACAAACTCTGGATGATTTCAATACACGTTTATGTGGAAATTAAATCAATGACTTTGCATACATAGGCAGAGCACTGACTAAAATTAGTAACTGATTAGCTTGTGTTGCAAAGTTCATATTTGTATATAATGAAGAAAATACATGTTTTTATGTTGTTGTTGCTTTGATCTCGGATCGATAGAAGGATATCCAGATTAGCCGGGCCGCAGGTAGCCCAGTGGTTAGAGCATTTCTACAGGGTGATAATGGCAGACCCTGGCCATGACCCCACTCTCCAAGGGTGTCTAAGGAGAGTTGGGATATACAAAATCCACATTACCAATTCCCACGTGCATATTAATACATGTGTGAAATAGGACAAATATAAACTCCCACCAAATGATTATTAGATCCTCATCCCAATGCAGTCCACCAAAACAAGGACTATTTATTCATTATGAAAGAACTGACATGCCTACAACAGCATCCATATTAATCAAGTAAGAGAAAAGCAGGTTGTCAAGTTTGTCAAGGGAAATAAAATCAGACCAATAATGCATTGTTGTATAATTCTTCACTCATTTCCATAAAGTTTAATGCTCACACAGCTTTGATGTGCTTCATACTTTGTAAACCTGCACCATCGGTCATTACACCTGTAGTTTACATACAGTTCTGCATGTATTATAATGGACAGTGACATGTGAGTCAGTTGCCCAAAGCTTCAGCAGAAGTCAGAGGCAGATTTAGCCCTTTGGTTAAAGAGACTGACAGAATGGCAAGATGTGGGACAGCACACATAGGAAGGGAAAGAAGGGAAAAAATCATCCTGCCTGGGAAGAACTGTATTAATGCCAAGCAAAACACCCTTTGGGTTGGAAACACACACACACACACCAGTGGAGGCTGCTGAGGGGAGGGCGGCACACAATAATGGCTGCAACGGAGAAAATGGAATTGCATCAAACACATGGAAAACATGTGTTCGATGTATTTGATACCATTCCACTGATTCCTCTCCAGCCATTACCAGAAGCCCGTTATCCTCAATAGAGGTGCCACCAACCTCCTGTGACCCACAGCCACCCACACTGTCTTCACACAGACACCAACACAAATCCTCAAACAAACATACTGTACACAATACAACACAGTTTCCCAACACACATAATTCAAGTTTAAAGACAGCCATCAGCACAAGCAAACCCCATACATACTTTTTGGTGCACTGTGTTTGTATGATCTTGTTGGTTTAATGCACATACACAGGTTACCATACCAACCACTCCTCTCCCTTTGAAAGACACAGACACGGGTTACCATACCAACCACTCTCTCCCTTTGAAAGACACAGACACGGGTTACCATACCAACCACTCTCTCCCTTTGAAAGACACAGACACAGGTTACCATACCAACAACTCTCTCCCTTTGAAAGACACAGACACAGGTTACCATACCACCCACACTCCTCTCCCTTTGAAAGACACAGACACAGGTTACCATACCACCCACTCTCCTCTCCCTTTGAAAGACACAGACACAGGTTACCATACCACCCACTCTCCTCTCCCTTTGAAAGACACAGACACAGGTTACCATACCAACCACTCTCCTCTCCCTTTGAAAGACACAGGTTACCATACCAACCATTCTCCTCTCCCTTTGAAAGACACAGACACAGGTTACCATACCACCCACTCTCCTCTCCCTTTGAAAGACACAGACACAGGTTACCATACCACCCACTCTCCTCTCCATTTGAAAGACACAGACACAGGTTACCATACCACCACTCTCCTCTCCCTTTTTACCATACCAACCACTCTCTCCCTTTGAAAGACACAGACACAGGTTACCATACCAACCACTCTCCTCTCCCTTTGAAAGACACAGACACAGGTTACCATACCACCCACTCTCCTCTCCCTTTGAAAGACAGACACAGGTTACCATACCACCCACTCTCCTCTCCCTTTGAAAGACACAGGTTACCACTCACCCTCCCTTTACCACAGGTTACCATACCACCCACTCTCCTCTCCTTTGAAAGACACAGACACAGGTTACCATACCAACCACTCACCTCTCCCTTTGAAAGACACAGACACAGGTTACCATACCACCCACTCTCCTCTCCCTTTGAAAGACACAGGTTACCATACCAACCACTCTCCTCTCCCTTTGAAAGACACAGGCACAGGTTACCATACCACCCACTCTCCTCTCCCTTTGAAAGACACAGACACAGGTTACCATACCACCCACTCTCCTCTCCTTTGAAAGACACAGGTTACCATACCAACCACTCTCCTCTCCCTTTGAAAGAACAGACACAGGTTACCATACCAACCACTCACCTCTCCTTTGAAAGACACAGACACAGGTTACCATACCACCCACTCTCCTCTCCCTTTGAAAGACACAGGTTACCATACCAACCACTCTCCTCTCCCTTTGAAAGACACAGACACAGGTTACCATACCACCCACTCTCCTCTCCCTTTGAAAGACACAGACACAGGTTACCATACCACCCACTCTCCTCTCCCTTTGAAAGACAGACACAGGTTACCATACCAACCACTCTCCTCTCCTTTGAAAGACACAGACACAGGTTACCATACCACCCACTCTCCTCTCCTTTGAAAGACAGACACAGGTTACCATACCACCCACTCTCCTCTCCCTTTGAAAGAAAGACACAGGTTACCATACCAACCACTCTCCTCTCCCTTTGAAAGACACAGACACAGGTTACCATACCACCCACTCTCCTCTCCCTTTGAAAACAGGCACAGGTTACCATACCAACCACTCTCCTCTCCTTTGAAAGACACAGACACATGTTACCATACCAACCACTCTCCTCTCCCTTTGAAAGACACAGACACAGGTTACCATACCAACCACTCTCCTCTCCCTTTGAAAGACACAGACACAGGTTACCATACCAACCACTCTCTCCTTTGAAAGACACAGACACAGGTTACCATACCACCCACTCCCCTCTCCCTTTGAAAGACAGACACAGGTTACCATACCAACCACTCTCCTCTCCCTTTGAAAGACACAGACACAGGTTACCATACCAACCACTCTCCTCTCCCTTTGAAAGACACAGACACAGGTTACCATACCAACCACTCTCTCCCTTTGAAAGACACAGACACAGGTTACCATACCACCCACTCTCCTCTCCCTTTGAAAGACACAGGTTACCATACCAACCACTCTCCTCTCCCTTTGAAAGACACAGGTTACCATACCAACCACTCACCTCTCCCTTTGAAAGACACAGACACAGGTTACCATACCACCCACTCTCCTCTCCCTTTGAAAGACACAGGTTACCATACCAACCACTCTCCTCTCCCTTTGAAAGACACAGGTTACCATACCAACCACTCTCCTCTCCCTTTGAAAGACACAGACACAGGTTACCATACCACCCACTCTCCTCTCCCTTTGAAAGACACAGGTTACCATACCAACCACTCTCTCCCTTTGAAAGACACAGACACAGGTTACCATACCACCCACTCTCCTCTCCCTTTGAAAGACACAGACACAGGTTACCATACCACCCACTCTCCTCTCCCTTTGAAAGACACAGGTTACCATACCACCCACTCTCCTCTCCCTTTGAAAGACAGACACAGGTTACCATACCACCCACTCTCCTCTCCCTTTGAAAGACACAGACACAGGTTACCATACCAACCACTCTCCTCTCCCTTTGAAAGACACAGGTTACCATACCAACCACTCTCTCCTTTGAAAGACAGACACAGGTTACCATACCACCCACTCTCCTCTCCCTTTGAAAGACACATACCAACCACTCTCCTCTCCCTTTGAAAGACACAGGTTACCATACCAACCACTCACCTCTCCCTTTGAAAGACACAGACACAGGTTACCATACCACCCACTCTCCTCTCCCTTTGAACCCTCTCCTCTCCCTTTGACAGACACAGGTTACCATACCAACCACTCTCCTCTCCCTTTGAAAGACACAGACACAGGTTACCATACCACCCACTCTCCTCTTCCTTTGAAAGACACAGGTTACCATACCAACCACTCCTCTCCTTTGAAAGACACAGACACAGGTTACCATACCAACCACTCTCCTCTCCCTTTGAAAGACACAGACACAGGTTACCATACCACCCACTCTCCTCTCCCTTTGAAAGACACAGGTTACCATACCACCCACTCTCCTCTCCCTTTGAAAGACAGACACAGGTTACCATACCACCCACTCTCCTCTCCCTTTGAAAGACACAGACACAGGTTACCATACCATACCACCACTCTCCTCTCCCTTTGAAAGACACAGGTTACCATACCAACCACTCTCTCCCTTTGAAAGACACAGACACAGGTTACCATACCACCCACTCTCCTCTCCCTTTGAAAGACACAGGTTACCATACCAACCACTCTCCTCTCCCTTTGAAAGACACAGGTTACCATACCAACCACTCACCTCTCCCTTTGAAAGACACAGACACAGGTTACCATACCACCCACTCTCCTCTCCCTTTGAAAGACACAGGTTACCATACCAACCACTCTCCTCCCTTTGAAAGACACAGGTTACCATACCAACCACACCATACCAACCACTCACCTCTCCCTTTGAAAGACACAGACACAGGTTACCATACCACCCACTCTCCTCTCCCTTTGAAAGACACAGGTTACCATACCAACCATTCTCCTCTCCCTTTGAAAGACACAGACACAGGTTACCATACCACCCACTCTCCTCTCCCTTTGAAAGACACAGACACAGGTTACCATACCACCCACTCTCCTCTCCCTTTGAAAGACACAGGTTACCATACCAACCACTCTCTCCCTTTGAAAGACACAGACACAGGTTACCATACCAACCACTCTCCTCTCCCTTTGAAAGACACAGACACAGGTTACCATACCACCCACTCTCCTCTCCCTTTGAAAGACAGACACAGGTTACCATACCACCCACTCTCCTCTCCCTTTGAAAGACAGAGACAGGTTACCATACCACCCACTCTCCTCTCCTTTTGAAAGACAGACACAGGTTACCATACCACCCACTCTCCTCTCCCTTTGAAAGACAGAGACACAGGTTACCATACCAACCACTCTCCTCTCCTTTTGAAAGACACAGACACATGTTACCATACCACCCACTCTCCTCTCCCTTTGAAAGACACAGGCACAGGTTACCATACCAACCACTCTCCTCTCCCTTTGAAAGACAGACACAGGTTACCATACCACCCACTCCCCTCTCCCTTTGAAAGACAGACACAGGTTACCATACCAACCACTCTCCTCTCCCTTTGAAAGACACAGACACAGGTTACCATACCAACCACTCTCCTCTCCCTTTGAAAGACACAGACACAGGTTACCATACCACCCACTCCCCTCTCCCTTTGAAAGACAGACACAGGTTACCATACCTTTGAAAGACCACAGGTTACCTACCAACCACCTCTCCCTTTGAAAGACACAGACACAGGTTACCATACCACCCACTCTCCTCTCCCTTTGAAAGACACAGACACAGGTTACCATACCAACCACTCTCTCTCCCTTTGAAAGACACAGACACAGGTTACCATACCACCCACTCAGGTTCCTCTCTTCCTTTGAAAGACACAGGTTACCATACCAACCACTCTCTCCCTTTGAAAGACACAGACACAGGTTACCATACCACCCACTCTCCTCTCCCTTTGAAAGACACAGACACAGGTTACCATACCACCCACTCTCCTCTCCCTTTGAAAGACACAGGTTACCATACCACCCACTCTCCTCTCCCTTTGAAAGACAGACACAGGTTACCATACCACCCACTCTCCTCTCCCTTTGAAAGACACAGACACAGGTTACCATACCAACCACTCTCCTCTCCCTTTGAAAGACACAGGTTACCATACCAACCACTCTCCTCTCCCTTTGAAAGACACAGACACAGGTTACCATACCACCCACTCTCCTCTCCCTTTGAAAGACACAGGTTACCATACCAACCACTCTCCTCTCCCTTTGAAAGACACAGGTTACCATACCAACCACTCACCTCTCCCTTTGAAAGACACAGACACAGGTTACCATACCACCCACTCTCCTCTCCCTTTGAAAGACACAGGTTACCATACCAACCACTCTCCTCTCCCTTTGAAAGACACAGGTTACCATACCAACCACTCACCTCTCCCTTTGAAAGACACAGACACAGGTTACCATACCACCCACTCTCCTCTCCCTTTGAAAGACACAGGTTACCATACCAACCATTCTCCTCTCCCTTTGAAAGACACAGACACAGGTTACCATACCACCCACTCTCCTCTCCCTTTGAAAGACACAGACACAGGTTACCATACCACCCACTCTCCTCTCCCTTTGAAAGACACAGGTTACCATACCAACCACTCTCTCCCTTTGAAAGACACAGACACAGATTACCATACCAACCACTCTCCTCTCCCTTTGAAAGACACAGACACAGGTTACCATACCACCCACTCTCCTCTCCCTTTGAAAGACAGACACAGGTTACCATACCACCCACTCTCCTCTCCCTTTGAAAGACAGAAAGACAGGTTACCATACCACCCACTCTCCTCTCCTTTTGAAAGACAGACACAGGTTACCATACCACCCACTCTCCTCTCCCTTTGAAAGACAGAGACACAGGTTACCATACCAACCACTCTCCTCTCCTTTTGAAAGACACAGACACATGTTACCATACCACCCACTCTCCTCTCCCTTTGAAAGACACAGGCACAGGTTACCATACCAACCACTCTCCTCTCCTTTTGAAAGACACAGACACATGTTACCATACCATCCACTCTCCTCTCCCTTTGAAAGACAGACACAGGTTACCATACCAACCACTCTCCTCTCCCTTTGAAAGACACAGACACAGGTTACCATACCAACCACTCTCTCCCTTTGAAAGACACAGACACAGGTTACCATACCACCCACTCCCCTCTCCCTTTGAAAGACAGACACAGGTTACCATACCAACCACTCTCCTCTCCCTTTGAAAGACACAGACACAGGTTACCATACCACCCACTCTCCTCTCCCTTTGAAAGACACAGACACAGGTTACCATACCAACCACTCTCTCCTTTTGAAAGACACAGACACAGGTTACCATACCAACCACTCTCCTCTTCCTTTGAAAGACACAGGTTACCATACCAACCACTCTCTCCCTTTGAAAGACACAGACACAGGTTACCATACCAACCACTCTCTCCCTTTGAAAGACACAGACACAGGTTACCATACCACCCACTCTCCTCTCCCTTTGAAAGACACAGACACAGGTTACCATACCACCCACTCTCCTCTCCCTTTGAAAGACACAGGTTACCATACCAACCACTCACCTCTCCCTTTGAAAGACACAGACACAGGTTACCATACCACCCACTCTCCTCTTCCTTTGAAAGACACAGGTTACCATACCAACCACTCTCTCCCTTTGAAAGACACAGACACAGGTTACCATACCACCCACTCTCCTCTCCCTTTGAAAGACACAGACACAGGTTACCATACCACCCACTCTCCTCTCCCTTTGAAAGACACAGGTTACCATACCACCCACTCTCCTCTCCCTTTGAAAGACAGACACAGGTTACCATACCACCCACTCTCCTCTCCCTTTGAAAGACACAGACACAGGTTACCATACCAACCACTCTCCTCTCCCTTTGAAAGACACAGGTTACCATACCAACCACTCTCTCCCTTTGAAAGACACAGACACAGGTTACCATACCACCCACTCTCCTCTCCCTTTGAAAGACACAGGTTACCATACCAACCACTCTCCTCTCCCTTTGAAAGACACAGGTTACCATACCAACCACTCACCTCTCCCTTTGAAAGACACAGACACAGGTTACCATACCACCCACTCTCCTCTCCCTTTGAAAGACACAGGTTACCATACCAACCACTCTCCTCTCCCTTTGAAAGACACAGGTTACCATACCAACCACTCACCTCTCCCTTTGAAAGACACAGACACAGGTTACCATACCACCCACTCTCCTCTCCCTTTGAAAGACACAGGTTACCATACCAACCACTCACCTCTCCCTTTGAAAGACACAGACACAGGTTACCATACCACCCACTCTCCTCTCCCTTTGAAAGACACAGACACAGGTTACCATACCACCCACTCTCCTCTCCCTTTGAAAGACACAGGTTACCATACCAACCACTCTCCTCTCCCTTTGAAAGACACAGACACAGGTTACCATACCAACCACTCTCCTCTCCCTTTGAAAGACACAGACACAGGTTACCATACCACCCACTCTCCTCTCCCTTTGAAAGACAGACACAGGTTACCATACCAACCACTCTCCTCTCCCTTTGAAAGACACAGACACAGGTTACCATACCACCCACTCTCCTCTCCCTTTGAAAGAAAGACACAGGTTACCATACCAACCACTCTCCTCTCCCTTTGAAAGACAAGACACAGGTTACCATACCAACCACTCTCCTCTCCTTTTGAAAGACACAGACACAGGTTACCATACCACCCACTCTCCTCTCCCTTTGAAAGACACAGGCACAGGTTACCATACCAACCACTCTCCTCTCCCTTTGAACAGACACAGGTTACCATACCAACCCTCTCCTCTCCCTTTGAACAGACACAGGTTACCATACCAACCACTCTCCTCTCCCTTTGAAAGACACAGACACAGGTTACCATACCACCCACTCTCCTCTCCCTTTGAAAGAAAGACACAGGTTACCATACCAACCAGGTTTCTCCTCTCCCTTTGAAAGACACAGACACAGGTTACCATACCAACCACTCTCCTCTCCCTTTGAAAGACACAGACACAGGTTACCATACCACCCACTCTCCTCTCCCTTTGAAAGACACAGGTTACCATACCAACCACTCCTCTCCCTTTGAAAGACACAGGTTACCATACCAACCACTCTCCTCTCCCTTTGAAAGACACAGACACAGGTTACCATACCACCCACTCTCCTCTCCCTTTGAAAGACAGACACAGGTTACCATACCACCCACTCTCCTCTCCCTTTGAAAGACAGAGACAGGTTACCATACCACCCACTATCCTCCTTTGAAAGACAGACACAGGTTACCATACCACCCACTCTCCTCTCCCTTTGAAAGGCAAGACACTCTCCTCTCCCTTTGAAAGACACAGGTTACCATACCAACCACTCTCCTCTCCCTTTGAAAGACACAGACACATGTTACCATACCACCCACTCTCCTCTCCCTTTGACACAGGTTACCATACACAGAAAGACACAGGTTACCATACCAACCACTCACCTCTCCCTTTGAAAAGACAGACACAGGTTACCATACCACCCACTCTCCTCTCCCTTTGAAAGACAGACACAGGTTACCATACCAACCACTCTCCTCTCCCTTTGAAAGACACAGACACAGGTTACCATACCACCCACTCCCCTCTCCCTTTGAAAGACAGACACAGGTTACCATACCAACCACTCTCCTCTCCCTTTGAAAGACACAGACACAGGTTACCATACCACCCACTCTCCTCTCCCTTTGAAAGACACAGACACAGGTTACCATACCAACCACTCTCTCCTTTTGAAAGACACAGACACAGGTTACCATACCAACCACTCTCCTCTCCCTTTGAAAGACACAGACACAGGTTACCATACCAACCACTCTCTCCCTTTGAAAGACACAGACACAGGTTACCATACCACCCACTCTCCTCTCCCTTTGAAAGACACAGGTTACCATACCAACCACTCTCCTCTCCCTTTGAAAGACACAGGTTACCATACCAACCACTCACCTCTCCCTTTGAAAGACACAGACACAGGTTACCATACCACCCACTCTCCTCTTCCTTTGAAAGACACAGGTTACCATACCAACCACTCTCTCCCTTTGAAAGACACAGACACAGGTTACCATACCACCCACTCTCCTCTCCCTTTGAAAGACACAGGTTACCATACCAACCACTCTCCTCTCCCTTTGAAAGACACAGGTTACCATACCAACCACTCTCTCCCTTTGAAAGACACAGACACAGGTTACCATACCACCCACTCTCCTCTCCCTTTGAAAGACACAGGTTACCATACCAACCACTCTCCTCTCCCTTTGAAAGACACAGGTTACCATACCAACCACTCACCTCTCCCTTTGAAAGACACAGACACAGGTTACCATACCACCCACTCTCCTCTCCCTTTGAAAGACACAGGTTACCATACCAACCACTCTCCTCTCCCTTTGAAAGACACAGGTTACCATACCAACCACTCACCTCTCCCTTTGAAAGACACAGACACAGGTTACCATACCACCCACTCTCCTCTCCCTTTGAAAGACACAGGTTACCATACCAACCATTCTCCTCTCCCTTTGAAAGACACAGACACAGGTTACCATACCACCCACTCTCCTCTCCCTTTGAAAGACACAGACACAGGTTACCATACCACCCACTCTCCTCTCCCTTTGAAAGACACAGGTTACCATACCAACCACTCTCCTCTCCCTTTGAAAGACACAGACACAGGTTACCATACCAACCACTCTCTCCCTTTGAAAGACACAGACACAGGTTACCATACCACCCACTCTCCTCTCCCTTTTAAAGGTGGCAAACTTTAACATTCCCTGAGTTAGCAGTACAGTAGTATCCTCCTCACCATATATGTGTGTACAGCGTTTGTGTGTGTGTACAGTGTGTGTACTGTGTGTGTGAGGGTGAAATTACAAAGCAGTATGGGGTTAATTAGATGTTGAGCCCCACATATCTTTTCTCTGAGCCCCCCAGGGTGAGGCACGTCTGCCTTTTTCCATCCCCGATCTCACACCCAAATAAAATGCTCTCCAGCCCTGCCGAATCTCTTCCCCCTCTCTTGCTTTCCCTTCTCTCACTCCCTCTCTTTCCCTCTTCCACTTTCCTATATATCTCTTTCTCCCTTGCACTCTCTCTCACTTGCAGCCTCTCAGATGTTGGCTTCCATGCCTAGGCTGCTCCAGCCAACCAACAAATTTCAAATTTAAATCAGGCCATTTTTGGCAGAGATGTTTTCTGCCCCAGGATCAGAGTTGAGAGCAGAGTTGGAGAGACAAAAAAAAAAGCTAACTAACTAGGTCTTATATGGCACTCACTACGATTTTGGGATGCATCCATCTTTTCTCAATTTAAAAAAAAAAGTATTTACATTTAAAAAGCATGAGAGGTTAATTTTCACAGTGTGTATCAGTAAATAGTGAGAACTAGAAAAATTAGGTTAAATAGTGCTTTGGAATGAATATGAAATATTCATGAATCAAATTTGTTTAATCTTCAAATGCATAGCTCCCCTGAATTTGGTAATGGCATAGGCTACACTCAGCAGTATTTTGGATAAATCTTAATAGGGATTTTAAACGATTGAAACCTGGGCTATATTTTGATGTTGTTGACAAGGCATTGTGTCAATCAAAACAAGACAGGAAATACTTTTTAGGAGACAAAGTATGCAAGCACCTCATCTAGCACAACAGAAGAACTTTCGGAATGTACCAAGCATTTGTAGTACTCATGCCTGCATAGCCCACTCTGTTTCAATTGGACTTTTACAGCACTGCAATACATTTGAATTCTTCTTCCTTCAGTGCGTATTTACACTTACTATTATTCTCAAAGGGGAACATTTCCATGATGAATGGTTTGAACATAACTCAAGTCTCCCCACAAGTTAACTTTCTGCTAGATATGCTTGGGAAATTGGAATATTCCACTATCTATTCCCTCTGACCTTGTGTTTTTCTTTGAACTGGAATTATATTTCAAGTTTCACCTCTTCCATGTCTCAACCACTGTTCTGTGCCACAAGGAAAGTTGCATATCACATAGTTTGAGAAAGAAGAACGATCATTGAAAGGTGACAAGGTCATTTGGAACTGCCAATGTTCAATTGGAAGTGGCTGTCACACCCTGATCTGTTTCACCTGTCCTTGTGCTCGTCTCCACCCGCTCCCGGTGTCGCCCATCTTCCCTATTATCCCAAGTGTATTTATATCAGTGTTCTCTGTTGCCAGTTAGTTTTGTTTGTCAAGCCTACCAGAGTTTTTCCCCTTGCTCCTGTTTGTTTCTAGTTCCTGTTTTCTAGTTTTGACAATTCTGCCTGTCCTGAGACTGCCTGCCGTTCTGTACCTTTTGGACTCGGATCAGGATTACTGACCTCTGCCTGCCCTGACCCTGAGACTGCCTGCCGTTCTGTACCTTTTGGACTCTGATCAGGATTACTGACCTCTGCCTGCCCTGACCCTGAGACTGCCTGCCGTTCTGTACCTTTTGGACTCTGATCAGGATTACTGACCTCTGCCTGCCCTGACCCTGAGACTGCCTGCCGTTCTGTACCTTTTGGACTCTGATCAGGATTACTGACCTCTGCCTGCCCTGACCCTGAGACTGCCTGCCGTTCTGTACCTTTTGGACTCTGATCTGGATTACTGACCTCTGCCTGCCCTGACCCTGAGACTGCCTGCCGTTCTGTACCTTTTGGACTCTGATCAGGATTACTGACCTCTGCCTGCCCTGACCCTGAGACTGCCTGCCGTTCTGTACCTTTTGGACTCTGATCAGGATTACTGACCTCTGCCTGCCCTGACCCTGAGACTGCCTGCCGTTCTGTACCTTTTGGACTCTGATCAGGATTACTGACCTCTGCCTGCCCTGACCCTGAGACTACCTGCCGTTCTGTACCTTTTGGACTCTGATCAGGATTACTGACCTCTGCCTGCCCTGACCCTGAGACTGCCTGCCGTTCTGTACCTTTTGGACTCTGATCAGGATTACTGACCTCTGCCTGCCCTGACCCTGAGACTGCCTGCCGTTCTGTACCTTTGGACTCTGATCAGGATTACTGACCTCTGCCTGCCCTGACCCTGAGACTGCCTGCCGTTCTGTACCTTTTGGACTCTGATCAGGATTACTGACCTCTGCCTGCCCTGACCCTGAGACTGCCTGCCGTTCTGTACCTTTTGGACACTGATCTGGATTACTGACCTCTGCCTGCCCTGACCCTGAGACTGCCTGCCGTTCTGTACCTTTTGGACTCTGATCAGGATTACTGACCTCTGCCTGCCCTGACCCTGAGACTGCCTGCCGTTCTGTACCTTTTGGACTCTGATCAGGATTACTGACCTCAGCCTGCCCTGACCCTGAGACTGCCTGCCGTTCTGTACCTTTTGGACTCTGATCAGGATTACTGACCTCTGCCTGCCCTGACCCTGAGACTGCCTGCCGTTCTGTACCTTTTGGACTCTGATCTGGATTACTGACCTCTGCCTGCCCTGACCCTGAGACTGCCTGCCGTTCTGTACCTTTTGGACTCTGATCAGGATGACTGACCTCTGCCTGTCCTTGACCTGTTGTTTTGCCTGCCCCTTTCTAGTAATACACTTTTGTTACTTCGACACTGTCTGCATCTGGGTCTTCCCTAAAAAGTGATAGCGGCAACCTGTCATATTTTTGAGTGGGTTATGCTCATTCTAACATATGATCAGAGTACTGTACCTGAAATGCACATTACCTTGTCATTCTCAATTTCTGCGTTGGACGGTAAGAGTCAAAGTTTTACTTTTATGATTGCTGATGAAGCCATAAATCTCAGCACTTTGAGGGAGAGCCTAGAAGAGTATTTCACATTCAATGTGCATCAAAAAGTGTTAAGAACTTCAAGATTTCCACCTGTTCTCATCAGAATTTAATTTTTAAAAATGACACTAAAGCATTCCTTATAAGCAAGGAAACGCTGATGATTTCCCAATTACTGCATATGGTATCTCTACAGTCTCCTCCTGTAAAGTAAAACACATATGTTAAACTGGAGGTAGGTATCCTTCAGGTTAGAGAAGCAGCCAGGTCGCCTGTATTCCACAATAGATCTATTTTCTCTGTGGAGAAATAGAAAGCTTGCAAAGTTGCAAGAGCGCAACTTAAATTTTCCACTTCATTCAAAAGTTCTCTGAGGAATGACAATGCATGGAGATATAACTAGAAATGATTTGGTTGATTGTTTTATCTGTGGATTAATTGTCAGAGTTGAGGACCTTGTGCATTTCAGGTAAAATAACAACACAATGTTTATATCCCAGGACAAATTAGCTAGCAACAGCAAGCTAACTAGCTAAATTGCCATAAGTGTTTAATGCTTTTTGACTTGTCCCCAAATTAATATCATTGGGTCAGAGTTTGTTTGATGTTTCAACCTGCGTGTCCTGATCGCGTCTGATGTGGGGGGACAAAATCAGCACGTGCCTGTGTGGTCTGGTCAGCACGTCATGACAATTCAATCAGTGAACACATATGTTAGGCAAGTTCAAAAATAATTTAATTGCATTAAGTTTAAATCATAAAAAATGAAGTCATAACTGCTCTATTGTTAAAGTTAAGCTGTTGAACATTCTTATCTGCCCTGTGCAGGGCGTCATTCTGAATTAAAAACAGCTAATACAGGTTATGAATACAAAGTATTTGTATTTCAAGTTGTAGAGTAGACAAACCCAAACAAAAAATAACATCTATTGTTAATGACACATTGATAGAGTGAGCATAATTATTTCGTTAAAAGTTTGGTAAGTGCAAGTTTTCCTAGTGTCTGGCTGACTTTGGAGTGTGAGATATTAACACCTCAATAACGTGACAAGACAAACAATAACACAATGGCCTTTGGCGTGAACAGTAACTGTTACACTGACTATTCCTCTTGCGACAGGATGAGAACCGGCAGTCACTTCCAGGACCAGCATCTGGTCCAGTCTGGTCTCAACACACTGCCTTGCTGTGTCTCATGTTCTGGGCGCAGGTCCGACCCAGGTTGGCCCCCTCCAGAAGCAAGTCTGACAGGCGGTCCAGGCCCACACAGGTGGTGAGGGGGGTGATGAGGCCGTAGAGCCCCCCCAGCAAAATACTGACTGGCCAGGCTATGATCAGCAAAATCACCAGCCACACGATGCTCCAGAAACACGACCCACAACTGGCCATCCTAGTCTGGGAGAAAGAGAGAAGGGGGAAAAGTATTTCAATGTTTCAGTCAGTTAACAAATCAATCATGAATATAGACCATGTGCATTACACAAATATAGAATTTGCAGAGTTGACAGAAATAATACATATTGTTAGGCAAACATATGTCTATTGTATTGATCTCTCATCAGAAATAATAAACGGTAGTATTTATACTGCCAAAGCTCTTCCGCTCCCCATGTGATAAGAACGGATTAATATTACTTCAGATCATTAGTCACAAAATCCTACCATCTATACAGTACCAGTCAAAAGTTTGGGTTTTCTTTATTTTTTACTATTTTCTACATTGTATAATAATAGTGAATACATCTCAACTATGAAATAACACATATGGAATCATGTAGTAACCAAAAAAGTGTTAAATATATATTTTATATTTGAGATTCTTCAAAGTAGGCACCATTTTCCTTGATGACAGCTTTGCACACACTTGGCATTCTCTCAACCAGCTTCATGAGGTAGTCACCTGGAAGGCATTTCAATTAACAGGTGTGCCTTGTTAAAAGTTCATTTGTGGAATTTCATTCTTAATATGTTTGAGCTAATCAGTTGTGTTGTGACATGGTAGGGGTGGTATACAGAAGTCCATATTAAGGCAAGAACAGCTCAAATAAGCAAAGAGAAATGACAGGCCATCATTACTTTAAGACATGAAGGAAAGGTCAATTCTGAAAGTGTAAAGAACTTTGAAAGTTTCTTTAAGTGCAGTTGCAAAAAACATCAAGCTCCATGATGAAAATGGCTCTCATGAGGACTGCCACAGGAAAGGAAGACCCAGAGTTACCTCTGCTGCAATGATAAGTTCATTAGAGTTACCAGCCTCAGAAATTGCAGCTCAAATAAATGCTTCACAGAGTTTAAGTACATTTCAACATCAACTGTTCATAGGAGACTGCTTGAAATCAGGCCTTCATGGTCGAATTGCTGCAAAGAAACCACTACTAAAGGACACCAATAAGAAGGAAAATATTGCTTTGGCCAAGAAACACGAGCAATGGACATTAGGAAATCCGTCCTTTGGTCTGATGAGTCCAAATTTGAGATTTTTGGTTCCAACCGTCGTGTGTTTGTGGGACGCAGAGTAGGTGAACGGATGAGCTCTGCATGTGTGGTTCCCACCATGAAGCATGGAGGAGGTGGTGTGATGGTGCTTTGCTGGTGACACTGTGATTCGATATGAGTTATTTCATAGTTTTGATGTCTTCTGTATTATTCTACAATGTAGGTAATAGTAATAATATAGAAAAACCCATGAATGAGTAGGTGTGTCCAAACTTTTGACTGGTACTGTAAATCACCCATACAAATATCAATGGAGGTAAATCATCCAAAGATATTGACTCCATGGTCAGCATTGCCTCCTAGCCATCAGATCAGATGCCCAGTGTAGTGTGCTATTTATGGTGACTCAATCAGAGGATATAAACTCTCTAGCTGCGTTTACACAGGCAGCCCAATTCTGATAAAATGTTTTACACGAATTGTTTTTTTGACCAATCAGACCAGCTCTGAAAAAGATCTGATGTGAAAAGACCTTGATGTAATTGGTCAAAATAGCAATTGGTAGAAAAAATATCAGAATTGGGCTCTGACTCTCCCATCTGTAGTTGAAGAGTGTCAGATTGAGCATGCCCAGTTGATGATCTGGATGTACTTGTCTGGATTTACTGAAGCATAATAAGATAACCAACCCCTGTCTCTGTCTCTACCCAACCCCTGTCTCTGTCCCTACCCAAACCCTGTCCACTCCTACACTACAGAAGAGTTAGTGGACCTGACACCTTGTTCACTCTCCTAATGCATTTTTTAGGAGTGGAGGTGAACAGCAAGAACTAAGCACTCATTTGGGTTCAGTGTATATCAGACTCATTGATCTGTAACTGCAGATGCAAATAGTATAAACTTTATTCAATTCCGTGGACTTACCGAAAATAAATCCTTCCAAGAGCTCAGTAGCTGAAGTACAAACTGTCAGACTGGCGAGTGTAAAAGCCAACAACCAGATATACTAGCATGACCGTTTAACCTTTATGAGGTGGGTTGTTCCACCAATTCGGTGCCTTTTGAGAAGTGTAACTTGGAGAATGTATTTTTAAATATTCCATCCAATTTTAACATTCATAAAGAGCACATGTATGTTCAACTTCATAAAGAAACACATTTTCCCACCTCAAGAGGTTACGTAAAGAAAATACTGTAGTAAGTGCCAAATAAAGATACAGGGGGAATCAGTAATAAATCTCCTTGGGACAGGGGGAATGGAAGCTTGTTGTGTGTAACAAGGAGTGGCAATGGAACGCAAGCTTCACCCCATAAAATGTATTATTGAAACATTTCTAGCCTGGCTAACAGGGTGGACGTGTTATACTCGAAACAAGCATAACAAGAATAGGACTAGTTCACCTGTTTTTACAATATGATTGACTATTAGATGTTCAATTAAAACAATATTTTAAAAGGAGTAGTTTCACCATATTAAAAGGAGAGTTATGTTCACATAAAAGGGTTGACCTTAAAATGAGGGACAGTTGTAAATGAATCACTATATCACAGAAAATAAATAATAATATTCAGAAATGGCTGTCAAAACAACAAAATAACTAGTGCTTTAGAATATAAAAACTATATTTTTGGTATTTGTTTCATTAGTCCATTGTTGACAGGGTCTCAAAATGTTTTGCTTGTCACCAATCAAGTTTTAAAGATATATAACTTTCAAAATGTAAAAATCATCACCGTATGATACTGTGTTGGAGGTGGCACGGAGGGACATGCCAAAATGATCCATTTTCACACTTTAGCAAGTCTTTAATCATATATATATTTTTTTAGATTTATTGAATTCTCCATGTGGTCTATATTTAAAGGCACTTCAATTAGCCTAACAGGTTTTTAGACTTCAATATCGGTGCAGAATTTCATTACGTGATACAACCGAGGTATTGCACACATTCCCGCCCACTTCCCGGTCTGTTCTGTGTAATATCCTGTTGTGATGGGGCAAACTGTGTGATGAGATCAGCTGCACTCGAGGTTCTCTCGTGCTTCAGGGAACGCCCCTTACACGAGACAATACTAGCATTCAGAAATACTCTACTACTTTTCCCCTGGATCCATTAAATATTTGGATTTAAAAGAGAAAAGTACGCAATAAAAAAAAATACTTTCACACATTGAAGCAACATAATTTGTTTGACAAAAAACAACATGCAGAGGATAAAACAAGAGAGAACAACTTCTTACAAAGACCCTTAAAAGATGTGGAGATAAAATGCAGTTATAATACTTCCTTTGCACATGATATACGAAAAGGAAAACAGTTATAGTTATACTACATGTAGTTAGAGCTAGTGACACATCAACACATGTAACGGTTAGGAGGAAGTTAAAGCAAAGTAGAGAGCTATGTAAACCCATATTGGGGAGAGTACCAGTCGAGTGAATATAAAAGACATGTTCACCTTCAGATGTAGCAAGTTTGAATTATTTGAGAAAGTGAGAGCCTGTTTCTCCTTTTCGCCCGTGGAATGGATATCCCCTTCAGTCTCAGTTTAGTTCCTGCTTGGAGCTGCCAAACCCAAGTCAGTCTGTATGAGTGGCCTCCTCCACCCAGTTAACGCTAATTTGCTGCAACAAGGCAGTCTCTACTAGGGTAAACTGCATGCCAGGGAGGACAGCTGAACGTACAGATAGTTGGTCATTTGTGGAGGGTTTTCTACAGGGAGGATATTACACAATGTGTACCGCTCAATAAAAAACAAACATGGTTGTTGTAGGTTTAACAACAGTTTGTTGAACATGCAGAGAAGCATTATAGAGAAGAATCTGGGGATTTACAATCCAAGTCTACAGTTTTAAGGGATTGTTTGTAAAATGCATTACGTCCTGGGTTATGACTTATAACTGACACAAAATATACATACAGTATCTACTTTAAGCTGAGTAGAGTACATCTGCTTTAGCTTTGATGTCGCAGAGGCTTTGAAAACAAACAAACATTTTTACAGATTACAACCAACCACTTCCAGTGGATTGACAATGGATCCCTGTTTAAAGTAGACTCCTTTTTAAAAGAGTTGGTTACAATTTCAATTTCATCCTCCAGAAGAGGCAGAAGAAATAGTACAGCAAATAATATGGCAAAAATACTGATAGAGGAAAGACCCATTTTCTTGGAGGAAATGTATAAGGAAGGTAAAATGACAATAGGTATACAAAAGTATGTGGACACTCCTTCAATTTAGTGGATTTGGCTATTTCAGCCACACCCGTTGCTGACAGGTGTATACAATTGAGCACACAACCATGCAATCTCCATAGACCCAACATTGGCAGTAGAATGGCCTTACTGAAGAGCTCAGTGACTTTCAATATGGCACAGTCATAGGATGCCACCTTTGCAACAAGTAAGTTCATCAATTTTCCCCTGCTAGAGCTGCCTCAGTGAACACTAAGTGCTGTTATTGTATAGTGGAAACGTTTAGGAGCATCAACGGCTCAGCCGCGAAGTGGTAGGCCACACAAGCTCATATTACAGGACCGCCATGTGCTGAAGCGTGTAAAAGGTGTCTTCGGTTGTAACATTCACCACCGAGTTCCAAACGGCCTCTGGAAGCAACGCCAGCACAAGACCTGTTCATCGGGAGCTTCATGAAATGGGTTTCCATGGCAAGATCACCATGTGCACCATGTGCACCATTCCAGCCAAGCATCGGCTGGAGTGGTGTAAAGCTAGCTGCAACTGGACTCTGGAACAGTGGAAACACGTTCTCTGGAGTGGTGTAAAGCTAGCTGCAACTGGACTCTGGAACAGTGGAAACACGTTCTCTGGAGTGGTGTAAAGCTAGCTGCAACTGGACTCTGGAACAGTGGAAACACGTTCTCTGGAGTGGTGTAAAGCTAGCTGCAACTGGACTCTGGAACAGTGGAAACACGTTCTCTGGAGGGATGAATCACACTTCACCATCTAGCAGTCCGAAGGACCAATCTGGGTTTGGTAGATGCCAGGAGAACGCTACCTGCCCCAATGCATAGTGCCAACTGTGTAGTTTGGTGGATTTATTTTATTTTACCTTTATTTAACTAGGCAAGTCAGTTAAGAACACATTCTTATTTTCAATGAAGGCCTAGGAACAGTGGGTTAACTGCCTGTTCAGGGGCAGAACGATTTGTACCTTGTCAGCTCGGGGATATGAACCTGCAACCTTTCGGTTACTAGTCCAACCCCTGCCGCCCCATGAGGTGGGGAATAATGGTCAGGTTCAGGCTAGGCCCCTTAGTTCAATGAAGGGAAATCTTAACATACAGCATACAATAACATTGTAGACGATTCTGTGCTTCCAACTTTGTGGCGACAGTTTGGAGAAGGCCCTGTCCCGTTTTAGCATGACAATGCCCCCGTGCACAAAGCAAGATCCATGCAAAAATGGGTTCTCGAGATCGGTGTGGAAGAACTTGACTGGCCTACACAGACCCCTGACCTCAACTCCATTGAATACCTTTAGGATGAATTGGAACACCAACTGCGAGCCATGCCTAATCGTCCAACATCATTGCACGACCTCACTAATGCTTGTGGCTGAAAGGAAGCAAGTCCCTGCAGCAATGTTCCAACATATAGTGGAATGCCTTCCCAGAAGATTGGAGGCTGTTGTAGCAGAAAAGGGGGGACCAACTCCATATTAATGCCCATGATTTTGCAATGAGATGTTTGACTTTTGGTCATGTAGTTACTGTATGTCACACAAGCAATTAACAAAATACCTCAGACTGGGGCAAAGGTACAGCTTCCAACATGTCAATGACCCTAAGCACACAGCCAAGACAATGCTGGAGTATCTTCAGAATCTCCTTGAGTGGCCCAGCCAGAGCCCAGACTTGAACCTGATCGAACATTTCTAGAGAGACCTGAAAATAGCTGTGCAGCGACGCTCCCCATCCAACCTGACAGAGCTTCAGAGAAGAATGGGAGAAACTTTTAAATACAGGTGTGCTATTTTTGTAGCATCATACCCATGAAGACTTGGTTGTAATCGCTGCCAAAGGTGCTTCAACAAAGTACAGAGTAAAGGATCTGAATATTTATGTAAATGTGATATTTCCGTTTTTGCTTTGCAATTATGGGGCATTGTGTGTAGATTGAGGGTGAAAAAACATCAATTTTAGAATAAGGCTGTAAGGTAACAAAATGTGGAAAAATTCAAGGGGTATGAATACTTCCCGAAAGCACTGTATATACTGCACAGTACAATTCAAAAGTTGACACACCTACTCACTCCAGCTTTTTTCTTTATTTAAAAAAAAACTATTTTCTACATTGTAGAATAATAGTGAAGACATCAAAACTATGAAATGACACATATGGAATCATGTAGTCACCCCAAAAAAAGTGTTAAACAAATCAAAATATATTTGACATTTTAGATCATTCAAAGTAGCCACCCTTTGCCTTGATGACAGCTTTGCACACTCTTGGCATTTTCTTAACCAGCTTCATCAGGAATGCTTTTCCAACAGTCTTGAAGGAGTTCCCACATATGCTGGGCACTTCTTAAATGCTTTTCCTTCACTCTGCTGTCTAACTCCTCCCAAACCATTTCAATTGGGGTTAATGTTATTTGATAGACTTCAATTCTATCTGCTAATTTCATAGTCCCCCCCCCATGTCTTAACTGTATACTTGTGCAACATATTGCTCTCAATAATAGCCATTTCCCTGATTCCAAACCATACTGGTTCTCTAGCTAGGCTCCATACATGTCTGTTGAATCACCACGACTGTACTGTGGCTTGTCCTTGAGCAGCTGTGGATGCGACCTCTCCTCTCAGACAGTGGGGTTGTAGTGTGGGGGAGGGTAATGGCATAGCCTGGCGTATGTAACAGCTAGTTAACCTCTGGTGCATGATAATGCCTAAATTCCCAGTGTGTGTTGTTAGCCTGCAGACTGTGGCCTCTACATGCTACCAGGACCAATGAGGCTACCCATGGGAGTCAGGTCAGGGTAGGCTCCGATCCACAACCACAATCTCCGTGAACTGTGTCACTGCGTACCTTTGTTTCCAAACACTGATATGGACACTTTGTTATAGAGTGGGGACGTGTAGTAGTTTATCTGAAGTACCGGCTCCTCTCCCAACATGGCTTCATGTGCAGGGTGACTGACATATAAATGCAGCTTAGCAGCAGCTCTTCCAACTGCTATTGGGTAAGCCAATCAGATTGACATATCCCAGTGTGTAACAGCTAGACCATACCGGCGGTCACGAGTCATGAAGGCAGTCAAATTCCACATGGCCATTTAGCCATGGTAATTAGGCTTCTGCAAGCTCTGATGCTGGTCATTAGTAGCCTACCAAACTTGCTAACTGCCTGGTACTCAGCACTCTGACATCAATGCAAATGTATTTGAAAATCTAATCAAACACTTTATGAGAGCCCATGAGCTCATGTTGGGCAACATTTCTATAGGCTATGCAATTGTGGGTGATGGCCTCTAAAAAAAGAGGAGGATTCCATCAGCTTTCTATCAGCTAGGCCTACTATATTTATTTCTCAACTTTACTAATATTAAGCACAATGCTAATATTTATAACAGGAGTATAGCCTACCTGAAAATAAACCACGGGGAAAAGCGTCCTCCATTCGCTATTTAAGTGCATAGATGACAGGTTTTCCGGCTATATATTATCACTTGTGAATGATGCCCAACATAAGCAACAATGGCTTTTTTTGTGATTTGTTAATATCATAGAGAGAGAGAGAGAGAGAGAGAGAGAGAGAGAGAGAGATTTCACACAGGTAGCTTTCACATGGCGGTGAATGAGCTGAGAGATAAAGCAAGAAGAGCATTCTATGCCATTAAAAGGAACATCAACATCGAAATTCCAATTAGAATCTGTCTCAAACTCTTTCAATCAGTTATAGAACCAATTGCTCTATATGGCAGTGAGGTATGGGGTCCGATCTCTAATAATGAATTTACCAAATGGGACAAACATCCAATCGAAATACTGCATGCAGAGTTTTGCAAGACTGTATTGTAGAGCAGAATTGGGCCAATACCCCCTCCTCATTCGAATAGAAAAAAAGAGCCATCAAATTTTACAACCACCTACAAACAAGTCACCCCAAAACATTCCATCACACAGCTCTACAATGCCAAGAGATGAAAAACGAGACGAGTCCCTTCAGCCAGCTGGTTCTGAGGCTCAGTTCACCAACCCAAACCAACCCCATAGAGCCTCAGGACAGCATTCAGAAAATCTGGCCCAACCAAATCATCACAAAACAAAAATACAAATATATCACCTATTGGAAAGACACCACAAAAAATCTAAGTAAACTTCAATGCTATTTGGCTCTAAACAGACAGTACATGGTGGCAGACTATCTGACCACTGTGACTGATAGAAAACTGAGGAAAACATTGACTAGGTACAGACTCAGTGAACACAGTCTGGCTATAGAGACCGGTTGTCACAGACAAACCTGGCTGAGAGGACAGGCTGTGCTCACTCTGCTCCAGGGGAGAGGTAGAGACAGAGCTGCATTTCCTACTACACTGTGACAAATACCAAAGAGAATATTTCTTTCCCAAAATTATAATTCAATATAAAGAATTTGAAACTATAAAAGATGAAGAAAAAATCCAATATTTATTGGGTGAAAAGCCCAAATGTGCAGTTTTGGCAGCCAAATATGTGTCCTCCTGCCACAACCTGAGGGACAGCCAGTGAAAAGTGCAAAGTAATGTCGATAATATTTCCCATCTTGTTTTGTATTGTCTTTCATACCACGTCATGTGTCTTCTCAGTCATGTAGACACTGGTCTACTACTATTGCTTTAATGTATTGTTATTCTCATTAATATTGTTGTTGTAGTTGTTGTTCATGGTAAACCCATGTCCACTACTACTATTATTACTGCTGTTGGCCCCATCATTTATTCATATATAAATATATATATATTTTATATTTTTTATATTTTATATATATATACTTATTTTATTTTTCGATATGTATACTTTGACAATGTAAGTAATAATGAACTTGCCATGTCAATAAAGTCAATTGAATTTAATTGAATTGCGAGAGAGACAGGGATAGGAAGGAGGAGGCAAGAGAGAGGTAGGGATAGGAAGGGGGAGAGAGAGACAGGGATAGGAAGGGAGAGAGAGAGAAAGAGAGAGAGAGAGAGAGAGAGAGGGATAGGAAGGGAGAGAGAAAGAGAGAGAGAGAGAGAGATAGAAAGGGAGAGAGAGAGAAAGAGAGAGAGAGACAGGGATAGGAAGGGGGAGAGAGAGAGAAAGACAGGGATAGGAAGGGGGAGAGAGAGGGACATGGATAGGAAGGGGCGAGAGAGAGAGAGAGAGAGAGACAGGGATAGGAAGGGAGAGAGAGAGAAAGAAGAGAGAGAGAGAGAGAGAGAGAGACAGGGATAGGAAGGGGAGAGAGAGAGAAAGAGAGAGAGAGACAGGGATAGGAAGGGGGAGAGAGAGGGGCAGGGATAGGAAGGAGAGAGAGAGAGAGAGAGAGAGACAGGGATAGAAAGGGGGAGAGAGAGACAGGGATAGGAAGGGGGAGAGAGAGGTAGGGATAGGAAGGGGAGAGAGAGGTAGGGATAGGAAGGGGGAGAGAGAGAGAGAGACAGGGATAGGGATAGGAAGGGGGAGAGAGAGACGGGGATAGGAAGGGGGAGAGAGAGAGACAGGGATAGGAAGGGGGAGAGAGAGAGACAGGGATAGGAAGGGAGAGAGAGATAGGTAGGGATAGGAAGGGGGAGAGAGAGGTAGGGATAGGAAGGGAGAGAGAGGTAGGGATAGGACGGGGGAGAGAGGTAGGGATAGGACGGGGAGAGAGAGGTATGGATAGGAAGGGGAGAGAGAGGTAGGGATAGGAAGGGGGGGAGAGAGAGGTAGGGATAGGAAGGGGAGAGAGAGGTATGGATAGGAAGGGGAGAGAGAGGTATGTATAGGAAGGGGGGAGAGGTAGGTAGGGATAGGAAGGGGGAGAGAGAGGTAGGGATAGGAAGGGGGACAGAGAGGTAGGGATAGGAAGGGGAGAGAGAGGTAGGGATAGGAAGGGGGAGAGAGAGGTAGGGATAGGAAGGGGGAGAGAGAGGTAGGGATAGGAAGGGGGAGAGAGAGGTAGGGATAGGACGGGGGAGAGAGAGGTAGGGATAGGAAGGGGGAGAGAGAGGTAGGGATAGGAAGGGGGAGAGAGAGAGACAGGGATAGGAAGGGGAGAGAGAGATAGGTAGGGATAGGAAGGGGGAGAGAAAGATGAAAGGGGAGAGAGAGGTAGGGATAGGACGGGTCTGGCAGTGAGCTGTTTGAAGGCCCAGCCTGGACCTGGGTACCACTAACCGCCTCACATCCCCGTGGAGAAAGAGATAAATATTACATTTCAGACCACTTCATTGTGTCAAAAAAAGAGCACCAGCATTGGCAGTTGGCATATATTGCCTCTAAATCACAAGTTCATACACAATCTACACACCCCTTTCAATACCAAAGCAAGAGTCGAGAGTGGGCGAGAAAAATAGGGATAATTGGTAAAGAAATTGGAAAGCAGAGAAGGGGACAGAGATGAGAGAACAAGAGACAAGAGACTAGAGAAAGCAGCAAACGTGAGGAAGAAATCCAAAACTAGAGGGAGCGGTGGATGGAGAGGAGAGAAAAAGAGAGAGAGAGGGGTGACAAAGAAGAGTGGGAGAGAAAGAGAAAGAGAGAGAGGTGACAAAGAAGAGTGGGAGAGAAAGAGAGAGAGAGAGGGGTGACAAAGAAGAATGGGAGAGAAAGAGAGAGGGGTGACAAAGAAGAGTGGGTGAGAAAGAGAAAGAGAGAGAGGGGTGACAAAGAGAATGGGGAGAGTGGAGAGACAAAGAAGAGAGAGAGAGAGTGGTGACAAAGAAGAGTGGAGAGAAAGAGAGAGAGGGGTGACAGAAGAAGAGAAAAGAGAGAGGAGACAAAGAAAGAGAAAGAGAGGGTGACAAAGAAGAGTGGGGAAAGAGAAAGAGACAGAGGGGTGACATAGAAGAGTGGTGACAAAGAAGAGAGAAATAGAGAGAGAGAGGGGTGACAAAGAAGAATGGGAGAGAAAGAGAGGGGTGACAAAGAAGAGTGGGAGAGAAAGAAAGAGAGAGAGGTGACAAAGAAGAGTGGGAGGGAAAGAGAAAGAGAGAAGAGAGAGAGGTGACAAAGAAGAGTGGGAGAGAAAGAGAGAGAGAGAGGGGTGACAAAGAAGAGTGGGAGAGAAAGAGAGAGAGAGACAGTGCCATCAGAAAGTATTCACATCCCTTGACTTATTCCACATTTTTTGTTACAGACAGAATTGAAAATGGATTAAAAAGAGATGTCATCAATACATCCCGTCATTACCTAGATACTGGCGTTGTTTTATTATTATTATTAGGAATGGCAAGCCAGACAAAATTAAACAGGCCTATTTATATAATGAATATGAACTCCGAGGGGGTTCATATTCATTGAACCTCTCAGTCATACAAAAGTTATACTTAAATCCAAACGGGTTCTCCAGCAAATTAGTAAGAATGGCTCACCCTATGTTCAAGAATAGCCTTTTTCCATTTATTCAGATTACAATCTCTCACTTTTGGTTATTTGAAAATCTAATCATCTCCAAAATATCCCTATTTTTAAAGCTAGCCATAGAAAGCTGGTTAAATGTTTGTTTAACAAATCAGAAAAGACAGAACAAGTATTCCGGTTAAACTGAAATATAAATGTAAAAAAAGAAGAACATTTTTGATGATAATTCTCGGTATAATCTTTGTTAATGACATCATAAATGGGACTGGGGGAGTCATGTCACACATGCAGCTAACAAAAATATATGGAAATGTCCTCTCTACCCAAAATGACAACCTAATGATTGCATCATTACCGCAAAAAATGGATGAGGCAAGTGGAAGAAGGAATTGGTTCATCTGGAGTAGAGTAAAAATAAGTGTATAGGGCTCTACAGTGCGACCATTTTACTCACAACAAAACATGAGGCTGACAGAGATGGTCGCCTCGCTTCAGCTCCTTAAAAAACTATGCAGTTATTTGTTTCTTATGTTTTATTTCTTACATTGTTAGCCCAGAAAATCTCAAGAGCAATCGCCAACTACCTGCCCTCCAGGACACCTACACCACCCGATGTCACAGGAAGGACAAAAATATCATCAAGGACAACAACCACCACTGCCTGTTCACCCCTCTACCATCCAGAAGGCGAGGTCAGTACAGGTGCATCAAAGCTGGGACCGAAAAACAGCTTCTATCTCAAGGCCATCAGACTGTTAAACAGCCATCACTAACATAGAGAGGCTGCTGCCAACATACAGACTCAAATCTCTGCCAACTTAAATAAATGGGTTTAATAAATGTATCACTTGTCACTTTAAATAACGCCACTTTAATAATATTTACATACCCTACATTACTCATCTCATATGTATGTACTGTACTCTATACCATCTACTGCATCTTGCCTATGCCGCACGGCCATCACTCATCCATGTATGTACACATTCTTATTCATCACTTTACATTTGTGTGTATAAGGTAGTTGTTGTGAAATTGTTAGATTACTTGTTAGATATTACTGCACGGTCGGAACTAGAAGCACAAGCATTTCACTACACTAGCATTAACATCTGCTTACCATGTACAAAATTTGATTTGAAATATTTTGCTACATTCATACACAGACAAGATGTGGAATGTGAAATAGACAAATAAACTGTGTGTAGGCGTGTGTGAGCGTACTAGTGTTGTGTGTATTTAGTACATATTCAATTAACAAGTCACAAGATTTTGGACAATGGAAAAGCCACCTAAAAACACATCACTGCCACAGAAACAAACCACAAGAGGAGTCCTCCAATCAGCAAAGAGCCTGACAAAAGAGAAGCCAATCAGAAGCAGTCTTTCCCTGGGGAAACAGCTCTGTGTGTAGGGGTAGGGGACATCCACCTGCGTTGTTTCCTAACATGAGGAGCCATGTAGAGGGGCAGTGTGCGTGTGTGTGTGTGCCTGTCAGGGTGTGTCTGTGTCTCCCTGAATGTCTTCACTTTGGTGTGTGTGTTAACGTTACTGTATACCAGCACGTGTGTGGTTGTGCGCCTGTCAGAGTGTGTCTGCGTCTGAGTGTGACCCCGTGTGTGTGCTCCTGTCACAGTGTGTATGTCTCTGTATGTGTCCCTCCCTGTGTGTCTCTCAGTGGGAGGCCTTCTGCTAGGCTGTCAGATTGAGAGGTCAGCCGTCAGGGAGGGGTCAGCCCGTCAGGGAGGGGTCAGCCCGTCATATGGTCAGATGCACGGTAGCGGGTTGCTATTAGCGGAGTGGAATGTAACGAGGTAAAACCGCTGTACGGGAGCGAGAGAGAGATCAGTGTGAGATGGACAGCAGGGTAATTTCCCACAAACCACTGCTTTCCCACCCATCCAGAAAGGCAACCAAGATGTTTATGAAGTTAGAATAGTCACATTTACTCGCATGGAGATCCCCTCTAGCTTGATGCATTTCTATGCTCAAAACACACAAGTAGAAAGTGTTGTTATTGACTTGGCCAACAGTTCAACAGCGGTTTAATGTCTATCATATTATAAAGTAACACAGCCATTCAAAAATAAAACTTACAATGTGAAACCATTTATAAAACACTCATGTCTTTCAGTGCAGTTACAATACAGTATCTCCTTTCCCATTCAGTGAATCACAGACTCTTGTTTTAAAACCCACTTCACGTATAAAGAGCGAGAGAAAATGTAATGTGAATTAGGCAGAAGGGTGTAATCTCCTGTGTGAGATTAAATGGGCGATAGGCGAGACGAGGGCAGGCCAGGGTGCTGACAACAAGATAAACGTGCGACTCTCCCTGGCCCCTCCGCACCACTTCACTGCCAGCCCATCAATCCTCTCCTTTATGAAACACAGAGTAAAGGGAGTTGACGTGTTTTTGGGCCCTGGTTAAACCGCTAAGCTAGAAGAGGCTTCAAAGCAGAGGATGACTTATTCCTCCAGCCAAAGCTCCATTTGTAGACTTCAATTTTAGTCAGCCGCGTTGCGGTTCTAATGGGGTATAGGCCTATCTGCAAAAACATGTTACACCAGCGCAGCCATCATAATAGATCACACGGCGGGTCAGTGTGTGTGCACGTGTCCTGGTACAGAGAGCTAAAATGCTGTAGCAGTGTTTTGCCTGGTGTTTAATATGCAGCATATTGAGGAAGAGGGGCCATTACACAGGTGCACCTTGTACAGGGGACAAAAAAAGGTCACAAAAATGTGCAGTTTTGTAACAAAGCATAATGCCACAGATGTCTCAAGTTGAGGGAGCGTGCAATTGGCATGCTGACTGCAGGAATGTCTACCAGAGCTGTTGCCAGAGAATTGAATGTTAATTTCTCTACAATAAGCAGCCTCCAACATTGTTTTACAGAATTTGGCAGTACGTCCAACCGGCCTCACAACTTCAGACCACGTGTAACCACACCAGCCCATGACCTCCACACCCGGCTTCTTCACCTGCGGGATTGTCTCAGACCAGCCACCCGGACAGCTGATGAAACTGTGGGTTTGCACAAGCAAATCATTTCTGCACAAACTGTCAGAAACCATTAGCGTGTGTGGGCAAGCAGTTTGCTGATGTCAATGTTTTGAACAGAGTGCCCTATGGTGGCGGTTGGGTTATGGACAGGCATAAGCTACGGACAAGGAACACAGTTGCAAATTATTGAACGCAATTTGAAAGCACAGAGATACCGTGCAATTCATCCGCCGTCATTACAGCATGTTTCGGCATGATAATGCACGACCCCACGTTGCAAGGATCTGTACATAATTCTTCCATGGCCTACACACTCGCCAGAAATGTCACCCATTGAGCACGTTTGGGATGCTTTCGATCGACGTGTACGACAGCGTGCTTCAGTTTCCGCCAATATCAAGCAACTTCACACAGCCATTGAAGGGGAGTGTGACAACATTCCACAGGCCACAATCAACAGCCTGATCAACTCTATGAGGAAGAGATGCATCGTGCTGCATGTGGCAAATACTGGTCATAACAGATACTGACTGGTTTTCTGATCCACGCACCTACCTTTTTCTGAAGGTACAGTCTCCGTGACTAACAGATGCATATCTGTATTGCCAGTCATGTGAAATCCATAGATTAGGGCCTAATGATTTTGTTTCAATTGACTGATTTCCTTATATGAACTGTAACTCATTAATGCCTTTGAAATTATTGCATGTTACATTTATATTTTTGTTCAGTGTATTTTCTTTGAGGGAAAACTAAAGTTGCACCCCCTGATCAATCTACTGAAGCAACAATGTTTGCTAATTTATACATAAAATAAAATAAACATTTACATAAGTACTCAGTACATTACTTTGTTGAAGCACCATTTGGCAGCGATTACAGCCTAGGTTACTTGGTGTTTAAAGCTAGGCACATATTAAGGAAGATCCTCTCAAGTGCTGTCAGGTTGGATGGGGTGCCTTTTCAGGTCTTTCTAGAGATGTTAGATCGGGTTCAAGTCCGGGCTCTGGCTGGGCCACTCAAGGACATTCAGAGACTTGTCCCAAAGTCCCTCCTGCATTTTATTGGCTGTGTGCTTAGCGTTATTGTACTGTTGGAATGAACCAGCATATTAAGGAAGAGGTCCTGGCGTACCTGGAGCAGGTTTTTATCTCTCTGTACTTTGCTCCATTCATCTTGCCTGAATCCTGACTATTCTCCCAGTCCCTGCCGCTGAAAAACATCCCCATAGCATGATGATGCTACCACCAAGCGGCTGTCATGTGCCTTTTACTTAGAAGTGGCTTTCATCTGGTGGAGTGCTGCAGATATGGTTGTACTCCACAGAGGAACTCTAGAGCTCTGTCAGTGACCATCTTGCTCAGGAATAGTCTTGGTGGTTCCATACTTCTTCCATTTAATGATGGAGGCCACTGTGTTCTTGGGGACCTTCAATGCTGCAGACATTTTTTGGTACCCTTCCCCAAATCTGTGAATCCTGTCTTGGGCGTTACGGACAATTCCTTCGACCTCATGGCTTGGTTTAATATGACATGCACTATCAACTGGGGACCTTATTAGACTTGTCTGTGTGTTTCCAAATCATGTCCAATGAATTGAATTTACCACAGGTGGACTCCAATCAAGTTGTAGAAACATCTCAAGGATGACAAATGGAAATAGGATGCACCAGAGCTCAATTTCGAGTGTCATAGCAAAGGATCTGAATACTTATGTAAATAAGGTATTTTTTATTTTATTTTTAACACATGCTAACATAAAAAATAAAAAAACATTTTTCGCTTTGTAATTATGGGGTATTGTGTGTAGATTGCTGAGGAAAACATGTATTTAATACATTCTAGAATAAGGTTGTAATGTAACAAAATGTGGAAAAAGTCAAGGGGTCTGAATACTTTCTGAAGGCACTGTACGCAGCATATTAAGGAAGAGGGGTTAGGCTTGTCTGGTGTTTATTTTGCAGAGTATTATGGAAGAGGGGTTAGGGTTACTTGGTGTTTAATATACAGCATATTAAGGAAGAGGGGTTAGGGTTACTTGGTGTTTAAAATATACAGCATATTATGGAAGAGGGGTTAGGCTTGTCTGGTGTTTATTTTGCAGAGTATTATGGAAGAGGGGTTAGGGTTACTTGATGTTTAATATACAGCATATTAAGGAAGAGGGGTTAGGGTTACTTGGTGTTTAATATACAGCATATTAAGGAAGAGGGGTTAGGGTTGTCTGGTGTTTAATATACAGCATATTAAGGAAGAGGGGTTAGGGTTGTCTGGTGTTCATTTCGCAGAAAATTACAGAATAGGGGCTCGTGAGTTTCGCAATTCAGCCTGGAAATTCAAGGTATTTTCACTAGGCATCAATTCAGAAAGGGGAGTGAGGGAGGGAAAGGGAGATCGAGAAGAAGAGAGAGAAACAGAACGAGTAATAGAGAAAAAGAGAATCGTAAAAGTAGGAAAGAAAATGAGAGTGAAAGAGCAGGGGAGAAAGAGAGAGAGAGAGAAAAAGATTTTAAAAAGGGTAAGAGATTGAGAGAGGGAAAGACCTCAAACTTAACCCAGGCGAGTGGTTTCCAAGAGGCCTCTCTAAATCTTGTTTTACAAAAACTCTGATGGTGAATATGCTTTTTTCGAAACTCTCACCCCAATAATCTTTACACAATGCTGCAGCTGAACTTCACAAAAAATATGTAGTTATTATTTTCCACCTAGTCCTCAAAAGTTGACTTTATCCACCCTGTGCGTGACATGGGTGGATAAGTCTGTAAAGACCAACTTTTCAGCAACCTTTTCAGTACACATTTATTCACACAAAGAGGCTCTCTAAAAAGAGATACTTAAAAAGAGCTCTCTGGGGGTAAAGAGACTGTTTTTGGTGTTCTGTATTTCCATTTAGTGTGTGTGTAAAGTGCCTAACTCAGGTGTCTGACAGCCCTGGTGCGGACCAGTGAGAGGATGATGTAGCCACCATTGTCACCTGGAGACAAATGCACACATTGTTTAACACACACACACACACACACACACACACACACACACACACACGGATTTAGTTAAAACGTTCACGAGTGAGACTGAGCTGAGATTCTTGAGCTTCCTCGAAATTCAGAAGGCAGTGGATCTCTTTAGGGAGGGGGCTTTGGTGTTGTTCCTGCCGTTATCCTGGTGGGCCACATGGAGAAGCAGGGGGGTGTAATACGGCTTAGAGGGGCCCAGCCCAGGGTATTTACTTAGAGTACCCAGGCTACTTACCAGGTCCTCACTGACTCAGGGCCACCACACATCACAGGCCACACACACACAGACTATATTTAGGGCTTTTTTTTAGAGAGATGGAGGAGAGTGGAGAGAAATGGATTGGGCTTTCAGAAGCAGAGGAATCGCGTGTCAGGCAAGTTGATTTATTTCCTGGTAATCCTTCCCTTATAAGAAGCACATTTCAAAGACTTCATTTTCCTTGCAGTGAAGAAAAGAGCTGATTTTGGGATGCTTTATTGTTGACCTTATGCAATAGTGTTGCATACAGTATGAAATAGGTTGAGCTGTCTACTAAAGTGACGACTTCAGTTGAAATACCAGTATCCATCCTCATCCAATGCTTTGTAAATGTACATTTTTTATTTGGGGCTATGGCAGTCAATTTAAAAACATTCTAACAGTATTTCGGATTTTCTTAACTCATCATCACATACTTTAATGTGGGACTATGACAGTCAATTGCAAATTAGTCTGACATTTGCCACGTTCAAAACAACTGGGAACTCGGAAATCTCCGACATCTGACTACAGACAACTGAGAACTTGAGCTTTGACTAGGAACAAATCGTTTTGAAAGGTCATACGACTCGGAATTCCAACTTGGGAACTCGGGTCTCTTTCTAGAGCTCCGACTTTCCGACCTGAAGATCACTGACGTTATGATTTGACCTAGTATTTTTGAGTTTCCAGTAGTCTTGAACGCACCAATAATGCATCTTATCTCACCACCATTAATGAGATGGGTGTGCTCAATGCATGTCATGTCGGAGTTTCTCAAAGTCAGGGGACGTGGTCGACAGTGCGCACCTCATCTCTGCTGTCACATCCAACCTGGATCAATATTTGGTTTTAATGCAGACAAAAGCACTGAATCGAGCTTCACACATATGAGCTGGCAAAGGGTACCATGAGTTTAATGGTGCTTCCAAGACTGGGAACTTGGAAAAACATGTGGTCAATTCATGACATCAGTGATCTTCAGGTCGGAAAGTTGGAGCTCTAGAAAGAGGACCGAGTTCCCGAGATGGAATTCCGAGTTCGATGACCTATCAAAAAAATTCTCCCAGTCAGAGCTTCTTTTTTTCCCCAGTTGGCAGTTGTTTTGAACGCAGCATTAAATCTCAGAGGGAGATGGCAGGGTGTTCCCTATGAGTCATGAACCAAAACTCATCTGTAGTGACCCGTGAATGCGTTGGCTGCAGCATTCGGTCACGTCAGCTGGATCAGCTGTTCAGTTTCACTTTCCGGCATGTCAACTCAGCCAGGATCACAGTCAAACGGATTGGGAAGTAGGTCCCAAAGTGCTCTTCCAAGCATTGGAGGTGAGCAGTCGTCACTCGTGTGGGACACTTACAGTGCACAGCTGAGGGAAGGGGGTATGTTTCACTTTTAAAATACTTTCTCCATCTGAATCCACTGATTCGGTCACTCATCTGTAGATTGATTTTGTAATTCCCAAATATGTCTGTTACACTGTCAAGGTGGCATTTTTTTATTACATCCATTATGAATGACAACAGTTCCTCTCTCAATGCAAAAAATCTATCCAAAACACTCTCTCCATAACCACCAGACCTTGACAATGTTCTGGGTGAAACAGAACATTGTCAAGGTCTAATCCCATATCTCCATATAGTTTTGCAAACAGGCATGCACGCAGTGTAACAATCCAAGTTACCTGCCACAGTATATATATATATTGTTTTACATTTTTAAAATTTATTTAACCTTTATTTATCTAGGCAAGTCAGCAAGTCAACAAATTCTTATTTACAATGACGGCCTACCCCGGCCAAACCCGGACGACGATGGGCCAATTATGCGCCGCCTTATGGGACTCCCAATCACGGCCGGTTGTGATACAGCCTGGAATTGAATCAGGGTCTGTAGTGACGCCTCTAGCACTGAGATGCAGTGCCTTAGGGCTCCCGAGTGGCACAGCGGTCTATCTCCAAGTTCTGTGCTTAGCTCTTTTGCCGGCAGTTCCTCTCGGTGCATCATATCATGACTCCATATGGGGATACACATTCATCATTTAGATTTTTAAGGTTAACCACATTACAATGATTGAGATACAAAAGACATTGCTCAAATATATTTTTAAAGTCTCCAGCGACCCCATTTTCATATCAGGCGACCCCACATGGGGTTGCGACCCCAAGTTTGGGAACAGCTGGTCTAGGAGATGGAGCATGCCAGATATGTATCCCAGTACTAAGAGACTGGCTTCTTCGATTCTCCTGAGTGGATGAATAGGCCAGAGGGAAGAGAAGCGCCATAGAGACAGCTTTAAATAAATCATCCTATCTAGCCTAGTCCCCTTGGTCTAATGCACTATTCATTGACTTGAGTCCCACAAGCCAAACCCCCTCCAAGTCGCCTTATGGGCTAAGGGAAGGCAGGGGAAGGAGGTAGAGAGGGTTGGAAAAACCAGGAAGCGGACCAATATTTATTTAGGTCACCCTGCTGCTATATAGAACAGGTGCAGCATCAGAAGCAACAATATGTTGCTTTTACAACAACGTGAGATGTCCAGAGCTGTCTGTTCAGACACTATGGCCAGTCGCTTTCAGGACCTCTCGCCCCCTTAGTGGCCTACTACTACCCCACAACAGCCAACACCCATCCCTGACATGGACATACGCAGGCAAACACAGCTCAAATGCACCCACCCAATGGCATAGCCTAGTGGAAACTGAAGGGGCAAATATGCTGTGCAATTTCAGCCAAAATGTTCCACCTTATTTTCCAGAGCAAAACACGGCAGAAGCCTTTTATTTTTAGAGAATGAGAGAGAGAGGGCTCTATAGAGCCCTGGGGCTTAGCATTTTGCATTGTGTTAAGTTATGTATGTGAAATCTTCCAGGGAGGGAGTTGCAGAGGTCAGGACTTCATGGCAGGCACACATCTATGGGCAGTGGGATCTGCTGTAGTGTGTACGCACACGCCCGATCGCCCACTCACACACATGCTCTTCTTTTTCCCTGTTATATCACTGTCATACTGGATCTCAGCGATGGTCACCTGATTGAAATATGCATTGCTGTATCTCTGCTCTCTCCCTCTTACTTATGAGTCTGTAGGTAGCTCCTGAAGACAGCATGCCTTTGTTAGATTCTGGGTTCAACTTGGAACATTGTTATACTCAGCAGTATAGTATATAAGGAGTGAAAGAGACTTGTTTTTACAGTCAGAAGTTAATGGTTATCTGTAGGAGCCAGATGGGTCTGGAATGTGTTAGGGGAGACGGGTGGAGATCTTTGTTGAGTTTTTTACTCTGAGAATTAGAACCTAACACCTTACTGTCTGATCTTTCACTGTGTTGAGTGGGTTCCCAGGGCTATGCTGGGGTCGTGAGAGGTCGGCGACCCAGTGGAGGGTGGCAGTGGTAGGGAATGCAAATATTTTGTGGGGGACACTATCTTCCAGACTATGAGTAAGCCATTGAGTCAATCTATAAAAGTGTCCCGGTGTGTCGCAGGGTTCCTTTTGATTTCATGTTGTATTGACTGTCCTACCACTGTTCTCAGGAAATGGGAAAGAAAGAGAGATTGATTTCCATCCCCTCTGTCCCCCTCCCTTCATAATTCTCTCTCTCGCTTCATTCCTCCGTGACACCACTGTGTTGCAGTGAATACAAACATGGTGAAGACTGATTAACCTTATTGCTTTGGCTACGGATTCTATCAATGTCAATCTAATTTAGCCCTGACCTGCTTGTGTATGTGTGTGCACGCATGCGTGTCATCGCTCTAAATCCAGTTTGCATGAATGTGATTGTGTGCATTTATCAAATGACCCCTTAACTCAGTTAAAGTAGTAGGTTAAATGTAGTAAATTACTTCTGTGTTTATAAAAACATTGATTGGTCTACATTCTAAAGATAGACCACCAACAACACTTATAATTTGCACATTAACTACAAAAACCCCTTCTTAAAAATGCATAGTAAGCCAAAAATGTGAGATTGGTTAAACTTGATCCCTGTGCAGAGGTCTGTGAACCGTTCCTAAGATTCACTGTACTGTGACCCACAGTCAAATCCAGGGACTGGAGGTGTTTAGCACGGCACTGCTGGTTTTCATCCTTCCTTCTCCTCTAACAAGGGACGGCTTGACACCTGGTTGGTACTTGGGACACAATAAAACAAATGTTATTGGTCGCGTACACATATTTTGCAAACGTTATGGCGGGTGTAGGGAAATGCTTCTGTTCCTAGCTCCAACAGTGCAGTAATACACGCAAATCCCCAAAAAGTAAAGGAATTAAGAAATATACCTGGCCAATCAGTGACAGTTATACACTAAGTAGTCAGTTTATTTGCTCCTACAGACAGTGAGTCACGTGGCCTGCTACATAAAGCAGACAGGCATCGAGGCATTCAGTTACAGTTTGATTGAACGCTAGAATGGGAAAAACAAATGACCTAAGCGACTGAGCGTGGTTTGATCGTCGGTGCCAGGTGCACCGGTTCCAGTATCTCAGAAACGTCAGTCTCCTGGGGTTTACAGAGAATGGTCTACAAACAAAAACCTCCAGTCAGCGGCAGTCGTTTGGATGAAAACAGCTTGTTGATAAGAGGTTGAAGGAAAATGGCAAGAATTGTGCAAGCTAACAGGCAGGCCACAAACAGGAAAATAACGGCGCAGTACAACAGCGTTGTGCAGAACGGCATCTAGGAATGCACAACTCTTCGGTCCTTGTCATGGATGGGCTATTGCAGCAGACGACCTCACTGGGTTCTACTCCTATCAGTTAAAAACAAGAAGAAGTGGCTCCAGTGGGCACGCGAACACCAACACTGGACAATTGAGGAGAGGAAAAACATCACCTGGTCCTACAAATCCCAGTTCCTGTTGCGTCACGCTGATGGCAGAGTCAGGATTTGGCCTAAGCACTAAGCAGCATTAGTCCATGGCCCCATACTGCCTGGTGTCAACTGTACAGGCTGGTGGCGGTGGTGTAATGGTGTGGGGAATGTTTCCCTGGCCCACGTTAGGTCCCTTGATACCAATTGAGCCACGTTTGAATGTCACACCTTGTAGAATCCATGCCCTGATACTAGATGGGTGTACCTAATAAACTGGCCACGGAGTGTATATCAATTATCTATCAGGGAGAAAGGAAAAGCAGGAAAGCGAATGCATGACCCGGAGGTGTGGATGTGATTGACTTTCTCTGGTGTCCTGGGTTTATTTAGTCTAGTTGGTACGAAGTAGGGAAAGGGGACACCTAGTCAGTTGCACAACTGAATGCATTCAACCGAAATGTGTCTTTCGCATTTAACCCAACCCCTCAATCAGAGAGGTGCGGAGGGCTGTTGTTGTTGGGGGTTAACTGCCTTGCTCAAGAGCATAACGGCAGACTTTTCCACCTTGCCGGCTTGGGGATTAGAATCAGCGCCCTTTAGGTTACTGGCCCAACTGTCACGCCCTGACCTTAGAGAGACGTTTTATTTCTCTATTTGGTTAGGTCAGGGTGTGATGTGGGTGGGCATTCTATGTTTTGTTTTCTAGGTTTCTTTATTTCTATATTTTGGCCGGGTATGCTTCTCAATCAAGACAGCTGTCTATCGTTGTCTCTGATTGGGAATCATACTTAGGTAGCCCTTTCCCTCCTTTCATTGTGGGTAGTTAACTTTGTTTGTGGCATTTAGCCCTGTAAGCTTCACGGTTGTTTCTTCCGTTTGTTGTTTTGTTGACGACATTTTAAAATAAAATCAAATATATGCTCATAATACTGCACTTTGGTCTACTTCCAACGACACCCGTGACACCAACGCTCTTCACCGATAGGCTACCTGCCACCCTATGTAGCTTAAGTACTGTGTGTCTAATTAGACAATGGACTGAACTGGAGGGCTGCTGGTGACATTTGGTGCGTTTTAGCCATTATGACATGTCAACACTCTCACTCTGGCCAAAACGCAGACCTGCCGACTTGACCTTTCCAGCGGCTCAGCAGTTTCCCCATAGACAGTAATTATTTCATTTCTCCTTCCTCTATTATTCTCTCTCTCCCCTCCCTGCAGTTTGTCACTCCAGAGAGGTCAGCTCTCCATCTGAGAGGCACACCTAATGAGAGAGAGAGAAGGAGAGAATGAAAAAATAAAGAAAAGCTGGAAGGGATGAGCTCCCAGTAATAGTGCTAAAGACTGAGAGATAGCACCAGAGAGTCACAGAGCTAGCCTACACTGATAGAGATGCAGAGAGAAGAGAGAATTCTCTGGACACCGTGGGCCAGTGAAGGGGGCTCCCCTAGGGTCATGATAGGGCCTGTACCAAATGTTTGATGTATTATAATAAATGATTATGCTTATGTTGTATTAATAGAAGGGGAGGGGTTATAAGACCCCACCCTCCTAACATTTATATGGTCCTAGACTACAGATTCACAATATATATTCATTATAAAGGTTTAGTATTGTTCCACGGTTATTTTCTGGTCTCTTTGCCTCTTATAAAGAGACCCCACTGAGAAATATGTGACTGTGAAGACAGAACTCTGCAGGTGAGAGTAAGAGATAAGAGATTAGTCAGACATCCCACTATAAATCAACTTGGACATTTACTGCTAAGCTTTTAGATAGCTATATAAACAAGAGTTTTAGTGTAGAGTAGGGATGGTTTTGGTCTCATGAGTAAAAGATAATGGCGTAGGCAGTGACATCACCAGAGCTGGACTTCGGGTTTAATAAATAACTTGGGACTTTTTATTTGATGCAGAACTTACTCGGAAACATGCGTTATGTTCCTGTTGTCAACTTCTGTTTGCAATTGCATTAATAACGTTTTTTGAATGATTTAATTAAAGATAATATCATAATGCTAATTTTTGTTGTGTGTGTATTTGTTTTCATGTCAAGTGATGTTCTTTAGCGCTTTACTTTATGTTTTTGAGCGCGTTTGTTTTGTTGTACTCCCGGTTTGGAACTATAATAAAGTGAGCTTTATTTATCACACTCTGCTCTCTGTAACGGTTTTCGTTGGTGGAAGAAGGAGAGGACCAAGGTGCAGTGTGGTAAGTGTTCATGTTGTAAATTTAATCAAAACTGAACACGAAACAAAATAACAACGAGGAATAACGAGAACAAAACAGTTCTGTCAGGTGATACACACAAAACAGAAAACAACTACCCACAACTCAAGGGTGAAACCAGGCTGCCTAAGTATGGCTCTCAATCAGAGACGATTGACAGCTGCCTCTGATTGGGAACCATACCAGGCCATACACAAAGAAATACAAACATAGAACAAAACATAGAATGCCCACCCCAACTCACGCCCTGACCAACCTAAAATAGAGACATAAAAAAAGGAACTAAGGTCAGGACGTGACACTCTCCTGCACCTGACTTCGCCTTTATACACACCTTGACACAACCCTTATCATGACCCCTAGTTGAACCCGACACTGGAAGGCTTATATGCTGAGCACAGCCAACAAGTGCTCAGCATATGTGGAAACTCCTTCAAGACAGTTGGAAAAGCATTCCAGGTGAAGCTGGTTGAGTGGCAAGAGTGTGCAAAGATGTCATCGAGGCAAAGGGTGGCTACTTTGAAGAATCTCAAATATAAAATATATTTAGATTTGTTTAACACATTTTTGGTTACTACATGATTCCATATATGTTATGTCATAGTTTTGATGCCTTCACTATTATTCTACACTACAGAAAATAGCAAAAATAAAGAAAAACCCTTGAATGAGTAGGTGAGCCAGAGAGAGCGAGAAAGAGCCAGAGAGAGCGAGACAGAGCCAGAGAGCCAGAGAGAGGGAGAGAGCCAGAGGGAGCGAGACAGAGCCAGAGAGCCAGAGAGGGAGAGAGCCAGAGGGAGCGAGACAGAGCTAGAGAGAGCGAGACAGAGCCAGAGAGCCAGAGAGGGAGAGCGCCAGAGGGAGCGAGACAGAGCTAGAGAGAGCGAGACAGAGCCAGAGAGAGCGAGAGAGAGCCTGCGAGAGCGAGAGAGAGCCAGAGAGAGCGAGACAGAGCCAGAGAGAGCGAGACAGAGCCAGAGAGAGTGAGACAGAGCCAGAGAGAGCGAGAGAGAGCCTGAGAGAGCGAGAGAGAGCCAGAGAGAGCGAGAGAGAGCCAGAGAGAGCGAGACAGAGCCAGAGAGAGCGAGAGAGCCAGAGAGAGCAAGACAGAGCCAGAGAGAGCGAGACAGAGCCAGAGAGAGGGAGAGAGCCAGAGGGAGCGAGACAGAGCTAGAGAGAGCGAGACAGAGCCAGAGAGAGCGAGACAGAGCCAGAGAGCGAGACAGAGCCAGAGAGAGCGAGAGAGCCAGAGAGAGCGAGAAAGAAAAGGGCAACGGTGTAACATAAACACCTTTGTAAATACAATCCAAATGTATCTGTTTATTTATCTTCCCTTGCCATTCACACAATACCTAGTTGCACAATGTTACACTACTGTAAATAGATAATAATATAACATTTGAGATGTCTATATATTTTTTATGCTTATTTTTTACATTTCTGATTGCTTATTTCACTTTTGTATGTATTTCACTTGCTTTGGCAAAGTAAACATACGTTTCCCATGCCAATAAAGCGCCTTTGAATTTTAGAGAGAGAGGAGAGCGAGAGAAAGAGAGAGCGAGACAGGGCGAGAGCGTGCTGTGATGCTCACAGCAGATAGTTAAGGACTACAGGTTGCAGAGGGACTTGGTGATAAAAGCTAACAGAGTGTGAAGTGCATGTGGAGGGTGTTAAAGTCAAGTACAGCTGAAGAGTAAACATAACAGCAAATAGGTGTTTAGTTATTGGGAGCTGAGAAGCCACCTGACCCTGACAGGTTGTGAAAATTTGGAGGTGCGAGTGTGTGTGTGTCTACCTTCAAACGTTGTTGAAGAGGCAGAGAAGTAGGCTTGGACAATATACCGCATATCGGGGTATCTGGAAATAACCACGGGATGTTTTTTCAATACCGTCAAAACTATTTGAATATTTGTGCCTACTTTTTAAGTAAGTACCTGCAGTCAACTTGTGAAATATGTTAGGAGATAGAGGACTGCGTTCTTCATTTCACTGGACAAATGAGGTTTCATTATGAAGTTTACCGGTTGTCCCCAGTCACATGGTGTTTGTTTACAAGCACACAAGACCGGAACCTTGTAAGTCACTCAATGTTGTGCAGCACGAGCCAGGTGATCGAGTTAAATGTTTGTGAGCTAGATAGCTTAGAACTATTATATAACTGTCTAAATGTGCTAAATGCTCTGGAGTTGTGCATTTGGATAGCTAAGCTATCTAGCTAAGTGGTTACCTTCTTCCAAAATCAAGCTTCACTTGGTAACAGCAGAGAATCCCCTCCTGGATCAAGCCTTGCTGTCTAATATTTGTTTTGTGCGTGCAGCAAACTGTGAATACCATTTTTTTGTACTTGTACAGTGCAAAAAAAAAAAGTATTCAGAAGCCATTTTGTTACATTACAGCCTTATTCTAACATTGATCAAATTGAAATAAAATCATCAATCTCCACACAATACCTGATAATGACAAAGCGAAAACATGTTTTCAATTTTTTTTCCAAATGTATTAACAAATAAAAAACAGAAATATCTTATTTACTTAAGTATTCAGACCCTTTGCTATAAGACTCTAAATTGAGCTTGGGTGCATCCTGTTTCCATTGATCATCCTTGAGATGTTTCTACAACTTGATTGGAGTCCACCTGTGGTCAATTCATTTGATTGGACATGATTTGGAAAAGCACAACCTGTCTATATAAGGTCTCACAGTTGACAGTGCATGTCAGAGCAATAACCAAGGTCGAAGGAATTGTCCATAGAGCTCTAAGACAGGATTGTGCTGAGGCACAAAAAAATATATATACAGTGGGGAGAACAAGTATTTGATACACTGCCGATTTTGCAGGTTTTCCTACTTACAAAGCATGTAGAGGTCTGTAACGTTTATCATAGGTACACTTCAACTGTGAGAGACGGAATCTAAAACAAAATTTCAGAAAATCACATTGTATGATTTTTAAGTAATGAATTTGCATTTTATTGCATGACATAAGTATTTGATACATCAAAAAAGCAGAACTTAATATTTGGTAAAGAAACCTTTGTTTGCAATTACAGAGATCATACGTTTCCTGTAGTTCTTGACCAGGTTTGCAAACACTGCAGCAGGGATTTTGGCCCACTCCTCCATACAGACCTTCTCCAGATCCTTCAGGTTTCGGGGCTGTCGCTGGGCAATACAGACTTTCAGCTCCCTCCAAAGATTTGGGTTCAGGTCTGGAGACTGGCTAGGCCACTCCAGGACCTTGAGATGCTTCTTACGGAGCAACTCCTTAGTTGTCCTGGCTGTGTGTTTCGGGTTGTTGTCATGCTGGAAGACCCAGCCACGACCCATCTTCAATGCTCTTACTGAGGCAAGGAGGTCGTTGGCCAAGATCTCGCGATACATGGCCCCATCCATCCTCCCCTTAATACGGTGCAGTCATCCTGTCCCCTTTGCAGAAAAGCATCCCCAAAGAATGATGTTTCCACCACCATGCTTCACAGTTGGGATAGTGTTCTTGGGGTTGTACTCATCCTTCTTCATACTCCAAACACGGCGAGTGGAGTTTAGACCAAAAACCTCTATTTTTGACTCATCAGACCATATGACCTTCTCACATTTCTCCTCTGGATCATCCAGATGGTCATTGGCAAACTTCAGACGGGTCTGGCATGCGCTGGCTTGAGCAGGGGGACCTTGAACTTCATCCATTTTCTAATAATTGCACCGACAGTTGTTGCCTTCTCACCAAGCTGATTGCCTGTTGTCCTGTAGCCCATCCCAGCCTTGTGCAGGTCTACAATTTTATCCCTGATGTCCTTACACAGCTGTCTGGTCTTGGCCATTGTGGAGAGGTTGGAGTCTGTTTGATTGAGTGTGTGGACAGGTGTCTTTTATACAGGTAACGAGTTCAAACAGGTGCAGTTAATACAGGTAATGAGTGGAGAACAGGAGGGCTTCTTAAAGAAAAACTAACAGTTCTGTAAGAGCCGTAATTCTTACTGGTTGGTAGGTGATTAAATACTTATGTCATGCAATTAAATGCAAATGAATTACTTAAAAATCATACAATGTGATTTTCTGGATTTTTGGTAGTGTATACCATGCACTGTCAACCTATACACAGGTACACAGGTCATGTCCAATCAAGTTAGAAAACATCTCAAGGATGATCAATGGAAACAGGATGCACTTGAGCCCAATTTCGAGTCTCATAGCAAAGGGTCTGAATACTTACGTAAATAAGACATTTCAGATTTGTTTTTTTAAACATTTGCAAAAAATCTGTTTTCGCATTCTCATTATGAAGTATTATGTGTAGATTGATGAGGTATGCGTCTATCATTTTTGGATAGCAAAGGGTAGGGTTTCTGCTTGTGTGCAGTTTATATAGTGGTGTATGTCCTTACCTTGTCGGGCTGTCCAACGAAGGGGTTCCCAGCACAGCGCTGGTTGATGACATCTCTTATGAGGTGTTTCTGTCTATTGTAGGTGGTGAGGATGCTGATCCTGTCGGCAGGGTAACCCAGCAGAAGCATGTACATGAACAGAGCCACACAGTACTCTGCCTCACCCAGCTTCAACAGAGAGAGAGGGAGGAAGGGTTGAGAGAGAGGGAGGTGGGGGTGTTGAGGGGGGTGAGAGAAAGAGAGGGCAGGTAAGACAACAAAAAGGTTTGCACACAGGGGAAATCAAACAAAAACTATTATTAAAACAGATACAAAAACGAATTTCCCAGTGTATTAGAATGTTTTCCCTACTCGTTTGACAATAAGCGAGATGATTGCAAAAGTCTTCATGTTTTTAATACACATTTCCACACTAATTCCAAGCTCTTTTAGTACCAAGAGGGCACTGTAAACCAGTATGTGTGAGTGTGTTTGTTTTAATACATGAAATCTTTGCCCGTGCCCCTGTGCTGGTTGGTGTGCCACGCAGAGAGGGGTCTGATGGGGGTAAGGTTAGGCTGGCTGGGGTTTATGTCCCGCCAGGCTGGTAGGCGGCATGACGGGGTGTGAGGCTCAAGTTCATTGGCCTGCTGCTGAACCAGACTGGGACTGGGATATGCTTTACTTTCCCTCCCACTAAACTAAAACACAGGATCGGGTGGCAGGCCTCATGCACACAGATGTTCACTTACAGATACACAAAGAAATGCACGTAAAGTTGCACGCATGATAAAAAAAAGGCAGACACCATCTTACATACGACCCACAAATACACATGGACAGGCACGCACACACACGTGCACGCCAATGCATACACACACACACAATGTGCAGTCAGCTGGCCTCTCAGTGCCTCGATTCTGTCTGCAGTGCAGTGAACAAAGGGGGTTTGGAGGATCATGACAAAAGTAGAACATCACGCTTCTCTTTCTCCTCCCAAATACAGACAGGTCACAGCTGTTCAACAGCAGCTGGCCAGCCTCTCTCTCCATCCCCCTCTCTCCGACTCTCGCTCCCTTTCTCTCTCGCTCACCCTCTTTTCCTTCATCTCTTTCTGCCTTCATCTCTTTCTCCATCCAAGTGTTTGATCCCTCCCCCACACTCATTAATACGTAGACATCTCTATAAAAACTCAAAAGGCAGTTATATATGTCTTTTTTTGTATACATTTGCAGCCTCAAGCTGCAGTGGCCTTACTATCACTGATTCTCACCATCTATGTTCTAATTAGCGACCAGAAGCATTTCAGTTAATCCGCTGTTTTCAGATTAAGACCACTATTAAAGGGGACTGGATAGATTTGATAAAACACTTACCCGTCTCACTATTACCAAATTGTTATCGGTTTCAGTGACTTTTAACCAGGGCTGAAAGGCTATAATATACCACAAGCACACGGAGACGCACACACACACACACGGAGACTGAGATACGCACGCATACACACACTGAAACGCACCCTGGAGGCAGTGCTTCCACAACGGAGAATGATCTGCCCTCCAAATGTCGCCAAAATGAAATTACAAATTTCCAACAGTATGCATTATTCATCAAGTTTCAATTAAGGCTGAGCACGGTGGAATAACAGGGTGGAATAACAGAGCAGTGTGGGGTGGAATAACTCACACAGCCTGGACCTTTGCTCGACAACCAGCCATGGAATCCCATCAAAACACTGCACCACGTCTGTTTCTGTTCCCCTGACCTGGCTCAAATGATACGGACCCTGTTAATATGACTAACGCCAGATATTCCTGACCATGTGATCTGACCAGGAAACACTCTGGGCCCCAAGTTGTAGCCCCGTGACACACAGACATGCTGTAAGACACACATAAGCACCAATGGACACACACATCCACCCACCAGAGCAGACATCTGTGTGCGCGCGCGCTAGGGTTTGCGTTAGGAAAATGTGATACCGGACAATGTGACCTGGAAGATTTTAATTTACCAGCCATTTGAGAAATTTACCGGACCCAGATGCATAACACATTATTGAGTTGCGGCTGTCAGCGAGAACATCTAAAATATGTGTGAAGATGTCTTGAGTAGGACTATAATTTTAAACATTGAGACAAGAAAGGGAAGGGTGTGTGGCGAAGATATAGATGAGTCTCTCCAGAATTGCTCAGCTGTCTCCCGCCAAACTTAGCACATTCATTGTTTCATTGTGTGAATTATTTTCCCTTTTTTGTATTTTTTTTAAATCAACTCCCCATTACATACACTATATGACCAAAAGTATGTAGACACCTGCTCGTCGAACATCTCATTCCAAAATCATGGCAATATGGAGTAGGTTCCCCTTTGCTGCTTTGACAGCCTCCACTCCTCTGGGAAGGCTTTCCAATAGATGTTGGAGCATGGAACATTGCTGCGTTAGTGAAGTCGGGCACTGATTTTGGGCGATTAGGCATGACACACAGTTGGTGTTCCAACTCATCCCAAAGGTTTTCAATGGGGTTGAGGTCAGGGCTCTGTGCAGGCCAGTCAAGTTCTTCCACACCGATCTCGACAAACCATTTCTGTATGGACCTCGCTTTGTGCACGGGGGCATTGCCATTCTGAAACAGGACAGGGCCTTCTCCAAACTGTTGCCACAAAGTTGGAAGCACAGAATCATCTAGAATTAAGGGTTCCATGCACTCACTTACATTGTATACTGTAGTGTTAAGATTTCCCTTCACTGGAATCAAGGGGCCTAGCCCGAACCATGATAAACAGCCCCAGACCATTATTCCTCCTCCACAAAACTTTACAGTTGGCACTATGAATTGGGGCAGGTAGTGTACTCCAGGCATCCGCCAAACCCAGATTCGTCCTTCGGACTGCCAGATGGTGAAGCGTGATTCATCACTCCAGAGAATGTGTTTCCACTGCCCCAGAGTCCAATGGCGGAGAGCTTTACACCACTCCAGCTGACGCTTGGCATTGCGCAAGGCTTGTGTGCGGCTGCTCGGCCATGGAAACCCATTTCATGAAGCTCCTGCCGAACAGTTATTGTGCTGATGTTGCTTCCAGATTCAGTTTGGAACTCGTTAGTGACTGTTGCAACCGAGGACAGACCATTTTTACACACTGTGTGCTTTAGCACCCGGTGGTCCTGTTCTGTGAGCTTGTGTGGCCTGAGCCGTTGTTGCTCCTAGACGTTTTCACTTCACAATAACTGCACTTACAGTTGACCATGGCAGCTCTAGCAGGGCAACAATTTGATGAACTGACTTATTGGAAAGGTGGCATCCTATTACGGTGCCACAATGAAAGTCACTGAGATCTTCAGTAAGGCCATTCTACTGCCAAAGTTTGTCTATGGAGATTGCATGGCTGTGTGCTCGATTTTAAACACCTGTCAGCAATGGGTGCGGCTGAAATAGCCAAATCCACTAGGTTCAAGGGGTGTCCACATAAACTATATATAAAAGTATGTCACCAATAGGCCTACTGCTGCATTGGTCTATAGGCTATGAGTTCCATGCACTAACTTCTTTAGCTGCCAATGGATCACGGTGTATCAATGTGTCCATATGGCAGAGGTTGGTGATCTCACATTAGTTGACCTTTAAATTTGAGATTTTTGTTCTTAATTCACATTTTTATGATTAAACAGGTGACAATAATTTTGAGAAATTAAAAAGTTATTATTAAAATTAAACTGTTCCACGAAAATGATCATATGAAAATTATAACTGGCTCGCAGAATGGTAGGATAAATTGTAAAGCTTCCCCAAACTTGAAACCCAAACGCCGCCTTTGAAGTCTTTATAAAATAATTGCCTCCACGTTTCCATGGTGGGATTTTGCCTGTAGACTACTTTAAAGCAAGGTCAAATATGCATCACAATATGAAATACAACACTCAGGTTTCGAACAATTAAGTATATTTTCAAAATGCATAGTGCCTTCAGCTTACATTGTAAAGTGGTGGATGACGCGCTGATAGCCTGTTGCCTGCATCTGAATGGTGAATGGGAGGAGCGCCTTAAATTACCAGTTGAGAAATAAATATAGTAACTCTTCAAATCGTGCCCCAAAACTTTTTTGGAAATGCGTTTGCCTTTAGAATGGTTTCACAATGAATGGGCTTATAAAAGCACATTTTACTACAGCAGAAACCAACTGAGGAGCTGCAGGAGAAATCCCAATTAAAATAGGCTCTGTATGCTGTGCATAATTGTGCTGGATAAATAAGATACATAATGACTAAGGAAAATATACACAGGCCAATTGAATTACATTAAAATTGAAAATGAACCCATAGACAGATAAGCATGACTGTCAAATGTCATTTCCATCAATGAATAAAAACAAAAAAAAAATTTGTCTTCACCGGTCGTTTTATTTAAAATGGGGGGGGGAGGGGAATTGCAGACTAATGGAAACCCTGGTGTGTGTGTGATGTCTCCAGTATGCTTGTCTCTCTCATGTCTCTGCTTGATACAAATGTGATCTTATGTGCCCAAATGCAAGAGAACTCAGTAACCATGGCAACAGCTGCAACAGCTGCCTCAGCCCATTGCCTCAGGTTGAGTGTAACGGCCCAGGACTGGCACGTGGCTGAGTAAAATGAGGGAGATGTGAAGTAAAGAGGGAATACAATTGGGGAAGGAGTGAAAGAGCGTGCGGCTGTGGCACACTAGCCCTAAAAGGAAAATGAGCGTTAAGACCTCAGTTGAGCTACTGTAGAATCAGGGCTGAGTGAAACATACTGAGAATGTAATGTACTGGTAAATACACACATGCTAACATAATCCATCTAATGTTAACCTTTTCAAATGACCAGTGATTTCAATCTTCCCCTGGGTCCCATCAGTGATCTACTGAATATTATAAACCAGGTAGTTGGGGTCCTGGATGCTGATTGGCTCGAACAGCATTTCAGCCATGTGTACAGTATATCAGCCTGGGCTGGTTCTAATCCTGAATGCTGACTGGTTAAAAGTGCATTCCGGCCAGTGTCTGTTCCACAAGTTACCACCAGCTAAATCTACGACGTTAAAATGCCTATTTAGTCTGTTCCATCAGCCTGTCTCATCAATGGGCTCCCGAGTGGTGCAGCGGTCTAAGGCACTGCATCTCAGTGCTAGAGGCGTCACTACAGATCCTGGTTCGATTCCAGGCTGAATCACAACCGGAGCCCCGAGTGTATGGCAATGGAACATTTAGAACGAAAGACTGGATTGCTTATATAGAAACAGAACAAAAAGACTGAATGACTGGTTGCGTCTCTGGCAACCGAATCAACAGAATGAACGACCAGCTGGCTTGGTTAGCAATACTAGATTTGTTTCGGGACTATTTCTTGTGGAAGGATGATATAGTATGAATAAATTCATCAAAATAACGTTGATAAAAATATGTCAATCATTATTTGAGTATGTTGGTAACCCGTTGTATAAAAGTGTTAATGCCCTCGAAGCGGCTGTTTGGAGGATTTATTATCAGTTTGCCGGCCCTCTACGAATATATCCTCCATACACCGGCTTCTCGGGCACTATCACTTAACTATACCATGGGTATGACACAGAAATACCTGTTTACTGTTACATTTATGTTGGTAACCAGTTTATAATAACAATATTATAATATTATCATTTGTGGTATACGGCCAATATAGCTAAGGGCTGTACTTAAGCACAACGCAACACTGAGTGCCTGGATACAGCCCTTAGGCCTTGGTATATTGGCTATATACCACAAACCCCTGAGGTGCCTTATTGCTATTATAAACGGGTTACCAACGTAATTAGAAAAGTAAAAATAAATGTTTAGTCATACCCGTGGTATACGGTCTGATATTCCATGGCTTTTAGCCAATCAGCAGTCAGGGCTCAAATCACCCAGTCTATAATGGTCAAATTACCACACCCCCTCGGGCTTTGTTGCTTAAATTAAGGGCGTCTACTTCACATCCCAACCATACAACGTGTATGATGTGACGCACGTCATTTTCCAACTATCCGAGATGTGGATAAATAAGAGAAAACATTTTCCTTTATGACTCATTTCAGAACAGTGCAAGTGCAGAGCAGGGGCACCAACAATGAGCTTGAGGGGTTGGAGTATTAACGCACATGTACTTTAGCAAATGAGCCATGCCAAAGAGAAAGGGCGATAGATTGCTGCTGGCTAGGTCTCATGTTGCTAGTGCTCAATGGAGTGCCTTGAGCTGGAGTGTGTGCTTGTGGCACGGGGGAAAGATGGCCGTTTGTGTACTGCTGTGACAGGTATTCACCAAACACTGGCACTATCGCCTCTCCAGTGTCCAATTCACCCCTCTGATCAAGTGTGTGTGTGTGTGTGTGTAGAGGAGGGTATGTGGTGGCGGCCACTTTACCCCTCTGGTCTCGGGACAAGTGTGTGTAAGGGGCTGAGATTTGAGAGAGTTGTGGTCACTTCCCTTGAGGCGTCTGAAAATGGCAACAGCCAAACGGAGAGGAGAAACCGAGACACACATGCTCCTCATTTAACATGTCCAGACCGAGATACATGCTCCTCATTAACATGTCCAGACCGAGACACATGCTCCTCATTTAACATGTCCAGACCGAGATACATGCTCCTCATTAACATATCCAGACCGAGACACATGCTCCTCATTTAACATGTCCAGACCGAAACACATGCTCCTCATTTAACATGTCCAGACCGAGACACATGCTCCTCATTTAACATGTCCAGACCGAGATACACGCTCCTCATTTAACATGTCCAGACCGAGACACATGCTCCTCATTAACATGTCCAGACCGAGACACATGCTCCTCATTTAACATGTCCAGACCGAGACACATGCTCCTCATTTAACATGTCCAGACCGAGACATCCATGCTCCTCATTTAACATGTCCAGACCGAGACACATGCTCCTCATTAACATGTCCAGACCGAGACACGTGCTCCTCATTTAACATGTCCAGACCGAGACACGTGCTCATCATTTAACATGTCCAGACCGAGACACGTGCTCCTCATTTAACATGTCCAGACCGAGACACATGCTCCTCATTTAACATGTCCAGACCGAGACACATGCTCCTCATTTAACATGTCCAGACCGAGATACATGCTCCTCATTAACAGGTCCAGACCGAGACACAAGCTCCTCATTTAACATGTCCAGACCGAGATACACGCTCCTCATTAACATGTCCAGACCGAGAGACGTGATCCTCATTTAACATATCCAGACCGAGATACATGCTCCTCATTTAACATGTCCAGACCGAGACACATGCTCCTCATTTAACATGTCCAGACCGAGACATCCATGCTCCTCATTTAACATGTCCAGACCGAGATACATGCTCCTCATTTAACATGTCCAGACCGAGAGACGTGATCCTCATTTAACATGTCCAGACCGAGACACATGCTCCTCATTAACATGTCCAGACCGAGACACATGCTCCTCATTTAACATGTCCAGACCGAGAGATACATGCTCCTCATTAACATGTCCAGACCGAGAGACATGGTCCTCATTTAACATGTCCAGACCGAGAGATACATGCTCCTCATTTAACATGTCCAGACCGAGAGATACATGCTCCTCATTTAACATGTCCAGACCGAGAGATACATGCTCCTCATTTAACATGTCCAGACCGAGAGATACATGCTCCTCATTTAACATGTCCAGACCGAGAGATACATGCTCCTCATTTAACATGTCCAGACCGAGAAATACATGCTCCTCATTTAACATGTCCAGACCGAGACACGTGCTCCTCATTTAACATGTCCAGACCGAGACACGTGCTCCTCATTTAACATGTCCAGACCGAGACACGTGCTCCTCATTTAACATGTCCAGACCGAGACACGTGCTCCTCATTTAACATGTCCAGACCGAGACACGTGCTCCTCATTTAACATGTCCAGACCGAGACACGTGCTCCTCATTTAACATGTCCAGACCGAGACACATGCTCCTCATTTAACATGTCCAGACCGAGATACATGCTCCTCATTAACATGTCCAGACCGAGACACAAGCTCCTCATTTAACATGTCCAGACCGAGATACACGCTCCTCATTAACATGTCCAGACCGAGAGACGTGCTCCTCATTTTACATGTCCAGACCGAGACACATGCTCCTCATTTAACATGTCCAGACCGAGACACAAGCTCCTCATTTAACATGTCCAGACCGAGATACACGCTCCTCATTAACATGTCCAGACCGAGAGACGTGCTCCTCATTTAACATGTCCAGACCGAGACACATGCTCCTCATTTAACATGTCCAGACCGAGACACATGCTCCTCATTTAACATGTCCAGACCGAGACACGTGCTCCTCATTTAACATGTCCAGACCGAGACACGTGCTCCTCATTTAACATGTCCAGACCGAGACACATGCTCCTCATTTAACATGTCCAGACCGAGACACGTGCTCCTCATTTAACATGTCCAGACCGAGACACGTGCTCCTCATTTAACATGTCCAGACTGAGACACATGCTCCTCATTTAACATGTCCAGACCGAGAGATACATGCTCCTCATTTAACATGTCCAGACTGAGACACATGCTCCTCATTTAACATGTCCAGACCGAGATACATGCTCCTCATTTAACATGTTCAGACCGAGAGATACATGCTCCTCATTTAACATGTCCAGACCGAGACACGTGCTCCTCATTTAACATGTCCAGACCGAGACACATGCTCCTCATTTAACATGTCCAGACCGAGACACATGCTCCTCATTTAACATGTCCAGACCGAGACACGTGCTCCTCATTTAACATGTCCAGACCGAGACACATGCTCCTCATTTAACATGTCCAGACCGAGACACAAGTGCTCCTCATTTAACATGTCCAGACCGAGACACACGTGCTCCTCATTAACATGTCCAGACCGAGACACACGTGCTCCTCATTTAACATGTCCAGACCGAGACACACGTGCTCCTCATTAACATGTCCAGACCGAGAGATACATGCTCCTCATTAACATGTCCAGACCAAGAGACATGGTCCTTATTTAACCAACAATGAGCAACTTCAGGACACTCCTGAGTGAGCCACACTATAAGGAAAGACAATCTGGCTGCTAGTCCAGAGGACAAATCACTAGCCTGTCCTGAGTGAATCCAGTGTTAGCGGTGCGCTAGGTAATGAATATATCAACTGGACTGGCCCTGGATCCATTATGGTTTAAATGAATGAACCATTGAACAATATCCTCTGCTACTCTGCGGAGTGAGTGTGTATGTGGAATGATTGTGTGTGTGTTCCTGTGTACTTGTGTGTGTTCCTGTGTATGTATGCGTGTGTTGCTGTGTACGTGTGCGTGTGTTGCTGTGTACGTGTGCGTGTGTTGCTGTGTACGCGTGCGTGTGTTGCTGTGTACGCGTGCGTGTGTTGCTGTGTACGTGTGCGCGTGTTGCTGTGTATGTGTGCGTGTGTTGCTGTGTACGTGTGCGTGTGTTGCTGTGTACGTGTGCGTGTGTTGCTGTGTACGTGTGCATGTGTTGCTGTGTATAGTACCAGTCAAAAGTTTGAACTCATCTACTCATTGGAGGGTTTTTCTTTACTTTTACTATTTTCTACATTGTAGAATAATAGTGAAGACATCAAAACTATGAAATAACACATACGGAATCATATAGTGATAGGAGATATGGATATAATTTAATTTAATTGTATTATTATATGTAGTAGAAAGTGATGGGTTAGAAGAAGCCTACATAACCAACCCATGAAGTAAAATTGAACATCCATATATGGCCAGCTATGTAAACTTTAATATTGATTTATACTGCAAAATATGTCAGTCAATTGGTAACATACATTTTTGTCTTCTTCTAATGCCCCTTAATTAAGGGCAAAGTAATCTAAAAGTAACTGAACGTAATCAGATTACGTTACTGAGTATGGATAATCCAAAAGTTACTGATTACAATTTGGGACAGGTAACTAGTAACTGTAACGAATCACATTTAGAAAGTAACCTACCCAACCCTGTTGGTACTGTGCATGTGTTCCTGTTTATACGTGTGTGTTTCTGTGTGTATGTGTTATTAACCTGGTAGAAATAAGGGTTGGGCTCTGACTCTCCCACTCCATTGAAGTCCTCCATGTTGAGGAGCTGGAAGTTGAAGGTCAGGCCAGGGTTAGGGGCCTGGAACTGGGGCAGCAGCTGTACGTGGGGCAGGTTCTCCAGCTGCTTATTGCGGCAGTTATATAGATTACACAGACTGGAGGAGAGATGGAGAACCATGCTAGCATTAGCATCAGAGAAAGATTCACCATTCATTCCTATGGTTAGGGAGAGCCAACATAGTATTAGCATTAAAGAGATTCACTATTCACCACTTTAGCTTAGCGTCCATGTTAGTTAGTATACATAGAGGGCACCAGAGGTAATATAAACTCAAGTGACTATCCACTCAACTGACTAGACAATTAGCCAGGGAGACATGAACATATTCGCGTGTATCAACTGGTATTTAGCAACTATTGGATCATGGACGTAGCAAGGGTTTTTTAATTGGCTAACAGACTAGTTATTTTCGTCTCGTCTTGTGTTTAAAAGGATTAAAAGACGTCATACCCACTAACCAAATATTGTGTTGATATTTTTGCACTAATGTTTGATGATCAAAAACAGCATGATAAAGTATTTTCACATTTCAAAATGATTTTGTACATGTTCAGACATGTTTGTTTGATTATAGATAATAAAAAAATATAAAATCAAATGTTTTTATTTATAAATCCCTTTTTACATAAGCAAATGTCAAAGTGCTTAAAAAGAAACCCAGCCTAAAACCCCAAACAGCAAGCAATGCAATGCAATATGTAGTGAGCATTTCTGTTTTAACCATATTCACTGTTATTTCCCCAGTGCGCCTAACCCACCTGGCACGGGCACGTCCCTGGTCATCCAGGTCAACGGTGGGTACCCCCAGGTGTATGAAGCGGGTGAACTGATCTTAATGATAGGGGGCAGCTGCTGGTGGTCTCCTATCATGATCCAACGCTTCCAACCTGCTGTAACCGTCTTCTGGGTTCTAGAGAGGAAATATATTGTAGGTCAGTGTCAAGGTTCAAGGCCAGTTCAGTTCTTCTCCACAGAGGCCATAGAGTGTTTGAGGGAAAATGACTGCCCATGCATTACCAGTTAAAAAACAAACAACTTTTTGATTGTAAAAGAAAGGTTTGCTTAAAGCTGCAATATGTACATTTTTGGGCGACCCGACCAAGCAGTAGATCTGTTCTATGTGCCCCATTGCTATGCTTTCTGTGCTTTGTTTTTGAGTCTTCCATTCGGTTTTGTACACCAGATTCAAACAGCTGAAAATACAATACTTTTGGTTATGGAAAATATATTTCACAGCGATTTAGATGGTACAATGATTCTCAACACTACACCTGCTTGTTTTGTCTCAAACTGAAATTAGGCAAACTATTAGAATTTTAGCAACCAGGAAATGGCAGAGTGATTTATGCATAGTGCATCTTTAATTATGGACATGTCTTTCTTTAGAATGATTAGATCTGATTGTATGGTGGTGATTAGCTAGTTAATCTCTGTGTCAGTGTTGCTTTAGTTTAGCGCTCCCTCCCACAGTGTACAAGCGTTCCACTAGGACAGCTCATAGACTGGTGTTCAAGGGGAGACATATTGCAGCATTAGTGTGTGTTGGTGATGAACATGTGTTGGGTGCTGACGTTCTTTGCATTTGTCTGCTGCCTCACAAAAGCACAGACCCCTGGAGAATAGCTGTACGCCTTCTCTCCCTGTTTCCTTATCCCTACTTTCTTTCTCTTTTCACAAGGAGCGAAAACATTCATTCGGCCTGCCTTGCATTTCAAACACCCCTCATCACCTCGTCACCTCTTTTTACATCTGTTCTTCACCTGCTTTCGTTCTCTCCCTTCTCACCCCTCTCTGCCTGTTAACTGAGTGGTGAACTCTGCGCTCCTTCATCGCCCTCCAGCTGGACAGGACACAGGACCGTGTCGCGGTGTCAGATACAACCTGGAAACAACTATCTGCACCAATGCAAAGCTCCAAGCAACTGAAGCAAAGTTACAATATTCCTGCAAATCTTCCAGAAGTATGTCTGTCCCTCCATCATATCTGCAAAGGACATCTTCAACAAAGTATATGGTTTTGGATAAGTGAAACTTGATGTCAAGACCAAGTCTTCAAATGGAGTAGAATTCAAAACCTCTGGCTCGTCCAACACTGACACAAGCAAAGTCAATGGCAACCTGGAGACAAATGGGGTGAATACGAGAAGAGAAGTGGACCACAGACCACACTCTGGGGACTGAGATCACCATTGAAGATCAGGCAACCAAAGGACCGGAACTTATGTTCAACACACAATTCTCACTAAATTCTGGCAAGAAGAGTGGGAAGGTGAAAACTGCCTATAAGTGTGAATACGTCAACCTGGGAGTGGATGTAGACTGACTTTGCAGGCCCGGCCATACACGGGGCAGCGGTGGCCGGGTATGAGGGATGGCTGGCTGGCTACCAGATGACCTTCGACACAGCCAAGTCCAAAATGACCCAGAGCAACGTTGCTGTCAGCTACAAGACAGGAGACTAACAGCTACACACCAATGTTAGCTATGGCACAGAGTTTGGAGAGTCCATCTACCAGAAGGTGAATGACAAGCTGGAGACAGCTGTGAACCTTGTCTGGACAGCAGGCAGCAACAGCATCTGCTTTGGCATCGCTGCCAAGTACCAGCTGGACTCCAGTGCCTCATATCCGCTAAAGTTAACAGGTTCGTAGGAGTTAGCTACACCCAGACACTGCGGCCAGGTATGAAAATCACCCTGTCTGCAATGGTCGATGGCAAGTACATCAACACCGGTGGCCACAAACTGGGAATGGGCCTGGAGCTAGAGGCATAAGTATCTATCTAACCTGTCTAGTGAAGTCGTCATATTTAATATTTGACAGAATAGCAGAATAATCTGGCCTGATCTATTTCCAGCCAAACAACCCTCTCAAAGGAAAGGGATGAATCTAATCTAAAGCAACAACATACATAACATAGCCCTCAGTTCTGTCAGTTAGATGGATCCCCAAACCATTAGCCACTGTCATTTCCTTTCAGTTGGTTTGTAGTCAGTCATCCTGTGTGTTCTACAGTAGCCAAGTACTACTAGGTCTGCTATTTATTCAGTCATGTAGCCCTATACTGTGTTGTACCACTAGTGAAAAACATCCTCCTCAAATAGAGCATTCCTTCTGCATCTTTTACATATGCTTTAGTGGTTTGGCTCATTGGATTGGACAATACTCATTGGGCAATACGAAGAGGGTTACATGAAGACACACTACATATACACACAAGTATGTATGTGGACAACCCTTCAAATGTGTGGATTCGGTTATTTCAGCCACACCCATTGCTGACAGGTGTACAAAGCACACCGCCACGCAATCTCCATAAAAAAACATTGGCAGTAGAATGGCCTTAGTGAAGAGCTCAGTGACTGTGAACGTGGCACTGTCTGTTCAGTCGCAAAGTTGTAGGTCACACAAGCTCACAGAACGGGACCGCCGAGTGCTGAAGCGCGTAAAAATCGTCTGTCCTCGGTTGCAACACTCACTAGAGTTACAAACTGCCTCTGGAAGCAATGTCGGCACAAGAACTGGTCATCCGGAGCTTCATGAGATGGATTTCCATAGCCGAGCAGCCACACATAAGCCTAAGATCACCATTTTTTTAAAATTTTATTTTACCTTTATTTAACTAGGCAAGTCAGTTAAGAACAAATTCTTATTTTCAATGATGGCCTAGGAACAGTGGCTTAACTGCCTGTTCAGGGGCAGAACGACAGAATTGTACCTTGTCAGCTCGGGGGTTTGAACTTGCAATGCTCTAACCACTAGGCTACCCTGCCGCCCCATGAGCAAAGCCAAGTGTTGGCTGGAGTGGTGTAAAGCTTGATGCCATTGGACTCTGGCACAGTGGAAAAGCATTCTCTGGAATGATGAATTATGCTTCACCATCTGGCAGTCTGACGGATTAATGTGGGTTTGGCTGATGCCAGGAGAACACTACCTGCCGAATGCATAGTATCAACTGTAAAGTTTGGTGGAGGAGGAATAAACGTCTGGGGCGGTTTTTCATGGTTCCGGATAGGCCCCTTAGTTTCCTTGGAGGGAAATCTTAACACTACAGCATACAATGACATTCTAGACGATTCTGTGCTTCCAACTTTGTGGCAACAGTTTGGGGACGGCCCGTTCCTGTTTCAGCATGACAATGTCCCCGTGGACAAAGCGAGGCCCGAACAGAAATGGTTTGTCGAGACCGGTGTGGAAGAACCCAGACTGGCCTGCACAGAGCCCTGACCTCAACCCCATTGAACACCTTTGGGATTAATTTAAATGGCGACTGCGAGCCATGCCTACTCGCCCAACCTCACTTATGCTCGTGGCTGAATGGAAGCAAATCCCCGGAGCAATGTTCCATCTTCTAGTGGAAAGCCTTCCCAGAAGATTGGAGGCTGCTATAGCAGCAAATGGGCTACCAACTCCATATTAATGGTCATGATAAATGTTCGACCAAGCAGGTCCACATACTTTTGGTCATGTAGTGTATATCCATCAATTTAAATATATATATATATATGTTATCATTATATTATGTGACAAACCCGAACTGTTGCTGTTTTTCACACTTACTAGCAAATTATATTGTAGCTTTTTACATGTATTATTTATATCCCATCTTTGCTTGATTCCTTTGGACATATAGTAGCATTCGGTTAGCAATGCACTGCGTGTTGTCAGGGCGGCTCCTACTCAGAATGCTTATCAGAGAGACCTTCAAACCTCAATCTATTCTATTGGTTGATGATATATATATGAACAAAAATTTCAACGCCACCTGTAAAGTGTTGGTCCCATGTTTCATGAAATAAAAGATCCCAGAAATGCATTTCTCCTTTGCCATTTCTCCTTTGTGTGGCATATCAAGAAGCCGATTAAACAACATGATCATTACACAGGTTTACCTTGTGCTGGGGGCAATAAAAGGCCACTAAAATGTGCAGTTTTGTCACACAACACAATGCCACAGATATCTCAAGTTTTGAGGGAAAGTGCAATTAGCATGCTGACTGCAGGATTTTCTACCAGAGCTAATGCCAGATAAAAAATGTTTTATTTCTCTACCATAAGCCACCTTCAAGAGAATTTGAGAGTACATCTAACCGGCCTCACAACCACAGAACAGGTGTAACCACGCCAGCCCTGAACCTCCACATCCATCCATTTTCTGAGACCAGCCACCCAGACAGTTGATGAAACTGAGGAGTATTTCTGTCTGTAATAAAGCCCTTTTGTGGAGAAAAACTCATTCTGATTGGCTGGGTCTGGCTCCCCAGTGGGTGGGGCTATGCCCTCCCAGGACCACCCATAGCTGCACCCCTGCCTAGTCATTGTTCAGTATATTTAGCTAATATTCTTCAGGATATGTTAATTATGCTTATTGAAATATTAACATATCCTGGCAGTCATTGGCAGACCCGTACTATCTTGACTACCCAACCTGCTTCCTGGTTGAACATGGTAATATAAATTGCACGACAACGCCAAATGCGATTTTCTGGGTGTGATTAGAAAGGAAAAGATTACCTATTATAACTGAGTGCATCCTCCAGGTCCCCTTCCCATAGCTGTGTATAAATTATATGACTGGGACAATGATCAGAAACCAAGTCCACTTGTGTATGTCTACCTTTACAATAAAGTCCTTAAACAAGTAAAATATATACAGTACCAGCCAAAAGTTTGGACACACCTACTCATTCCAAGGTTTTACTTTATTTTTAATATTTGCAACATTGTAGAATAATCGTGAACTATGAGCGTGCAAAGCTGTCATCAAGGCAAATGGTGGCTACTTTGAAGAATCAAATATAAAATATATTTTGACTTGTTTCACACTTTTTTGGTTACTACATGATTCCATGTGTGTTATTTCATAGTTTTGATGTCTTTACTATTATTATACAATGTAGAAAATAGTACAAATAAAGAAAAAGTAGGTGTCCAAAAACGTTTGACTGGTTTTTACACAAAATAAAATGTACCAAAAATTGTGCTCTATATATCTGCCTGGTACACTGAATGTAGGAGAGTAGGATAGAGACTGATGAGTTAGCTCAGCTGCTGCTGATTAGGAGGGAGAGTTTAATAATACTTGCCCCAGACAAACTTAATCTTACCAAGGCTTGTAAGTCAAACCTGATTCAATCACCGATAGGGATGCAATGGAAAGAAAACGAGGGGGGATATGGGGAAGGTGGATTCTCGTTACCATGCGTAGCGTATACTACAACAGAAGGCATCATGGGCTGGATGTTATAGCATTGGTTAGAGCGAGAGGAGACTAAGAGGTCATTGGTCAGGTTGATGTGACTTAATGTTCTCCTCTAAACAGACCCTTGTGTAATCTGAGGATATTATGCCCCAGCATTGACATCCCAATAGAGTACCCCAGTATGAGTCATAATACCCATAAAACATTGAGGTCAAACAGGGAAATGGTGGCAATCTTTTTTTCCCCCCATTCATTTTTCCCATAGGGGATTGTAGAAACACATAAAATAAGGGCTGTGTTTTGTGTTTTGATAACCGTGTAAATCTCTAGGACAAGGTGACTGATCAACATATTTGCCTGTATTAACCCCCCAAAAATGAAATGGTAATGTGGCTATCAAAAAGAACTACAAATACCATGATGATCTGGACAAGACTGACGAATCGAGGCAAAGGTAAGATTCTCTGGATTAACTATCTAATGTTAGCTAAATGTAGTAATGTCCTTTAGTAGCAGCTTCTATAAATAGGCGAGAATTCTTTAATCAAATCTAATTTTATTTGTCACATACACATGGTTAGCAGATGTTAATGCGAGTGTAGCGAAATGCTTGTGCTTCTAGATCCGACCATGTAGTAATATCTAACAAGTAATCTAACAATTTCACAACAACTACCTTATACACACAAGTGTAAAGGAATGAATAAGAAGATGTACATAAAAACATACATGGATGAGTGATGGTCGAATGGCATAGGCAAGATGCAGTAGATGGTATAGAGTTCAGTATATACATATGAGATGAGTAGTGTAGGGTATGTAAACATTATATAAAGTGGCATAGTTTAAAGTGACTAGTGATACATTTATTACATCCACATTTTAATTATTAATGTGTCTAGAGATTGAGTCAGTATGTTGGCAGCAGCCACTCAATGTTAGTGATGGCTGTTAGTGATGGCCTTGAGATAGAAGCTGTTTTTCAGTCTCTCGGTCCCAACTTTAATACACCTGTACTGACCTCGCATTCTGGATGATAGTGGGGTGAACAGGCAGTGACTCGGGTGGTTGTTGTACTTGATGATCTTTTTAGCCTTCCTGTGACATCGGGTGGTGTAGGTGTCCTGGAGGGCACGTAGTTTGCCCGCGGTGATGCGTTGTGCAGATCTCACTACCCTCTGGAGAACCTTATGGTTGTGGGCGGAGCAGTTGCCGTACCAGGCGGTGATACAGCCTGACAGGATGCATCTCGATTGTGCATCTGTAAAAGTTTGTGAGTGTTTTTGGTGACAAGCCGAATTTCTTCAGTCTCCTGAGGTTGAAGAGGCACTGTTGCACCTTCTTCACCACACTGTCTGTGTGGGTGGACCATTTCAGTTTGTCTGTGATGTGTACGCCGAGGAACCTAAAACTTTCCACCTTCTCCACTACTGTCCCGTCGAGGTGGATAGTGGGGTGCTTCCTCTGTTGTTTCCTGAAGTCCACGATCATCTCCTTTGTTTTGTTGACGTTGACGTTGAGTGTGAGGTTATTTTCCTGACATCACACTCCGAAGGCCCTCACCTCCTCCCTGTAGGCCGTCTTGTCATTGTTGGTAATCAAGCCTACCACTGTAGTGTGGTCTGCAAAATTGATGATTGAGTTGGAGGCGTACATGGCCACGCATTCATGGGTGAACAGGGAGTACAGGAGGGCTGAGGACGCACCCTTGTGGGGCCCCAGTGTTGAGGATCAGTGGGGTGGAGATGTTGTTTCCTACCCACACCACCTGGGGGCAGCCCGTCAGGAAGTCCAGGACCCAGTTGCACAGGGCGGGGTCGAGACCCAGAGTCTCGAGCTTAATGACGAGATTGGAGAGTACTATGGTGTTAAGTGTTGAGCTGTAGTCGATAAACAGCATTCTTACATAGGTATTCCTCTTGTCCAGATGGGTTAGGGCAGTGTGCAGTGTGATTGCGTCGTCTGTGGATCTATTGGGGCGGCAAGCAAATTGGAGTGGGTCTAGCGTGTCAGGTAGGGTGGAGGTGATATGATCCTTGACTAGTCTCTTAAAGCCCCTCATGACGACGGAGGTGAGTGCTACGGGGCGATAGTCATTTAGCTCAGTTGCCTTAGCTTTCTTTGGAGCTGGAACAATGGTGGCCCTCTTGAAGCATGTGGGAACAGCAGACTGGGATAAGGATTGAAAAAACCAGCTGGTTTGCGCATGCTCTCAGGACGCGGCTAAGGATGCCGTCTGGGCCAGCAGCTTTACGAGGATTAACACGTTTAAATGCTTTTCTCACATTGGCTGCGGTGCAGGTTTTGGTAGTGGACCGTGTCGTTGGCACTGTATTGTCCTCAAAGCGAGCAAAGAAGTTGTTTAGTTTGTCTGGGAGCAGGACATCGTGGTCCGCGATGGGGCTGGTTTTCTTTTTGTATTCCGTGATTGACTGTACACCCTGCCACATACCTCTCATGTCTGAGCCGTTGAATTGAGTACCTTGCCTCTATACTGATGCTTAGCTTGTTTGATTGCCTTGATGAGGGAATAGCTACACTGTTTGTATTCGTTCATGTTTCCGGTCGCCTTGCCCTGATTAAAAGCAGTGGTTCGCGCTTTCAGTTTTGCACGAATGCTGCCATCAATCCACGGTTTCTGGTTGGAGAAGGTTTTAATAGTTGCTGTGGGTACAACATCACCTATGCACTTGCTAATAAACTCGCTCACCGATTCAGCGTATTCATCAATGTAATTGTCCGACGCTATGCGGAACATATCCCAGTTCAAGTGATCGAAGCAATCTTGAAATGTGGAACCAGATTTGTCGGACCAGCGTTGAACAGACCTGATCATGGGCGTTTCCTGTTTTAGTTTCTGTCTATAGGCTGGGAGCAACAAAATGGAGTCGTGGTCAGATTTTCCGAAAGGAGGGCGGGGCAGGGCTTTGTATGCGTGGCGGAAGTTAGAGTAACAATGGTCCAGGATTCTTTCTGCCCGCATAGCGCATTTGATATGCTGATAAAATTTTGGGAGTCTTGTTTTCAGATTAGCCTTGTCAAAATCCCCAGCAACAATGAATGCAGCCTCAGGATATGTGGTTTCCAGTTTACATAGAGTTCAATGAAGTTCATTCAGGGCCATCGATGTGTCTGCTTGGGGGGGATATAGACGGTTGTGATTATAATTGAAGAGAATTCTCTTGGTAGATAATGCGATCGACATTTGATTGTAAGGGATTCTAGGTCAGGTGAGCAGGTTCCTGAGTTCCTGTATGATGTTATGATCATACCAAGTCTCGTTAATCATAAGGCATACCCTCCCACCCTTCTTACCAGAGAGATGATTGTTTCTGTTGGCGCGATACGTGAAGAAACCAGGTGGCTGTACAGAGTCCGATAGCGTCTCTCCAGTGAGCCATGTTTCCGTGAAACAAAGAACGTTACAGTCTCTGATGTCTCTCTGGAAGGCAACCTTTTCTCTGATTTCATCTCTGTTGTCAAGAGACTGGACGTTGGTGAGTAGTAAACTTGGGAGCAGATGCGATGTGCCCGTCTATGGAGCCTGACCAGAAGACCGCTTCTTCTGCCCCTCCTGCGGCGCCGTTGTTTTGGGTCGCCGGCTGGGATCTGATCCATTGTTCTGGGTGGTGGACCAAACAGAGGATCCGCTTCGGGAAAGGCGTATTCCTGGTCGTAATGTTGGTTAAGTTGACGTTGCTCTTATATCTGATAGTTCCTCCCGGCTGTATGTAATAAAACATAAGATTTCCCGGGGTAACAATGTAGGAAATAATGCATAAAAAACGAAATACTGCATAGTTTCCTGAGAACGCGAAGCGAGGCGGCTATCTCTGTCGGCGCCAGAAACATGGACAATTCTGTGAACTGTCTTGTGCAAGTTTTAAATGGACGCAATACCTGTTAGCAAAGGTATCAGCTAGAGCTGATGTGCAGGAGTTTGAAGGGATTTGTAGTTTTTCATGTCTACTTTGATGCCAATTAGCATTTACGAATATGAGGATAAATAGAGCAGAATACAGTGCATTCGAAAGTATTCAGACCCCTTCCCTTTATGCACATTTTGTTCCGTTCCAGCCTTCTTTTAAAATGCATTATATAAAAATGTTCCTCAATCTACACACAATACACCATAATGACAAATGTATTAAAAATAACAAACAGAAATACCTTATTTACATAAGTATTCAGACCCTTTGCTATGACACTCGAAATTGAGCTCGGGTGCATTCTGTTTCTATTGATCATCCTTGAGATGTTTCCACAACTTGGAGTCCACCTGTGGTAAATTCAATGGATTGGACATGAATTGGAAAGGCACACACTTGTCTATATAAGGTTGACAGTGCATGTTGACAGTGCATGTCAGAGCAAAATCCAAGCCATGAGATCTGAGAAATTGTTCATAGAGCACCGAGACAGGATTGTGTTGAGGAACAGACCAGGAGAAGTAAAAAAAAAAAAAGCATTGAAGGTCCCAAAGAACAGTGGCCTCCATCATTCTTAAATGGAGGAAGTTTGGAACCACCAAGACTCTTCCTAGAGATGGCTGCCCGGCCAATCTGAGAAATCAGGGGACAAGGGCTTTGGTCAGAGAGATGACCAAGAACCCAATTGTCACTCTGACGGAGCTCCAGAGTTCTTCTGTGGAGATGGGAGAACCTTCCAAATGGACATCCATCTCCGCAGCACTCCACCAATCAGGCCTTTATGGTAGTGGCCAGACGGAAGCCACAGCTCAGTAAAATGCACGACAGCCCGCTTGGAGTTTGCCAAAAGGCACCTAAAGTACTCTCACATCATGAGAAACAAGATTCTCTGGTCTGATGAAACCAATATTTAACCATTTGGCCTGAATACCAAGCGTCACATCTGGAAGAAACCTGGCATCATCCCTACGGTGAAGCATGGTGGTGGCAGCATCATGCTGTGGGGATGTTTTTCAGTGGCAGCGACTGGGAGATCAAGGGAAAGCTGAACAGAGAGATCCTTGATGAAAACCTGCTTCAGAGGGCTCAGACTAGGTCAAAGGCTCACCTTCCAACAGGACAATGACCCTAAGCACACAGCCAAGACAATGCAGGAGTGGCTTCAGGACAAGTCTCTGAATGTCCTTGAGTGGCCAAGTCAGATCCCGGACTTGAACCCAATCTAACATCTCTGAAAAAAGACCTGAAAAAAGACCTGACAAAAGCTGTGCAGCGACGCTCCCCATCCAACAGAGAACGGACAGAGAATGAGAGGATCTGCAGAGAAGAATGGGAGAAACACGTCAGATACAGGTTTGCCACGCTTGTAGAATCATACCCAGGAAGACTCGAGGCTGTAATCGTTGCCAAAGGTGCTTCAACAAAGTACTGAGTCTGGATACTTATGTAAATGTAATATTTCAGTTTCTTAATTTTAATAAATTTTCAAACATTTCTAAAAAAAACGTTTTTGCTTTGTCAATATGTGTAGATTGATGGGGGGAAATGTTTTAGAATAAGGCTGGAACAAAATATGGAAAAAGTCAAGGGGTCTGAATACTTTCCGAATGCACTGTATATTGGTAAAAGTCCCCTTGTCCGAGAGAGATTTACAAGGTTATCAAAACATCACACCAGAGTCAGCCTACAAAAAACACAGCCCTTATTTTAAGTGTTTCTAATATCCCCCATGGGAAGAATGAATGGAACCATTTCCCTGTTTGACCGTAAGGTTTTATGGCTATTACGACACCTCCACTGTGGGGCTCTATAAAGACTGGATGGACCTATTCATCCTGAGTGACAGGGAATTCTCTTTTCAGGTATAGACCTGAAGATGGGCTTTAGGCCTGAATAAAGGGGTTTAGCTCTGTTGGGTTTTCAGGTCTGGCTGTAGTAATTTACCTGTAGCAGGAGGGATGAAGGTCTCAATCGCCAGGATCTGAGCTGTGTCCTCCATCAGGATGTTGTCATATTGAAAACAGAAGATAAGAAGTGTAACTGTCGAGTTGCCTCTGACTGTCGAGTTGCCTCTGACTGTCGAGTTGCCTCTGACTGTCGAGTTGCCTCTGACTCGATTCATTCTGGATCAAAAAGGGAGTTAGTGGGGGTGGCAGGGGGCGTATCTGCATTTTAAATAACATTTTAGAGGCCCCACCTCCTACACCAGCAGGTACTTGGAACAGTCCAGTCCGCTCATCAACAGCTCAAAGGCACAGAACTCCTGATTGGGGGACGGGACCAACCACCCACACACACACACACCAGTAAGATGACTGCTCAGAGGTCTGGGGTTAGGTTTAGAGGTTAAATTGTCAGCATGGACAGGTAGTGACAACTGGTTCTAAGGGCTGCACCACAGTGAGCAAATGTTTGTCATTAGATGATACATGATGGAAGACAATCATCCTTGGACGTAAAAGTGAAGAGTAGTATAATTAAGCAATAAGGCCCGAGTGGGTGCCTCAGAGGCAGGCTGGGTGAGAATTTAAAGGGTATGGGTTATTGTTCAATAGAAGCTTAGTGAGCAGCGAAGCACTTCACAACAGATTCCCTTCCAAGGCCTGGTCTGAATAGGAAAAGCACGATTGGGGGCGTTTTCCTGAAAGAAAAAGCGGAGCCTTTGAGTGCACTAGAGAATACTCATATTCGATGCTTTACTATTTTAACATTAATATTAAACCCAATCAAAACATGCAATATTAAATTAGCTCTAGTTTTAATGCCTGTGGTTCCTCAGCGGTTGAAGGGTGAAATGAAGCCGGATTTCTTCCCTCCCTGGGCAGATTCACTCAGACTGAAAGGAGCGAAAGAGTGGAGGAAAAAAATAGGAAAAAACGGCATAGGGATGGATGTCGAGCAATCCAAGTGGTCGATGTCTGTACATGCTGAGTTCATTCAGGGAAACTGACCGTGTGCGTGTGTATGCGTGGGTTCGTGCGTATGATGGCATCGTCTGCTTAGATGGCATCTCATAAACACAACCTTAATCTTTAAACAGTCCTTGTAGGCAACAGACACCGAGGCGGATCACTTTCCTTCTCCTGTGATTCTAGAGGGAGAGTCTAACATCTCTGAGCGGGGGGAGACAGACATATCTCTGCAGCACCATAATGGAAGAGGCTGAGCTGAGGTAACACAGTAAAGTGCTCCAGTCTGATGTGATGCAGCCAGTGATACGGGGGATGCCAGATAAATCAAGACCACACATGTTAGGATATTACCTCCATTCAATAACTTCTTGATTGCTTCTACAAGGCCTTCGTATGGCTCCCATAAATCTCTAATGTTATTGTTATCTCTATATAAAGACTGGATGCAACCAGGAGGGGCTGAATACGAGTGTGCTTATATGTCAGCGTTTCCGTTAGCCGGTAATAGCCTGCTTTTGGCCGCTAAAAAATGTAAAAGCTGATAAATAAAATCACAGCCGGCCAATTGTCCTGGAGAATAAGAAAAAATACCATTGCGAAATAATGCTTTTAAGCCTATTCGTTAATGGAAATACCAATCGATGTAAATACATTTGACTGGTCATGCTCATCGGTCTATTGGTTAATTTGCATAATTATGTTGAATTAAATTAGAAAATGTACACTTTATTCATTATGCATCTAATTTATTACATGCTTATAGCATATAGAAACAGAGCCATTGAGTGGAAAATCTGCCAGACAGTGTGAGAGCTGCTGCTACAGCATCTCAAACAGAAAATGTATAGGCAACGGAAGGCAGGCCTCATCAGCACATCACACACCACTTTGCAATGAGCTGGAGGCAGTATGCATTTTGAAAACATATACTTGTGATTGTTTTGATCACCAGTACTGGAATATGTTCCGGTCAGCCTCAGGGAACAACATTGACTTATTCGCTGACTCGGTGAGTACGTTTATTAAGAAGATGTTGTACCCACTGTGACTGTTAAAACTTACATTAACCAGAAACCGTGGATGGATGGTGCTATTCGTGCAAATCTGAAAGCGCGATCCACCGTATATAACCATGGAAAGAGGTCTGGGAATATGTCTGAATATAAACAGTGTAGCTATTCCCGCCCAAAGGCAATCAAACAAGCGAAATGCCAGTACAGGGACCAGGTGGAGTCGCAATTCCACGGCTCAGACACAAGATTTATGTGGCAGGGTCTACAGGAAATCACGGACTACAAAAATAAATCCAGCCATGTCACGGACACCAACGTCACGCATCCAGACAAACTAAGCAGCTTCTTTGCCCGCTTTGAGGATAATACACTGCCACCATCACGGCTCGCTAATAAGGACTGCGCACCCCCCCTTCTCCGTAGCTGACGTGAGTAAAACATTTAAACATGTTAACCCTCGCAATGCTGCTGGAACAGAAGGCATCCCTAGCCACGTCCTCAAAGCATGTGCAGACCAGCTGTCTGGTGTGTTTACGGACATATTCAATTGCTCCCTATCCCAGTCTGTTGTCCCCACATGCTTCAAGATGGCTACCATTGTTCCTATACCCAAGAAGGCAAAGATAACTGACCTAAATGACTACAGTTGCACTCACTTCTGTCATCATGAAGTGCTTTGAGAGACCCCCACTGTACCTGCCACCCTAGACCCACTTCAGTTTGCATACCGCCCCAACAGGTCCACAGACAACACAATCACCATCACACTGCCCTATACCATCTGGACAAAAGGAAGACCTATGTAAGAATGCTGTTCATTGACTACAGCTCAGCATTCAACGCCATAGTACCATCCGAGCTCATCATCAAGCTGGAGGCCCTGGGTCTCAACCCCGCCCTGTGCAATTGGGTACTGGACTTTGACGGGCCGCCCCCAGGTGGTGAAGGTAGGAAACAACATCTCCACTTCGCTGACGCTCAACACTGGGGCCCCACAAAGGTTCATGCTCAGCCCCCTCCTGTATTCCCTGCTCACTCACGACTGCATGGCCATGCAAGCCTCCAACTCAATCATCAAGTTTGCAGATGACAACAGTAGTGAGCTTGATTACCAACAATGACAAAACAGTCTACAGGGAGGAGTTGAGGGCACTCGGAGTGCGGTGTCAGGAAAACAATCTCTCTCTCAACGTCAACAAAACAAAGGAGATGATCGTGGACTTCAGGAAACAGCAGAGGGAGCACTCCTATATCCACATCGAAGGGACATCAGTGGAGAAGGTGGAAAGTTTTAAGTTCTTCGGTGTACACATCATTGACGAACTGAAATGGTCCACATACACAGACAATGTGGTGAAGGCGGCGCAACAGCGCCTCTTCAAACTCAGGAGGCTGAAAAAATTTGGCTTGTCACCCAAAACCCTGACAAACTTTTACAGATGCACATTCAAGAGCATCCTGTCGGGGTGCATCACCGCCTGGTACGGTAGCTGCACCGCCCTCAACCGCAAGGCTCTCCAGAGGGTGGTGAGGTCTGCATAACGCATCACCGGCGACAAACTATCTGCCCTCCATGACACCTACAGCACCTGATGTCACAGGAAGGCCAAAAAGATCATCAAGGACATCAACCACCCGAGCCACTGCCTGTTCACACCGTTACCATCCAGAAGGCAAGGTCAGTACAGGTGCATCAAAGCTGGGACCGAGAGACTGAAAAACAGCTTCTATCTCAAGGCCATCAGACTGCTAAACAGCAATCACTAACTCCGAGAGGCTGCTGCCTACATTGAGAACCAATCACTGGCCACTTTAATAAATGGATCACTAGTCACTTTATACAATGCACTCTAAATAATGTGACTTTAATAATGTTTACATATCTTACATTACTCATGTCACATGTATATACTGTACTTTATACCATCTATTGCACCAAGACTATGCGCTCGGCCATCGCTCATCCATATACTTACATGTACATATTCTCATTCACCCCTTTAGATTTGTGTGTATTAGGTAGTTGATGGGGAACTGTTCGATTACTTGTTAGATATTACTGCACTGTCGGAATTAGAAGCACAAGTACTTCGCTACACTTGCATTAACATCTGCTAAGCATGTGTATGTGACAAAACACATTTGATTTGATTTACTTAATTGTTTGAAACCTGAATGTTTACTACATATTATGAGGTATGTCTTATGAGGCATAGCCTAGCCAAAATTAGACCATTACCGTGGAGGCAATTATTTTATATAAAAATTATTTAATTGTCCAGTAGCCAAAGGCATAATCCTAGTCATATTAGCAACCCATGCTAGATGTTGCATATTATATTTCCCGTCTTTTAAAAAGATGTACCCCTTTTTTCTCCCGAATTTCGTCAAATCCAATTACGATCTTGTTTCATCACTGCAACTCCTCAACGGGCCTGGGAGAGGCTGTCAGGTTCTTAATAGAGAGAGTAAAAAACGAACGGACGACTACGAAAAGCTCCAACCAAGTTTATTCACCCACTGGGTCAAACAGCTGCAAAGACAAAGACATAATTACACAAGCACATATATTTATACCTTCCTCCTAATGCTGAGTCTCCTCCTTACACATCTGGACAGCCAATACATCTCTGTTCTAGACAGGACTTTAGTGATGCCTGTTCTCTCTCACTTTATCTTACACCTCCCCAACTCACGGCTGTCCTATTGACTTGAACCAGACTGTCGCCCTTCTCCTCTCCATAGAATAGCTGATATCTAACAATAACATGTTCTGACAGAATGTAAACTTTCTCACTCAGTAGATTTCAATTCCCTCAGTTCTGATGATGAATAAGGATATTTCATATTTCAAGTTAAGAACTCAGTACCCATCAAGGCGAAGGTCGAGTCATGCGTTCTCCAAACATGACCCGCCAAACCGCGCTCCTTAACACCCGCCCACATTTTTAAAAGTGTTTAATTTTTTTTATTTTAACCCTTTTTCGTGGTATCCAATTGTTTTTAGTAGCTACTATCTTGTCTCATCTCTACAACTCCCGTACGGGCTCGGGAGAGACGAAGGTTGAAAGTCATGCGTCCTCCAATACACAACCCAACCAAGCCGCACTGCTTCTTAACACAGCGTGCAATCCAACCCGGAAGCCAGCCGCACATGTTCTTTAATATGAATTAGCATAATCTAAATGTGATTTCTGTCATTCTGAGCTCAGTGGGTGGACACCCAGATCAGGTTACGTACCCAATGCATATGGGTCCGGTAAATTTCTCAAATGTCCGGTAAATTATGTGTAGGGTATGTATGTGTAGGGAGTGCAGGGTGAGTGAAAGGCCCTATAACCTTCCATCCGCATGTGGGGAGACAGACAGCAGGTCCTGTGTCACTGACAATGGGGTCATGGGAGGAGGGGGAGGGGGCACGGGGTGACATGTCACCAAATCACCATGTAATTCCAACCAATGTCTCACAGAACACACTCAAACAGAGGGAATGAGTGAGTGAGTGAGTGAGTGAGTGAGTGAGTGAGTGAGTGAGTGAGTGAGTGAGTGAGTGAGTGAGTGAGTGAGTGAGTGAGTGAGTGAGTGAGTGAGTGAGTGAGTGAGTGAGTGAGTGAAAGAGAGATTTAACAAAGAGGGTGGAAAAGAATGAAAAGGAAGAAACTCACTATATCCCCATCATATTACAAACTCCTAATATCACAACAGAAACACACAAAAAACTGTTGAAATGTGATGCAGTGCGATGTCACAGTGGCTACTTCTCCAGTAGGAGTGGGAGAGAGAGTCAGAATCTAAACAATCACGTGAGCCTGGGCAGACCTGTCATGGCATCAGTTGTGGAAAGAGAATCACGTGTGTTCAGCGTTCCAACTCCCACTTCACCACACACACAAAGATGGCTAACGACCCGTGAGCAACATCCGAACTGCTGACATGTGTGTGTGTGTGTGTGTGTGTGTGACATAATTAACCTCTGACTGGGATGAATATGGTATGTGTGTGTGTTTGTTCAAGAGCCTGTTTGTTTGTGACATGTTTATCTCTGACAGAGTGAGGATCTTCATGGTGTATGTCCCTTTAGCTAGGTAAACATGTGATGTGATGTGTGTGTGTGTGTGTGTGTGTGTGGCCTGCCTCCAGCTGGGTAAATCTCTTCTTGATGTGTTGGTAGCAACCCTCAGCGAAGTCCATGTCTTCATCATAGGAGCGACCGTGGAACACAGGCTGGGGGACGTTGGAGAAGTACTTGTGGAAGGGGAAGTGTGTGGCCATGGCTTCGGCCTTCACCCTGCTTAGACCTGACCTTGGAAATGTACTCTTCCCAGTGAGACATCACCTGCAGCGGGGAGAGAGAGGACAGCAGCAGACAGCCCCCCTGGATGTTACAGGTCTGGCTCTTTTTGGTATGCCGCACACGTGCATTCTCACTCAAAGACAAACACAGTTGCGTCACATACAAAGTAGGACTGGATGATATATTTAATTAATTTGTTTTAGCTCGATATTCCAAATGCATTAAACAATTATATAAGATATTGAACTTGATTTAAACATCTGAACAAGTTGACAGGCTAGCATGCCAGCAGCATACCACCCTGCATACCACTGCTGGCTTGCTTCTGAAGCTAAGCAGGGTTGGTCCTGGTCAGTTCCTGGATGGGAGACCAGATGCTGCTGGAAGTGGGGTTGGAGGGCCAGAAGGCAATCTTTCCTCTGGTCTAAAAAAAAATGTCCCCATGGCAATGATTGGGGACACCACCCTATGTAGGGTGCTGTCTTTCGGATGGGACATTAAATGGGTGTCCTGACTCTCTGAGGTCATTAAAGATCCCATGGCACTTATTGTAAGAGTAGGGGTGTTAACCTCAGTGTCCTGGCTAAATTCCCATTCTGGCCCTTAAACCATCACAGTCACCAAATAATCCCCAGTTTACAATTGGCTCATTCATCCACCTCCTCTCCCCTGTAACTATTCTCCACTATTCAACTGTTCTACCTTGTAAGCTAGCAAATAGATCCAAGTTGGCTAAACAAAGATATTTGTAAAGTGTTGATATTTTGGTTCAGTATACACTGAGATGCAATAAAATCAAATTAATTACTTAAAAATCATACAATGTGATTTTCTGGATTTTTGTTTTAGATTCCATCTCTCACAGTTGAAGTGTACCTATGATAAAAATTACAGACCTCTACATGCTTTGTAAGTAGGAAAACCTGCAAAATCGGCATTGTATCAAATACTTGTTCTCCCCACTGCATATGCACACACACACACACACACACACAACATTAGGAACACCTTCCTAATATTGAGTTGCACCCCTCCTCCTTTTGCCCTCAGAACAGCCTCAATTGGTCAGGACATGGACTCTACAAGGTGTCGAAAGCCTTCCACAGGGATGCTGGCCCATATTGACTCCAATGCTTCCCACAGTTGTGTCAAGTTGCCTGGATGTCCTTTGGGTTGTGGACCATTTTTGATACACAGGGGAAACTGTTGAGCATGAAAAACCCAACAGCGGTGCAATTCTTGACATCTACTACCATACCCCGTTCAAAGGCACTCAAATCTTGTCTTGCTCATTCACCCTGAGAATGGCATACATACACAATACATGTCTCAAGGCTTAAAAATCCTTATTTAACCGGTCTCCTCCCCTTCATCTACATTGATTGAAGTGAATTTAACAAGTGACACAATAAGGGATCATTGCTTTCACCTGGATTCACCTTGTCAGTCTATGTCATGGAAAGAGCAGGTTTCCTTAATGTTTTGTACACTGATGTGTAGATAGATGTCCTAGCCTACCTCTTTCAGGTAATACATTCAATGCAGTATTAGTCTTATATTTAGCTAATGAATGATGGGTTATGCATTAGCCTCTACTTGTAGCCTCTGTCTCTTGCGCAATACAGACTTGCGCTCCACTGGCCTCTCTCCTTAAATATCTTTCCATAGCTCGTGTAGTCCCATGAAAAGAAATACTAGAATAGCATGCTCTACATTTTTGTTGTTTCTTATACTAATAGATCATTCAGAAGAGGGATGCAAGCTCTTGTGTGCAGCATGTTAAATGCAGCATGTTAAATACAGCAGCCAATTGAACTCACAGGGAGTTTGAAAGAGAACTCGATGGCGGTAGGCTATGGCAGTTATTTGTTCATAACCATTCAATATCCGTGAAGAGAAATGACAGCCGTCTGCATCTTATTCTAGTCCTATATTATTCAAGCATGTCATTACAATGATGAACATGAGGACAACTAAACTGATTTCATTTAAACTCAAATTCGCAAGTCTATAATTGTAACTTTGTAGGCCGCATGTCCTGCACTAGCATCACGTTCTTTCCCAGCTTCATGGTTTGAATGAGGTGTGTAATTCCAGTCCATATAATACAGTATAATACAATAAAGGACAGTAATACAGTCCATACAAAAAGATTAGCCTACTGGAGCTAGTTTAATTTATTTACCCAAGAGAGCATAGCTACATCTATGGGCTTTTATGTTTTCTGTCGTGTGTAATGTGCGGTAGCTTATATATGATAGGCTATGTATTGGATAACGGCGCAATCATTTGGGCTTTTTTGGGCTTGGGCTCGGGCTCATTAAAGGTCTTTAATGTAGGGCTCATAAAATGTCTTTAATGTATAGGTCATCAGGCTCAGGTAGCATCAGGCTTGAATTTTAATGACGATCAAAGCTCTTACCAAATACAGACATATTTATATATGTTTTAAACTGAACATTTGTCAAATACAATATTCAACCCTACTCTCCCCTTTACACCCCACTGCCAGCTTCCCTCTTCTGTATCCCCTCTACACCCTACTGCCAGTTTCCCCCTTCTGTATCCCCTCTACACCCTACTGCCAGCTTCCCCCTTCTGTATCCCCTCTACACCCTACTGCCAGCTTCCCCCTTCTGTATCCCCTCTACACCCTACTGCCAGCCTCTCTGCTGTGTCTTCCAGTCTCCTCTCACTGACAGGATGCCGCCTCAGTGAGATATCCACTCCACTCTTCTTGATTTTAGATCTGGGCTATTTTATGAGCTCTCTCAGGTCCTCTTAAGATGACAGTTGCCTTGGGTTGTCTCCTCTTTGTTAAAAAGGCTCTGTTGTTTATTCTGGGCCTTTCTGCTGATGCATGCTGCCACAATCGAGATGCATCCTGTCGGGCTGTATCACCGCCTGGTACGGCAACTGCTCCGCCCACAACCGTAAGGCTCTCCAGAGGGTAGTGAGGTCTGCACAACGCATCACCGGGGGCAAACTACCTGCCCTCCAGGCCACCTACACCACCCGATGTCACAGGAAGGCCAAAAAGATCATCACGGTCATCAACCACCTTGAGCCACTGCCTGTTCACCCCGCTATCATCCAGAAGGCGAGGTCAGTACCGGTGCATCAAAGCTGGGACCGAGGGACTAAAAAAACAGTTTCTATCTCAAGGCCATCAGACTGTTAAACATCCATCCCTAAAATTGAGTGGCTGCTGCCAACATACTGACTCAAATCTCTAGCCACTAGCTCTCACTAGTCACTTTAAACAATGCCACTTTATATCATGTTTACATACCCTACATTACTCATCTCATATGTATATACTGTACTCTATACCATCTACTGCATCTTGCCTATGCCGCACGGCCATCGCGCATCCATATATTTATATGTACATATTCTTATTCATTCCTTTTTCCTTTACACTTGTGTGTAAAAGGTAGTTGTTGTGAAATTGTTAGGTTACTTGTTAGATATTACTGCATGGTCGGAACTAGAAGCACAAGCATTTCACTACACTAGCATTAACATCTGCATGTGACCAATAACATTTGACTTGATCCAGAACTGTCTGTTGTGGCATTTCTTTTGGTAATTAGGTGACAGAAATAAATGGAGGATATGGTATAATATTTTGGTATTTGCCATCGAAGAGGATTTGAAGCGGAAGGAAGATACTGACACTTATTGCACTGGGATGAGATCGGCAGCATCATTTTTATTTTAGTGACACATTTTATTACCAACTTTTGCAGGTCGGGATATCAGCAATGACTAATTCATCTGGAAAAGGCCTTACCTTTAGTCTAATGTCACACACATTCACATCTATTATCCCCAAACACCCCCCCACCCCCTCCTGTACTGACCTGGTAGAGGTGTCTGTCGGTCTCACAGGTGGAGGTCCAGACTCTCTTGCAGACTGCCCACCTCTCTGAGCAGCTCCAGCCTCCTGGTCAGTACGTCGTTCACACGCCCATATCAGAACACACCATATACCACATCCATCCATAGTTTACCTTGAGAAAGCAAACAGTATCAGGTCCATTTCAGTCAGTTGAATTGGACCATAGAAGAGTGGTTATATTCCTGGAACTCATTCCAACAACCAACCATTCTCTCATCGTACCCGGAGGCCTGGTACAGTATCAAACTAGTAACAACCACCCTATACAAACACTGTTATGCCATATTCCTACGATGATAATAGCCTCAACCTTCCCTGAACATTGCCTGCCTGTCCATAGCCAGATAAGATCAGTGTCGTGATCTGAGGGTCATATCAAGTCATTCCGAGGAGAAATGTTAATGTTGCGAGGAGAACTGAAGCCTAAACCTGTGACATCACAGTCTAGGGAAATAGTTTCAAACCCTTCATGCACAAATCAGTATCAGCTGCAAGCAACAAGCCAGTAGGCTTGAAGTGAATAATCAAATGTAAAGTTTAAGAACCCAAACTCAAAGCTGGCTATTAATAGTTTTGGTTGCTGAGACGATGGAAGCTAATAGCCAGAAGGACCAAATTGCAGTCTTCTCTAATACATGTAATAACATTGACAAGGTATAACAGGAATTGGAGCTGCATTGGTCAATATAAAGTTGTCAGTTTCAATGGCTTAAAATATTCACATACAAAAAAATATTTAATTTCCATAGTTTTAAACAAGACATAAGTTACCTACACTTGTTACAATGTTTGATATTGAATAAATACAAAGCTCACAAATTACATTGTCAAACAAAGAGTGTAAAATAAACACAATAGTTTGCTTTTCAAAAAAAAGAGACAAAAATACAGAAATCCGAGCCATCTTTTGTCTAGTCAGGCATCCCTGTGTGCCACCACATTTAACATTTACATTTAAGTCATTTAGCAGACGCTCTTATCCAGAGCGACTTACAAATTGGTGCTTTCACCTTATGACATCCAGTGGAACAGCCACTTTACAATAGTGCATCTAAGTCTTTTAAGGGGGGTGAGAAGGATTACTTTATCCTATCCTAGGTATTCCTTAAAGAGGTGGGGTTTCAGGTGTCTCCGGAAGGTGGTGATTGACTCCGCTGTCCTGGCGTCGTGGGGGAGTTTGTTCCACCATTGGGGGGCCAGAAAGACGATTTGTGGGTGGCAGTGGCACCTGGCCATGCTATCATCCATGTCACCCAGACACTGTTGTGCTGTGTGCGCGTGTCAGAGTGAAACTTTAACTCTTAAATAGATCTCTTGCTAAGCCTCACAGCAGATGATTCGTAAACAGAACTACACCTGTTGATGACGATCAAATTAAAAAGTGGTGAACTTGTTTCCCTCATCACAAAAGCAGCCCTCTGCTCTCCCGTCCCAGGAGACTGCCAAAGAGACAGAGACAGAACTGACCCATTTAGTCATAAAGTGCTTTCAACTTCCACAAAAGCGCTCTATATTCCTCTGTCCTTCATATACACAGTATTTCAATATCTAATTAAGGGGGAGGTTTATATAATTTTTTATTTATTTATTAAAAGGCAATGTATATTAATGTCACTGTAAACTACCCTTGGTTGACCATTGAGAAAAGATAATAATTGTTCATCCTATTGCCTATACAGTACAGTGTTAATTACTTTCCCCAGGTTTCTCCTTCCTCGTCATTGGACCGGAAGGAAGGAAGAAAGGGGTGAATGTTGATTCAGTCAGCGTGCATGTTGTAGACAGCCTCTCGTCCTGGTACTGTAGCTAGCTTTAGCTGATCTGCAGAATGCAATTGTGCTATTCCAGAGCCGTCACATCCACTCCTCATACTTCAAACTCACGCCATTCTCACTGGCTCTGCTCTACGCAACAAGGGCCTGTGTTCCGTCGGCACGAAACAGGAGAAAACTGGTCTGTTTTTAAACAGAAGATGACCATATCTGAATCCTTCAGTGAGCTAAGCGTAGGTAGGGCCAGAATCAAGGTTTTTACAGCAATATCTGCCCATTTAATCAACACAACTGAATCTACCCATGTACTGTATATTTTGTATCACTAGGCCTATTTGTTGTGGTTTCCATTGACATTCTTTGAGCTAAGATGGTTACCAGTGGCTAAAGAATACGTATCTGAAGACTCCTGCTCTGACGTATGGCCTGAGGCTATTCATACTGATATAATCTCTCATTGACAGACTTCATAAATGGTACCATAGATGCGGTATGCGTGAGATAACGGGCAGCATTAGCTCCGGTTCTTGGGTTTTTCCATCACTGGTTATATGCACAAATCATGATTTTGCACGTATCTTTAGAATTGCGGATGGGAGGGGAAATTTGTCCCATAGACCGCAAAGAGAAAGTGTGGAGTTCTTCGTTACGGTTCCGATCCTCGTTCTCTCTCTTCTCTTAACACTTATGGACCAAGAACTTAATCAAGCATCTGACCACTTACGCAAGCCTTTAGTTCTGTTTTAACTGAGATTTGTACTTATATAGCCTGGGTCTCAAAGCTATAGTTAGTTATTCTGACAGCAAGATCAGAGCTAGTGAAAACGGCTGCTGCATGAGCACTGAATAAATATTTAATGAAGTTGGAACTATTTTAGACCAAGGGGTCTATTTTGGTCTTTAACGCAGACTGACAATAATAAATAACACATTTGAGGTGGTTCATAAAGTCATGAAAAAAATAGCACAAGTTATATTATATAACTCTACATATTTTTAACATATCATTCCAAAATCATGGGCAATAAAATTTGGAGTTAGTCCCCCTTTGCTGCTATAACAGCCTCCACTCCTCTGGAAAGGCTTACCCCTAGATGTTGGAACTTTGCTGCTATAACAGCCTCCACTCCTCTGGAAAGGCTTACCCCTAGATGTTGGAACTTTGCTGCTATAACAGCCTCCACTCCTCTGGAAAGGCTTACCCCTCCCTAGATGTTGGAACTTTGCTGCTATAACAGCCTCCACTCCTCTGGAAAGGCTTACCACTAGATGTTGGAACTTTGTTGCGGGGACTTGCCTCCATTCAGCACCAACAGCATTAGTGAGGTCGGGCAAAGATGTTGGGTGATTATGCCTGGCTTGCAGTCGGCGTTCCAATTCAAAGATTTCCCTTCACTGGAACTAAGGGGCCTAGCCCGAACCATGAAAAACAGCACCAGACCATTATTACTCATCCACCAAACTTTACAGTTGGCACTATGCATTGGGGCAGGTAGTGTTATCCTGGCATCTGCCAAACACAGATTTGTCCGTCGGACTACGAAATGGTGAAAAATGATTCATCACTCCAGAGAACGCGTTTCCACTACTTCAGAGTCCAATGGCGGCGAGCTTCATACCACTCCAGCCGACGCCTGTCATTGCGCATGGCGATCTTAGGCTTGTGCGCAGCTGCTTGGCCATGGAAACCCATTTCATGAACCTCCCAACGTACAGTTCTTGTGCTGACGTTGCTTCCAGAGGCATTTTGGAACTCGGTAGTGAGTGTTGCAACCGAGGACAATATTTGTGCTACGTGCATCAGCACCCGGCGGTCACATTCTGTGAGCTTGCTACCACTTCCCGGCTGAGCCGTCGTTGCTCCTAGACGTTTTCACTTCACAATATCATCACTTACAGTTGACCGTGGCAGCTCTAGCGAGGCAGAAATTTGACGCACTGACTTGTTGGTGGCATCATATTACGGTGCCACAATGAAAGTCATGAGATCTTCAGTAAGGCCATTCTACTGCCAATGTTTGGCTACAGAGTTATACACCTGTCAGCGACAGAAGTGGCTGAAATAGCCGAACCCACTAATTTGAAGGGGTTTCCACATACCTTTGTATATACAGTTCCAGTCAAAGGTTTCGGACATACCTAGTCATTCAAGGGTTTTTCTTTGTTTTACTATTTTCTACAAGACATCAGAACTATGAAATAAAACATGGAATAATGCAGTAACCAAAAAAGTGTAAGAATATATTTTAGATTTTTCAAAGTAGCCACCCTTTGCCTTAATGACAACTTTGCACACTCTTGGTATTCTCTCAACCTGCTTCTCCTGGAATGCTTTTCCAAAAGCCTTGAAGGAGTTCCCACATATGCTGAGCACTTGTTGGCTGCTTTTCCTTCACTCTGCGGTCCAACTCATCCCAAACCATCTCAATTGGGTTGAGATCGGGTGATTGTAGAGGCCAGATCATCTGATAAAGCATACTCCTTCTTGGTCAAATAGCGTTACACAGCCTGGAGGTGTGTTGGGTAAAACAAATGATAGTTCCACTAAGCGCAAACCAGATGGGATGGTGTATTGCTGCGAATGCTGTGGTAGCCATGCTGGTTAAGTGTGATTGAATTCTAAATAAATCACAGACAGTGTCACCAGCAATTAATGCTGGAGAGATCATTGGGTCTAGTTAAGGCTGTAGGAGTCATTGGGTCTAGTTAAGGCTGTGGGGGTCATTGGGTCTAGTTAAGGCTGTGGGGGTCATTGGGTCTAGTTAAGGCTGTAGGGGTCATTGGGTCTAGTTAAGGCTGTGGGGGTCATTGGGTCTAGTTAAGGCTGTAGGAGTCATTGGGTCTAGTTAAGGCTGTAGGGGTCATTGGGTCTAGTTAAGGCTGTAGGAGTCATTGGGTCTAGTTAAGGCTGTAGGGGTCATTGGGTCTAGTTAAGGCTGTAGGGGTCATTGGGTCTAGTTAAGGCTGTAGGGGTCATTGGGTCTAGTTAAGGCTGTAGGGGTCATTGGGTCTAGTTAAGGCTGTAGGGGTCATTGGGTCTAGTTAAGGCTGTAGGGGTCATTGGGTCTAGTTAAGGCTGTCGGGGTCATTTGGTCTAGTTAAGGCTGTCGGGGTCATTGGGTCTAGTTAAGGCTGTCGGGGTCATTGGGTCTAGTTAAGGCTGTGGGGGTCATTGGGTCTAGTTAAGGCTGTAGGGGTCATTGGGTCTAGTTAACGCTGTGGGAGTCATTGGGTCTAGTTAAGGCTGTGGGGGTCATTGGGTCTAGTTAAGGCTGTAGGGGTCATTGGGTCTAGTTAACGCTGTGGGAGTCATTGGGTCTGGTTAAGGCTGTAGGGGTCATTGGGTCTAGTTAAGGCTGTAGGGGTCATTGGGTCTAGTTAAGGCTGTCGGGGTCATTGGGTCTAGTTAAGGCTGTCGGGGTCATTGGGTCTAGTTAAGGCTGTCGGGGTCATTGAGTCTAGGTAAGGCTGTAGGGGTCATTGGGTCTAGTTAAGGCTGTAGGGGTCATTGGGTCTAGTTAAGGCTGTCGGGGTCATTGGGTCTAGTTAAGGCTGTCGGGGTCATTGGGTCTAGTTAAGGCTGTCGGGGTCATTGGGTCTAGTTAAGGCTGTCGGGGTCATTGGGTCTAGTTAAGGCTGTCGGGGTCATTGGGTCTAGTTAAGGCTGTCGGGGTCATTGGGTCTAGTTAAGGCTGTGGGGGTCATTGGGTCTAGTTAAGGCTGTAGGGGTCATTGGGTCTAGTTAAGGCTGTAGGGGTCATTGAGTCTAGTTAAGGCTGTAGGGGTCATTGGGTCTAGTTAAGGCTGTAGGGGTCATTGGGTCTAGTTAAAGCTGTGGGAGTCATTGGGTCTGGTTAAGGCTGTGGGAGTCATTGGGTCTAGTTAAGGCTGAGGGGTCATTGGGTCTAGTTAAGGCTGTGGGAGTCATTGGGTCTAGTTAAGGCTGTAGGGGTCATTGGGTCTAGTTAACGCTGTGGGAGTCATTGGGTCTGGTTAAGGCTGTGGGAGTCATTGGGTCTAGTTAAGGCTGAGGGGTCATTGGGTCTAGTTAAGGCTGAGGGGTCATTGGGTCTAGTTAAGGCTGTAGGGGTCATTGGGTCTAGTTAAGGCTGTAGGGGTCATTGGGTGTGGTCTAGAAAAAACAACACTACACAAGTTGGAAAGACTCAAACCATTTTGACTCAGACTCAAACCAGTGCTTTTCCAGGGCAGAAGTTGCTCACAGACTAGTGGAGGCTAAAACTTGGAATGGAGTTTACTTGATGGTATATTCATTTAGCCACGTCACACCTCAGGTAAGTCTCAAAAGCCAGTCCACTTTATACACTACAAACCCAAACACAGAATAACACAAGCTCAAGACTAGCTCAAGACGATAGGAGAAGCCTGGGACTGGGAGGCTGCCTTGGCTGCTAACGATTGTCCCGACACATGCCAGTGAGTTGTTTGTGTGTGTGTGTAGAGTTGTTTTACGACTGTGCTGATAGCCATGCTGCCATATTTACTCCCCAGCAGTCACCCAATAAATAACAGACAGATCCCTCTGCCAGCTACGAGTCACCAGGCCAGGAATGAGCTTCATCAAAGCAAGGCAGCTGTGTGTGTGTTAGTGAATGTGTGTGTTTCTGTGGATGAGAGGCTGTGTGTTTGCGAGGCAGTTGTATGTGTGTGTGTGTGTGTGTGTGTGCTCGCGCTCCATCGTCACCATTTAATTTAGTGGAGGGGCTTTCAGGGCAGTAATTCACTAAGAGGGCCTGACTGAGATCTGCAGGAGTGAGGAGGAATGGAATGCTAAATAACTTCACATTACTAGTGTCTGAGGGAAGGTCCTAGCCAGTCCCCTGCGTCAGAAAGAGTAGTTACAAATCCTCAGCTCTTCAAGAAGCCAGGGCCAATAATACACCTGTCATAGGTAGCCAACAACCCACTCTGGGCTATGAGTGATTGAAAAGCACAGTATAACTAACGAGCCAATGGATAGGAGACTTCAGCTGTGGCTCAAACTTTTAATGCTGTCCGTCTAGTGCCTTGGTTTACTCAAGTGGCTAGATATGAGTAGTCAAAAAACATTAAACGTTTTTTTTACCAGACAAGATGTTTGATCTTGACCACATCTTAAATTATGAAAATCAATATCGTCAATGGTTCTATGGCCAGTATGAGTTCAGTTTATTGTATTAGTATAAAAATGTAAGTAGCAGACAAGAGATAAACAAACATAAGACAGTAAATGTTCTTACCATAGTGGGTTCAGGCTGCATCCCAGCATGGATGGCCTCAATCTGAGTTGGTGTAAACTGGATGGTATTTCTGTTCAAACAAACAAAGTTATCACTCATGGTTAGAGAATTTTAAGGAACATGTTGAAAGCTTGAGAAGCAAAACAAGAGCTGTTTTCAACAATATTTCGATATTTTGACTCCAAGTATCAATCTGTATTTGTTCATTTATATATATATATATATATATATATATATAAGAGGCTGTCTATATATATGGGAAATAAAACACTGAAGCTAAGTGATCAGGGCTGGTAGGAAACAACATGTCTACAGGCAGACACAAGGCTAGAGGGGGGGTTCACAGGTCAAGGTATAGCAGGTTTGGACAGATGGTCTGGATCGACAGACTTCATGGAGACATACAGTGGGGCAAAAAAGTATTTAGTCAGCCACCAATTGTGCAAGTTCTCCCACTTAAAAAGATGAGAGAGGCCTGTAATTTTCATCATAGGTACACTTCAACTGTGACAGACGAAATGAGGGAAAAAAAATCTGGAAAATCACATTGTATGATTTTTAATGAATTTATTTGCAAATTATGGTGGAAAATAAGTATTTGGTCACCTACAAACAAGCAAGATTTATGGCTCTCACAGACCTGTAATTCTTCTTTAAGAGGCTCCTCTGTCCTCCACTCGTTACCTGTATTAATGGCACCTGTTTGAACTTGTTATCAGTATAAAAGACACCTGTCCACAACCTCAAACAGTCACACTCCAAACTCCACTATGGCCAAGACCCAAGAGCTGTCAAAGGACACCAGAAACAAAATTGAAGACCTGCACCAGGCTGGGAAGACTGTATCTGCAATAGGTAAGCAGCTTGGTTTGAAGAAATCAACTGTGGGAGCAATTATTAGGAAATGGAAGACATACAAGACCACTGATAATCTCCCTCGATCTGGGGCTCCACGCAAGATCTCACCCCGTGGGGTCAAAATGATCACAAGAACGATGAGCAAAAATCCCAGAACCACACGGGGGGACCTAGTGAATGACCTGCAGAGAGCTGGGACCAAAGTAACAAAGCCTACCATCAGCAAGGGCATTGAGGATGAAACGTGGCTGGGTCTTTCAGCATGACAATGATCCCAAACACACTGCCCGGGCAACAAAGGAGTGGCTTCGTCAGAAGCATTAAGGTCCTGGAGTGGCCTAGCCAGTCTCAAGATCTCAACCCCATAGAAAACCTTTAGAGGGAGTTGAAAGTCCGTGTTGCCCAGCAACATAAACAAAACATCACTGCTCTAGAGGAGATCTGCATGGAGGAATGGGCCAAAATACCAGCAACAGTGTGTGAAAACCTTGTGAAGACTTACAGAAAACGTTTGACCTCTGTCATTGCCAACAAAGGGTATATAACAAAGTATTGAGATAAACTTTTGTTATTGACCAAATTCATATTTTCCACCATAATTTGCAAACAAATTCATTAAAAATCCTACAATATGATTTTCTGGATTTCTTTTTCCCATTTTGTCATTCATAGTTGAAGTGTACCTATGACGAAATTACAGGCTTCTCTCATCTTTTTAAGTGGGAGAACTTGCACAATTGGTGGCTGACTAAATACTTTTTTGCCCCACTGTATGTATATATACAGTGCCTTGCGAAAGTATTCGGCCCCCTTGAACTTTGCAACCTTTTGCCACATTTCAGGCTTCAAACATAAAGATATAAAACTGTATTTTTTTGTGAAGAATCAACAACAAGTGGGACACAATCATGAAGTGGAACGACATTTATTGGATATTTCAAACTTTTTTAACAAATCAAAAACTGAAAAATTGGGCGTGCAAAATTATTCAGCCCCCTTAAATTAATACTTCGTAGCGCCACCTTTTGCTGTGATTACAGCTGTAAGTCGCTTGGGGTATGTCTCTATCAGTTTTGCACATCGAGAGACTGAATTTTTTTCCCATTCCTCCTTGCAAAACAGCTCGAGCTCAGTGAGGTTGGATGGAGAGCTTTTGTGAACAGCAGTTTTCAGTTCTTTCCACAGATTCTCGATTGGATTCAGGTCTGGACTTTGACTTGGCCATTCTAACACCTGGATATGTTTATTTTTGAACCATTCCATTGTAGATTTTGCTTTATGTTTTGGATCATTGCCTTGTTGGAAGACAAATCTCCGTCCCAGTCTCAGGTCTTTTGCAGACTCCATCAGGTTTTCTTCCAGAATGGTCCTGTATTTGGCTCCATCCATCTTCCCATAAATTTTAACCATCTTCCCTGTCCCTGCTGAAGAAAAGCAGGCCCAAACCATGATGCTGCCACCACCATGTTTGACAGTGGGGATGGTGTGTTCAGGGTAATGAGCTGTGTTGCTTTTACGCCAAACATAACGTTTTGCATTGTTGGCAAAAAGTTCCATTTTGGTTTCATCTGACCAGAGCACCTTCTTCCACATGTTTGGCGTGTCTCCCAGGTGGCTTGTAGCAAACTTTAAACAACACTTTTTATGGATATCTTTAAGAAATGGCTTTCTTCTTGCCACTCTTCCATAAAGGCCAGATTTGTGCAATATACGACTGATTGTTGTCCTATGGACAGAGTCTCCCACCTCAGCTGTAGATCTCTGCAGTTCATCCAGAGTGATCATGGGCCTCTTGGCTGCATCTCTGATCAGTCTTCTCCTTGTATGAGCTGAAAGTTTAGAGGGACGGCCAGGTCTTGGTAGATTTGCAGTGATCTGATACTCCTTCCATTTCAATATTATCGCTTGCACAGTGCTCCTTGGGATGATTAAAGTTTGGGAAATCTTTTTGTATCCAAATCCGGCTTTAAACTTCTTCACAACAGTATCTCGGACCTGCCTGGTGTGTTCCTTGTTCTTCATGATGCTCTCTGCGCTTTTAACGGACCTCTGAGACTATCACAGTGCAGGTGCATTTATACGGAGACTTGATTACACACAGGTGGATTGTATTTATCATCATTAGTCATTTAGGTCAACATTGGATCATTCAGAGATCCTCACTGAACTTCTGGAGAGAGTTTGCTGCACTGAAAGTAAAGGGGCTGAATAATTTTGCACGCCCAATTTTTCAGTTTTTGATTTGTTAAAAAAGTTTGAAATATCCAATAAATGTCGTTCCACTTCATGATTGTGTCCCACTTGTTGTTGATTCTTCACAAAAAAATACAGTTTTATATCTTTATGTTTGAAGCCTGAAATGTGGCAAAAGGTTGCAAAGTTCAAGGGGGCCGAATACTTTCGCAAGGCACTGTATATATATCTAGTGGAAGCCCTAGGACCTGCAATCTGGGAGGTAATTGATTTCATATTAAAAATGACAGCCATAGGAATCAATGGTGGGCTGAACATTTTTAGAAACTTTAGAGTGTTTTCTATCCAATACTACAAGCATATGCATATCCTAGCTTCTGGGCCTGAGTAACAGGCAGTTTACTTTGGGCACCTCAGACACGCAAACTTCTGAATACTGCCCCCTAGTCTTAAGAAGTTTTAATGTACCAAAATCTGATCAAATGTGAAAAGAGGGACTTGCCTACATGTCAATCACATTTTAATGAGTGTTGAACTATGTGATATCCTTCCTGTGTGTCAAATTCTTGAGCAACATCTTCCTTTTCATTTAATTTTGTGAAATGTAAAACAAAACATATTTCTTCAAGCATTGATGTAATTTTGAAATGACAGTAAGGAGCTTGTGTTAGGACTGCACAATATGGGCAAAACATCTAATTGTGTGTTTACTGCCATTGTGATTTGCAATATTTTCAAACCACTTGGGTGATCTGTGGAAAAATAGAAATTGAATGATTATTCTAATGATATAGTTGAAATACAGTGTTTGGCATACCAACAGATTAAAAAGCCAGGGAGGAGTTTGTTGTGACAGGGTAGGAACCAAAATGTTGGTCTGTGTTTCCCGGGGCACAACAGCTAGAATTAAATAGGTGTTATATTAGGACAACAACTTTAGAATATGCTTAGTTATTCCTCTCTGATTCAGAACATGCCATAGTACAAACATGATATATACAGTGCATTCGGAAAGTATTCAGACCCCTTGACTTTTTCCACATTTTGTTACGTTACAGCCTTATTTTAAAATCGATTAAATTGTTTTCCCCCCCCTCATCAACCTACACAGTTTGCTAGCCAGATTTGCCCTCTCAGTTAGCTAGTTAGCATTAGTGGCTAATGCAAACATTCTTGGACATGTGCAGCTTGCTAAGACTAACACGCATTTTACAGATAGCAAGATAAAATAATAGTATAATAAAGAAAACATTGATTTATATTAGGAAGCAAAGTGGAAAGTAGAATCGTTCTTGTTTACAGTTGACTGTACATGTATTGTATGCAGAGTGAATTTACAGTGATAACCGCTGCCATGCTTGAATGAGTGACAGGGGGCGGGACTTGGTGTGCGTGGGGAAGCAGCCTGTAGGAGAAAGGCAGAGAGACGCCACGAGGAGTAAACTATGAAAACGGACGTTACACGTGTTTTAAAATATCGTAAAAATATGGATCTCTTGCGATATGGATATTTCCCATAGAGCAAATGTACAAAACATTAGGAAAACCTGTTTTTTCCATGACAGACTGACAAGGTGAAAGCTTTGATCCCTCACTGATGTAACCTGTTAAATCCACTTCAACCAGTGTAGATGAAGGGGAGGAGACAGGTTAAAGACAGATTTTTAAGCCTTGAGACAATTGAGACATGGATTGTGTGTGTGCCATTCAGAGGGTGAATGGGCAAAACAAAAGATTGAAGTGCCTTTGAGCGGGGTATGGTAGTAGGTGCCAGGTGCACTGGTTTGAGTGTGTCAAGAACGCTGCGGGGGTTTTTCCATTCTCAACAGTTTCCCGTGTGTATCAAGAATGGTCTACCAACCAAGGGACATCCAGCCAACATGAAGCAATGGAGTCAGCCTTGTGGAACTTGTAGAGTCCACGCCCTGATGAATTGAGGCTGTTCTGAAAGCAAAAAACAGAAAGTGTTCCTAATGTTTTGTACACTCAACGCAATTCCAATGTACATTCAATAAATTGTGCAGCCCTAGCTTGTTTGCACATGAAATCGACGGCAAGGGTCTGAAATTACACTCAACATGTAAAACACACATTCTTTCAAGCTCTTTAAAGGGGTTAAAACACTTGAGAAACAAAAAATAAAACCAAGATAGTTAGTGGCTACATTTAAATTGGATTGTAGTACACTATGGTAAAGATTGCAAAGGCAAAAATTGTACCTCTTCATTTCCAGCAGGAATAGGATAGTAGATAAGTGTATTCAACAAAAATATGACACGATTGTTAATTTTAAAGGTTTAATATTTGAAGCTATTGATTTTAGTCCTCATTCAATTATTTTTTAAAGCATTTTTTAAGAACTACTTACACCGACTGTACAAGACATTAGGAACACCTGCCCTGACAGACTGACCAGGTGAATGCTATGATCCCTTATTGATGTCACCTGTTAAATCCACTTCAAATCAGTGTAGATGAAGGGGAGGAGACCGTTTTTTTTGAAGGATTTTCAAGCCTTGAGACATGGATTGTACGTGTATGCCATTCAGAGAGTGAATGTGCAAAACAAAATATTGTTGTCAAAGTGCCTTTGAACAGGTTATGGTAGTAGGTGCCAGCAAAACAGCTGGGTTTTTCACACTTAACAGTTTCCCGTTGAGATCAAGAATGGTTCACCTCCCAAAAGGACATCCAGCCAACTTGACACATCTGCGGGAAGCATGGGCCAGCACCCCTTTGGAATGCTTATAACACCTTGTAGTCTATGCCCCGACGAATTGAGGCTTTTCTGAGGGCAAAAGGGGGTGCAATTCAATATTAGTAAGGGGTTTTACATACTCCGTGTATATAATTTCTCGGTATCTACAGTCAGCCAGTGTTATATGGTTTGGGGGGAATGCAAAGCAGAATCTGTTATGCTAAGTTTCCACAAGAGATCTACATAGAATGTTGGGGGTGATGAAACAACGGAAGTGCAGTCATGAAGCACGCAAAGTGGGCGGGGGGACCGTTGGGCGATGCGAGCATGGGTGAGGGACTTGAACAGGGAAGGACCAAAGTTGGAATAAGCTGAACTTAATTCAATACTCTGCGACATCATGTTGTGATTGACCAAATTGAAGCACACTATAGTTTTCAGCCCCTACTGGATTGGCTGTTGATACACTTCCGGTGCCGACAGAGATGGCCGCCTCGCTTCGCGTTCTCAGGAAACTATGCAGTATTTTGTTTTTTTAAATGTATTATTTCTTACACTGGTACCCCAGGAAATCTTAAGTTTTATTACATACAGCCGGGAGGAACTATTGGATATAAGAGCAATGTCAACTCACCAACATTTCGACCAGGAATACGACTTTCCTGAAGCGGATCCTCTGTTTGGTCCACCACCCAGGACAATGGATCGGATCCCAGCAGGCGACCCAAAACAACGGCGCCGCAGAAGGGGTCTTTGGGTCATGCTCCGTAGACGGGCATATCGCGCAGCGCTCCTGAGCATACTACTCGCCAAGGTCGAGTCTCGTGACAACAAGGTAGACGAAATCCGAGCAAGGGTTGCCTTCCAGAAAGACATCGGAGATTGTAACATTCTTTGTTTCATGGAAACATGGCTCACTCGGGATACGTTATCAGAGTCAGTACAGCCACCTGGTTCTTCACGCATCGCGGCAACAGAAACAAACATTTCTCTGGTAAGAAGGGCGGGGGTGTATGCCTTATGATTAACGAGACGTGGTGTGTTCATAACAACATACAGGAACTCAAGTCCTTTGTTCATCTGACCTAGAATTCCTTACAATCAAATGCCGACCGCATTACCTACCAAGAGAATTCTCTTCGATTATAATCAGAGTCGTGTATATCCCACCATAAGCAGACACATCGACGGCCCTGAAAGAACTTCATTGGACTCTATGTAAACTGGAAACCACATATCCTGAGGATGCATTTATTGTAGCTGGGGATTTTAACAAGGCTAATCTGAAAACAAGGATCCCTAAATGTTATCAGCATATCGAATGCACGACCCGGACTGGCAAAACTTTGGATCATTGTTATTCTAACTTCTGCAATGCATACAAAGCCCTCCCACACCCTCCTTTCGGAAAATCTGACCACGACTCCATTCTGTTGCTCCCAGCCTATAGACAGAAACTAAAACAGGAAACGCCCGTGCTCAGGTCTGTTCAGCGCTGGTCCGACCAATCGGATTCCCTGTTTCAAGATTGCTTCGATCATGTGGACTGGGATCTGTTCCGCATAGCGTCGGACAATAACATTGATGAATACGCTGATTCGGTGAGCGAGTTTATTAGCAAGTGCATCAGTGATGTTGTACCCACAGCGACTATTAAAACCTTCCAACCAGAAAGCTTGGATTGATGGCAGCATTCACGCAAAACTGAAAGCGCGAACCACTGCTTTTAAATCAGGGCAAGGCGACCGGGAACAGGACCGAATACAAACAGTGTAGCTATACCCTCAGCAAAGTAGAGTCACAAATCAACGGCTCAGACAAGAGAGTTATGTTGCAGGGTCTAAAGTCAATCAGGGATTACAAAAAGAAAACCAGCCCCATCGCGGATCACAAAGTTTTGCTCACAGACAAACTAAACAACTTCTTTACTCGCTTTGAGGACAATACAGTGCCACCAACACGGTCCGCTACCAAAACATGCAGGCTCTCCTTCACTGCAGCCAACGTGAGTAAAACATTTAAACGTGTTAACCCTCGCAAGGCTGCCGGCCCCAGGCAGCATCCCTAGAGTCCTCAGAGCATGCACACACCAGCTGGCTGGTGTGTTTATGGACATATTCAATCAATCCTTATCCCATTCTGCTGTTCCCACATGCTTCAAGATGGCCACCATTGTTCCTGTTCCCAAGAAAGCTAAGGTAACTAAGCTAAATGACTATCGCCTTGTAGCAGTCACTTCAGTCATCACAAAGTGCTTTTAGAGACAAGTCAAGGACCATATCACCTCCACCCTACCTGACACCCTAGACTCACTCCAATTTGCATACCGCCCCAATAGGTCCACAGACGACGCAATGGTTAGAACGTTGGACTAGTAACCGAAAGGTTGCAAGTTCAAATCCCCGAGCTGACAAGGTACACATCGGTCGTTCTGCCCCTGAACAGGCAGTTAAACCACTGTTCCTAGGCCGTCATTGAAAATAAGAATGAGTTCTTAACTGACTTGCCTAGTTAAATAAAGGTAAATAAAACTTTTTTTTTTAAATCACACTTCACACTGCCCTGGACTGGGATATGGACAAAAGGAATACCTATGTAAGGATGCTGTTCATCAACTGCAGCTCAGCATTTAACACCATAGTACCCTCCACACTCATCATTAAGCTCGAGACTCTGGGTCTCGACCCCACCCTGTACAACTGGGTTCTGGACTTCCTGACGGGCTGCAGCTAAATGGTGAGGGTAGGAAACAACATCTCCACCCCGCTGATCCTCAACACTGGGGCCCCACAATTGTGCGTTCTCAGCCCTCTCCTGTATTCCCTGTTCACCCAGGACTGAGTGGCCATGCACGCCTCCAACTCAATCATGAAGTTTGCAGACAACACTACAGTGGTAGGCTTGATTACCAACAACGACGAGACGGCCTACAGGGAGGAGGTGAGGGCCCTCGGAGTGTGGTGTCAGGAAAATAACCTCCCACTCAATGCCAACAAATCAGATGAGATGATTGTGGACTTCAGGAAACAGCAGAGGGAGCACCCCCCTATCCACATCGACGGGACAGTAGTGGAGAAGGTGGAAAGTTTTAAGTTCCTTGGCTTACACATCACAGAAAAACTGAAATGGTCCACCCACACAGACAGCGTGGTGAAGAAGGCGCAGCAGCACCTCGTCAACCTCAGGAGGCTGAAGAAATTCGCATTTTCACCAAAAACACTCAAACTTTTACAGATGCACAATCGAGAGCATCCTGTCGGGCTGCATCACCGCCTGGTACGGCAACTGGTCCGCCCATAACCATAAGGCTCTCCAGAGGGTAGTGAGGTCTGCACAACACATCACCGGGGGCAAACTACCTGCCCTCCAGGACACCTACACCACCCGATGTCACAGGAAGGCCAAAAAGATCATCAAGGACAACAACCACCCGAGCCACTGCCTGTTCACCCCGCTATCTCCATAGCGCATCAAAGCGGGACTGAGAGACTGAAAAACAGCTGCTATCTCAAGGCCATGAGACTGTTAAACAGCCATCACTAACATTGAGTTGCTGCTGCCAACATACTGACTCAATCTCTAGCCACTTTAATAATAAAAAATGGGATGTTATAAATGTATCACTAGTCACTTTAAACACCATGCCACTTTATATAATGTTTACATACCCTACATTACTCATCTTATATGTATATACTGTACTCTATACCATCTACTGCATCTTGCCTATGCCATTCTGCCATCGCTCATCCATATATATTTGTATGTACATATTCTTATTCATTCCTTTATACGTGTGTGTGTATAAGGTAGTTGTGGTGAAATTGTTTGATTACTTGTTAGATATTACTACATGGTCGGAACTAGAAGCACAAGCATTTCTCTACCCTTGCATTAACATCTGCTAACCATGTGTATGTGACAAATAAAATTGTATTTGATATATAGCACTACCTAGCCTGCTTGCTAGCACCAACATGAAGCAAGCGTGCTTATCCAAATGTACGTGTCAAAAGGATTATGTCCGTTAGTGATCATGTGACATGCAACTCAACTAACGGAATGATATAAATACAATGAGGTTGAATTCATTCTCAAGAATAGTGTATACTACCCAATAGACCACTAGTAGATACTAAAGATGTGTGGTGGGTATATGAGTCTGGGAATGTTCATTGCTTATGTAACAACCAAGGACACGAACATACAGAGAGTGATAGAGGAGTGCAAAAGAGGGAGCAAGAGAGACAAAATAAATGAGAGAAACATTAGCTACATTGGCCAGATCTCCCCCCCCCCAAAAGCCAGCCCATTTTAGACAACATTGTATGCCTCTAATTTCATAAATCATAGGGCATCTTCCATGGTCCCCAAGACAGCTAACCTCTCAAATCCTGGTCCAGACAACGCATCTCCCATCTCAGCACCAAGACGCATTACATTCTCATGCCTCTCACACACACAGGCCAGAGGCTTTAGACTGATTCCCATTGGAAACTCAAGCCAGGTGGCTCCTGTCCCATGCATTTCCGTTAAATCTGCTCTACTAAAACGAGTGTGGTGCGATTGACAGATGAGTGGGTTGAAGAAGGGCACTAAACCCACTGGGATAAAGGGCTGAGGACAGCTGTCTGTGAAGAGCTAAGCAGGTAGGTAGCCAGGCAGGTAGCCAGGCAGGCAAGTAGGCAGGTAGTGAGGCAGCTGGGTAGGTAGCCAGGCAGGTAGCCAGGCAGGCAAGTAGGCAGGTAGCGAGGCAGATAGTCAGGCATGCAGGTAGCCAGGCAGGTAACCAGTAGAGAAAAGTAGTCAAAATCAGATTGAGGTGTTTGTTTCTTTGAGCTCATTCCAGCTTTACTTTATCTAGTTTCACAGCTTATAACAAGTTTGGCCAGGCCAAAATAAAACCTTATATAATAGCTTTTACATCTTAATGGGGTTGCTGAGTAAATGGAGGATGAATAAATACATCGAAATGATGGTGCCACTTCACACAAAGCGCCTGGCGATACAGGTGACATGATCGTCTCTGGCTCGGCCCTGTGGGCATCAAAGTTTAAACAGCGCTAGACAACAGAGTTAGATTCATTACTACATACACCCTGGTCCAGTTAGCACCACTCGCTACATTTTTAATAAAGTGGGAATATGGAGAGGAGAAGCGAGGGGACATAGTGCTTTGGTAGAGGTACACACTGCCACATGTTCACACAGGGGGAAGGAACACTTAGTATACCATGTCTGGAGGTTAACCTGATATTATATCCATGCCAATAAACGTCTCTGAGCTCTGCTGGTGGAAGCTAGCCCCCCTAAAGATGTAGGACCAGCTAACCCACTTACAGATCTAGAACCAGCTAACCCACCTACAGATCCAGGACCAGCTAACCCACCTACAGATCCAGGACCAGCTAACCCATCAACATATCTAGGACCAGCTAACCCACCTACAAATCAAGGACCAGCTAACCCACCTACAGATCTAGGACCAGCTGACCCACCTACAGATCTAGGGCCAGCTGACCCACCTACAGATCTAAGACTTGCTAACCCACCTACAGATCTAAGACTTGCTAACCCACCTACCGATCTAGGACCAGCTGACCCCCCTACAGATCTAAGACTTGCTAACCCACCTACCGATCTAGGACCAGCTAACCCATACAGATCTAGGACCAGCTGACCCCCCCCTACCAGCTAACCCATACAGATCTACAGTAGGACCAGCTAACCCACCTACAGATCTAGGACCAGCTAACCCACCTACAGATCTAGGACCAGCTAACCCACTGACCTTGGGATCCACATTGAGCGTTATCATGACTGAAAGTCTCATTTGAAAGCCAAACCACAGGGGATATTATTTTTTTATTTCACCTTTATTTAACTAGGTAGGCCAGTTGAGACCAAGTTCTCAAATTTTGAACTGCGAAATGGCCAAGATAAAGCAAAGCAGTGAGACACAAACACAGAGTTACACATGGGATAAACAAACGTACAGTCAATAACACAATAGAAAAGTCTAAATACAGTGTGTGCAAATGTAGTGGGGGTTAAGGCAATAAATAGGCCATAGTGGTGAAATAATTACAATTTAGCATTAACACTGGAGTGATATATGTGTAAGTAGAGATACTGGGGTGCAAAGGAGTAAAAAAAAAAATAACAATATAGGAATGAGGTATTTGGGTGGGCTATTTACAGATGGAGAGTTTACAGTCTAACCAGACACCTAGGTATTTGTAGTTGTCCACATATTCTAAGTCAGAACCGTCCAGAGTAGTGGTGCTAGGCGGGCGGGTGGGCGCGGGCAGCGATTGGTTGAAAAGCATGCATTTAGTTTTACTTGCATTTAAGAGCAGTTGGAGGCAACGGAAGGAGAGTTGTATGGCCAGAAGTATACAGAATGGTGTCGTCTGCGTAGAGGTGGATCAGAGAATCACCAGCAGTAAGAGCGACATCATTGATATATACAGAGAAAAGAGACGGCCCGAGAATTGAACCCTGTGGCACCACCATAGAGACTGCAAGAGGTCCAGACAACAGGCCCTCCGATTTGATACACTGAACTCTATCTGAGAAGTAGTTGGTGAACCAGGCGAGACAGTCATTTGAGAAACAAGGCTGTTGAGTCTGCCGATAAGAATGCGGTGATTGACAGAGTCGAAAGCCTTGGCCAGGTCAATGAATACAGCTGCACAGTACTTTTATCGGTGGCAGTTATGATATTGTTTAGGACATTGAGCGTGGCTGAGGTGCACCCATGACCAGCTCGGAAACCAGATTACATAGCGGATAAGGTACGGTGGGATTTGCCATAACCATGGCAAGCCCATTCACAGCTTCAATAGGATGAATTTGAGACTATGGCTGTCAAGGTATTCTGGAGTCTAGAGATGCCCGTCATGCCCTTCTACCACAGTAAAATCAAATAAATAAAACACTGAGAGGCATTCAGGTGTGATGGGTTTCCCTAAGGTTAATGGAACGTTAACGAGAACAGGTCAGGTCTCTGAGTGTCACCATGACAACCCCACTAGACCTCAAGGGCTGGAGGTTAAGTGGTCGGAGGAGGATGAGGAGAATGGTGTGTGACATGAGTTTGTGAGTGTGTATAGGCGGGGTGTGGGTGTCTGTGTGTGACGGTGGGAAATGTATGTATATGCATACACTTTGTGTGTGTGTGTGTACGCCTGTGTGTGTACAGATGTCCACGTGTGTACCAGCCTACCTTCCTCGATGACGCGGTCCTTGTCGTCCAGCATACCCTGCACCTCGCAGCCACTCACGTAGGCCAGGCCTGTCTGCTCCACAAAGGGCTGGCGCCGGTCGAGGCGCGTGCCGAAGGGCAGATTGGGCCACACCGTGACCAGAAAGCAAACGTCGTGCTTCCGCAGCCCTGGGAGAAGGAGAGCGAAAACTCCCTGTCAGCGCTCGGCTGATCTTTAAAACATGAAGCTGTAATTATACAATGGGGAGGGGTGATGAGGGAGGCAGACAGGGAGAATCACATCACACACCTCTCAATTGAAAGACAAAAAGAAGGAGAATGTGAACCCGTAAAAGAGGTATGGAGGTGGGAGAGAAAGGGAGGGTGATTCTGGTAGCACTAGCCTATCCTGACATCCTCCTGCACTCGGAGGTTCGCTATGTGTTGAAGAGCAGACTCCTTTAGTAAATCTACAGATTTCAAAAATAATCAATCCACTAATGTGATTTTCTGGATTTTTTTTCTCATTTTGTCTGTCATAGTTGAAGTGTACCTATGATGAAAATTACAGGCCTCTCTCATCTTTTTAAGTGGGAGAACTTGCACAATTGGTGGCTGACTAAATATTTTTTTGCCCCACTGTACAGGCTTTATTACTGGGAGGGAGTGGGATCCACGAAGAGAGAGGGAGGGAGACAGAGTGCATGAGAAAGACAGAAAGAACAAAAGACAGAAAACTAGACGGTATATAGAGGGAATGCTGAAAGGTAGAGAAGAGGGAGGGAGAGCAGGGGATTGAGAGATGGCACAGCCATGTGCCTTCCCACTCGTGTTTGATGTGGTCTCGTACGTTGAGGTTGACAGCGATGGCTTAGCCAACTCCACGATGGAGAAGGCTGTGATGTCTGAAACTTCCTGGCTGGCCCCCAAACACCACACTCTGACTGCCTAACGGATGACAAGACAGCAGGTCAACCCACAAACAGCACACTATCATACTATGAGCGCCTGAAAATGTCATAGAAATTGAGTTATGAGTGAGGCAAAAATGATCAATTCTAAGTAAACATAAATGTGGGAACATTTTCTTACCATCAGTTATAGGTGTGTGTTCTCTGCTCACCATGGTTTCATGCGAGTCACAACATCCTCCACGTCATGTCTGATCTCGTAGGTGGACTCCAGACGGAACAGGTTGAAGTTTCTCAGCAGGCAGTCGTGGAGGGTCAGGAACTGCAGGTTCCGTTTAGGAAGAGCCAGACAAACTGGAACACAAGGATTAAACAGAGAGACATGACAAAAAAATCCTCTTTAATTGATGTCATTGGTATAGATCTATTACCTACCTATTTCAGTGTAACATAAATAGGACCTCGAGTTTTCCCTGACCAGGAACAACTCGGTAGCTATGTGACAGGGACAATCCCTTCGATATAACAGCTGCAGAGTAGACTAGAATGCTAATTTACACCTGTAATCTCTTGGAAGGCTAAAACAGCTAAGATAGCCTTATAGACGTCGATAGGCTCATGGATTTCAATGGGATTACAGGGCTTGTAGGCATCTTAGCCTGTGAAGGTGCCCCTGCTAGCCTAAAGAGGATTGGCCATTAAGAGGGTGCCAGCTCACTGCCTCTGTGGTGTGGGATAACACAGCAGGGTGTGTGTGCGAGACGAGTTTGCGCAGAGACACAGTAGACAGACACACACCTTCACCAGAATAGTACTCATTCGGGACTATGTTCTCATCCAGATAATCTCCTACGTTGGCTAAAGAGGCATCTGGTTAAGTTGCTCGATCTGGGAGATTCGTCTCTCATGACGAGACACCTGTTAGTGTGAGAGAGGGAAGAAAGAGAGACAGAAAGAGAGCTGGAGAGAGAGAGAAAGAAAGACATTGGGTGAATGCACCATCCCCCCACTCTTACCCTCCCCTCACTCACTTGACAGTGGTATTAAAAACAAAGTTTTATAAAAATAATCATGTCAGATGCATCACACTACTTCACCGTCTGTCATGACAACCCCTTCATTAGAAACCATCTCTCTCATACAGTTTGGCTTGTATCTCTTCAGTGAGCCTGCAGGCTGTTTTATTTTAGGTCAGGGGCCTAAATGTAGTAGCATCCCTGATGGTTGTGTGCCAAATATAATGCAGAAGTCTATATAATCCCTGTGTTTAATATGTGATCAGTCAGTCACTAGCCGCCATGCTAAACTAATCCTGTTATACTGCGTGTTCCCTGCCAGTTACTACCTAACCCAGGGTTTTGTCACAGTCGTCCATCTTGTTACACCGCCGTGTTCCCTGCCAGTTACTACCTAACCCAGGGTTTTGTCACAGTCGTCCAACTTGTTACACCGCCGTGTTCCCTGCCAGTTACTATCTAACCCAGGGTTTTGTCTTAGTCATCCATCCGGGACTGGTAGAGAGGTACATAGATCTAAAGACTGTAGAACCCTGATTGAGACTAATACCCATCGAGCCCATCTCGGACAGTTATTGCAAAACGAAGCAAAAATTCCATAATGATGGATAAAGAATCCACTGCAATGTCGGTAATCTAAATAGGAAATTATTATTTCAAGAGTGGGTGGCTCATGGCTTTGAGGAATTATGTAAATAACCCCAAGAACAGTGATAGCTAGAAGCTCAGTAGCACTCTGACCAGCTCATCCTCTCATTCCCCAGGTTTAATTGCAGACTTTCTCTGCAGTGTGTCTGTGGGACCTGCTCTGCTCCATCCTGCATAGCACATCTCTACACAGCACATCTCTACACAGCACATCTCTAAACGGCACATCTCTACACGGCACATCTCTACACGGCACATCTCTAAACGGCACATCTCTAAACGGCACATCTCTACACGGCACATCTCTACACGGCACATCTCTACACGGCACATCTCTACACGGCACATCTCTACACGGCACATCTCTACACGGCACATCTCTACACGGCACATCTCTACACGGCACATCTCTACACGGCACATCTCTACACGGCACAGCTCTACACTGCACAGCTCTACACGGCACATCTCTACACAGCACAGCTCTACGGCACAGCTCTACACACATCTCTACACAGCACATCTCTACACAGCACAGCTCTACACAGCACATCTCTACACAGCACATCTCTACACGGCACATCTCTACACGGCACATCTCTACACGGCACATCTCTACACAGCACATCTCTACAAGCCTCTGGCACCGGCGACCAAACAAATAATGCATAATACCAAAGTGGAATCTGGAGATTTTCGGATGCTCAGGGCAACCAGGAGCCACGCAAATGAGTCCCCTGACAATGGCTCTGGGAACAATCTAATCAGCTAATTATTGAAAAGCTTCTCTTCAGTGGCGGGCAGAGGAGAGGAGGACTAGAGAAGACTTGAAGTGGGTAATTACAGCAGTAGGGACAGAGCAGGTCAGTGGATGGACTGGTCGCATGGTGATGGAGGGTTATGGGGATGAGACTTGTTAACAACACACTGTATGCCTGTTTATAGGAGGGACTAAGGGTGGGTGGGTTTGGAGAGCAAATCAGATCAACAGTGGTGTTTTTTCCTAGGATAAGAGAAACCTTAGTGCTCTTTCCTCATTAGTCTCTCTCTACCTCCCTCTCCTCCACTTCATCCACTCCATCTCTATCACCAATGTTGAGCCCTAATTGGATTCAAAGGCAAATTCAAGGGCGGAGAGGAGTGTGTGGGGGGGATTGCATACTGTATGTACTCCAAAAGCATAAATGAATGTATTTTAAACCAGCCACTCCAACCCTATTATGATGCTATGCTCTCTGGGCGGTTATTGTTCCGCAAGCCAACATATACGTCGCTTCGGTTTAGCCAAGCCGTAAATAGAGGAGGGTTTCTCTCATTCTTAAGCGCATCTTGGGGGGCATGTAAATATTCATTATCTTAGCATCCTCTCCTTGTCTCCTTCCCATCATCCCTAACCATAGATCTAGGATCAGATGAAACTTCCCCAATTCCCACATTTTAAGCATTAGAACGATGAAATACATATCTGATCCCCTATCAGCGGTTAGGGACAACATCTCCCCGTTTCGAAACAGCACCGACCAGCAGCTCCAAAAGGACCTCTTTCTCAATGGTGGTGTCCTGTCCCTCTGCCAGCTCTGGTAACAGACATAGGTACGAGGCCACCCGGTGGAGAGTGTTGGGACTGTAGAGAGAAAAAACGACTTCAGCATATTTTACATTATGAACTATGAACTTCCAATTCATGTGTATTTTCTATATTTTTTGCAACACTTTTCTATTGACATAAATATATGAAATGAAGACCCAAGGGTAGAAACGCACATTCAAGAGAATATATTACCATGCAGATTATGTTTTTCTGAGGAAAATGATCCTATTTCAAAGTCGCTACCTTTCATCTGACAATATGAAATGTGTCCCATTCACCTAAGACACAGATATTTTCTTACGTCCTGTGCTTGTAAGCATTGCGATGTACTGTACACTAGTCCTCGTGTTTTCCTACTCTGCCCTGCTAACTAAGGCCACTGCAGTCCTGCACTGTCAGCATGGTGTGTACAGGGGCTGGGGCCGCATCAATGCGACGGGATTATGAACATCCAACCGCATCTCTATTTCTCAGAGCTGAAGCAGAGGGTTGAGAGGCTGCTGTCTGAATAGAAGGCTGTTTTAATCAGACAGATGTGACATGTGCCACCATGACACAGACAGGGGTTGGTATAGAGAGAGACACTGTCTGTGACAGAGTCCTATTCAGACAGACCGGGACATGTGGCCATGATGCCATGTTTAGTTTGACCACATGGGTCTGGGGTTTTGCTGACCCTGCAGTTGGTCTGTCTAGGGACTGGAATGGGTCACGTTGCTGTACTGTACTCCAGGACAAAGCTAAAATAGCTGCTTCCATTGAGTCATTAGGGAGATGAGGCTGGATGCAGGACAGATCTGAGAGCTGTTACTTTTTGTTAGGGCCATGAGCCCACTAGCCTGCCTAATTGTAATTTTATCTCCACCAAATCTCTAGCCAGACGACACGCAATGAGGAGTTCTTAAAAATGAAAGAGAAAAATACTGTGTGTGTGTAACACCCTGCTTGTGAGGGTTTCCGTTAGGAAAATGTGGTGCCGGACATTTGACCGGCAGCATTTAAATTTACTGGACATTTTATACATTTACTGGACCCATATGCATTGGGTTCATAACCTGATTAGGGGTCCACCCATGGTGCTCAGAATGACAGAGCTCACAGAACATGCCATTTGAGGATACACGGATATGCTGTCCTTCTTACCGAATTACCGATGCCCACTTTGAAGAAGTTAGAATAACTGTCCACACGTACTTTTCCTCAGCCAACATGACTAGTAATGAACAGCAAAATCACTAGTCTGTCAATCTTCTATCCCCCATAGCAGAAAAGTTTAACTACTTTATTGGTTAGCTTGTCAAGAAATAAATGGTCTATTTAAACTGACACTGGGACAGTTGTGGGACGATAGATCCCAAATGCATAAAACCAATAGGCCTAGGCTACATAAAAAAATAAATCAATGAGTCTGACGCAACAAATCAGAACGCATCGCTGGAAATGTTGATAAACTATTATTTCTTCACATTACACAGTGCATTCAGAAAGTACTCAGACCCTTAACCTTTTCACATTATTCTACGTTACAGCCTTGTTCTAAAATGGAGTAAATACAACTATTTCCTCATCAATCTACACACAATACTCCATAATGACAAAGCAAAACCAAGTTAAGAATTGTTTGCAAATTTATTACAAGTAAAAAACAGAAATACCTTATAAGTATTCAGATATTTTGCTATGAGACTGGAAATTGAGCTCAGGTGCATCCTGTTTCTCAATGATCATGCAAGATGTTTTTACAACTTGGAGTCCATCTGTGGTAAATTCGCATTGATCAAACATGATTTGGAAAGGCACACACCTGTCTATATCTGTCTATAAGGTCCCACCGTTAACAGTGGATGTCAGAGCAGAACCAAGCCATGAAGTCGAAGGAATTGTCCATAGAGCTCAGAGACAGTATTGTGTCGAGGCACAGATCTGGGGAAGGGTATAAAAAAATATCTGCAGCACTGAAGGTCCCTAAGAACACAGTGCCCTCAATCGTTCTTAAATGGAAGAAGTTTGGAACCGCCAAGACTCTTCCTAGAGCTCGCCGCTCGGCCAAACTGAGTAATCGGGGGAGTAGGGAGGTGACCAAGAACCCGATGGTCACTCTGACAGAGCTCCAGAGTGCCTCTGTGGAGATGGGAGAACCTTCCAGAAGGACAACCATCGCTGTAGCACCCCACCAATCAGGCCTTTATGATAAAGTGGCCAAATGAAGCCAGTCCTCAGTAAAACGCACATGACAGCTCGCTTGGAGTTTGACAAAAGGCTACCCAAAGGACTCTCAGACCATGAGAAACAAGATTCTCTGGTCTGATGAAACCAAGAATGAACTCTTTGGCCTAAATGCCAAGCGTCACATCTGGAAGAAACCTGGCACCATCCCTATGGTGAAGCATGGTGGGGCGGCAGGTAGCCTAGTGGTTATAGCATTGGACGAGTAACCGAAATGTTGCAAGATCAACTCCCCGAGCTGACAAGGTAAATATCTGTTGTTCTGCAACTGAACAAGGCAGTTAACCCACTGTTCCTAGGCCATCATTGAAAATAAGAATTTGCTCTTAACTGGGAAAGGTGAATGAAGAAAAGTACAGAGAGAAAACCTGCTCCAGATCAGTCAGGACCTCTGAGGTGAGGGTTCACTATTCAACAGGACAATGACCATAAGCACACAGCCAAGACAACGCAGGAGTGGCTTCGGAACAAGTCTCTGAATGTCCTTGAGTGGCCCAGTCAGAGCCCGGACTTGAACCCTAATCTAATGTCTCTGGAGAGAACTGAAAATAGCTGTGCAGCGACGCTCCCCATCCAACCTGACAGAGCCTGAGAGTATTTGCAGAGAAAAATGGGAGAAACTCCTCAAACACAGGTGTGCCAAGCTCGTAGCGTCATACCCAAGAAGACCCGAGGCTGTAATCACTGCCAAAAGGTGCTTCAACAAAGTACTGAGTAAATGCTTATGTAATTGTGATAGCAAATTTATTACAAATAAAAAACTAACATTTCTAAAAACCTTTGTCATTATGGGGTATTATGGGGTATTGTGTGTAGATCGATGAAGGAAAAAAAACTATTGAATTAATTTTAGAATAATGCTGTAATGTCACAAAATGTAGAAAAAGTCAAGAGGTCTGAATACTTTCCAAAGGCACTGTAAATGCAGCAATGTGCACAAAGCAGTAGGCTAGGCACGAAAGTTTGTCCCATAATGCAATTAACGGGAAAACACCATTGTCAAAGCACATGCTAGCGGTTTCATTTGACAGATGAAAATATCAGCTAGAAATTTAGGAAGAGGGGAGATCTAATATGCAACAACTAGCATTGGTTGCTAATATGACTAGGATTGTGCCTTTGGCTACTGGACTATGAAAGAAAGTTGATATAAAATAATTGCCTCCTAGGCTGTGGTCTGACTTTGGCTAGGCTACTTTGAAGCAAGGTAAGACATGCCTCATAATAAAAGTTGTAAAAGATCAGGTTTCAAACAATTTAAGTATGTTTTCAAAATGCATACTGCCTCCAGCTCATTGCAAAGTGGTGTGTGATGTGCTGATGAGGCCTGCCTTCCGTTGCCTATACATTTAGTTTAGTTTAGTTCAATTTATTTTTACAGGGACAGTGCACATTAATCAACGTTTCAGTAAAAGTGCCGGTTTTAGCCAGCCGGCTAATTTTCAACCGCAGTCCCTGGGCAGGTTATTAAAAACAATTACAATATAGACAATAGCACCATAGAACAAGCAAGACATAGCAACATAGGACAAGCAAGACATAGCATACAGACAGAGCAACATAGAACAAAAAGCAGCAAGACAAAATTCATAAAAGCAACAAAGTGTTTCCACACTTCACAAGCTACAGACAACAGACAACATGGAAAGCGGCAACACACAGCTAGGGACCATGTTCACAAATCTGATTGACCTTCAGCCAGGTCTTCAAGCATTTTGTGAAAATGTGATATGTGGTGCAGTTATGTGTGTCTGATGGCAGTGTATTCCAGACATGGGAAGCTCTCACAGAGAATGCAGATTTACTAAAGGTGCTTTTCCTTAGGGGAACTATACAGTCACCTCTCATGGCAGACCTTGTGGATCTGCTGCCATATGTCTGGGTTTTCTGTTTAACAAAAATATTGAGTGGAGGGGGAGCCAGGCCATTAAGGATCTTGAATACAAGACATGCGTCGGTGTATTGCACAAGATTTTCCCAACTCAAGAGCTCATGCTTTCTAAGGATGTGACAATGATGATGGCTATTGGGCTTCCTATCAAGCACTTTGAGAGCCTGTTTGTAGACAGACTGAATAGGTTTTAATGTTGTACAGCAAGCTTGGGCCCAACTAGTCAAGCTGTATGTTAAGTGGGGGAGTATCATAGTTTTGAAGTACAGTTTTGCTACCTCTGTAGTCAAACAATTTCGTATAAATCGGAAATTAGCTAGATTGAATTTAGTTATTTGAATTACCTTTTTCACATGCTTTTTAAAAGAGAGGTTGGAATCAAGTATGATGCCAAGGTACTTAAAATCGGATACCACCTGGAGCTTTTGCATCTCAAATTTGCTGTTTGAGATGCTGTAGAAGCAGTTCTCGCACTGTCTTTGACATATTTTCCGCTCAAAGGCTCTGTATGCTGTATGCATGTGATAAGATACATAACGAATAAGCTGTACAATATATTCCACAAAATTATGCAAATGAACCTATAGACCGATAAGCGTTACCAGAAAAATATATTTCCATCAACTGGTATTTCCATCAATGAATAGGCTAAAAAGCATTATTTCGCAAAGGAATTTTTTTCCAAGACAATCAGTTGGTGGCAATTTTATTTATCGGCTTTGTTCTTTGTTCTTTTTTCGGCTAAAAGCCGGTTATTACCGGCTAACGGAAACCCTGCTGCCCATGTGTGTTTTGGGGACTTAGCGAATCTATCTGGAATAATGGATGAGGGGCAGTTTAGCTTCTGGGTAGCACAGCTGGAATAGCTGGCAATAATAAGAGGGTTTTGTGGGTAAAAAGCACCTTGTTAAAAGTGATGGAAGCCTTTAAAGCCGGGGGGGGCTCGGTGACAATGCAGAGCCTGGCTTTATCCATGAGACAATAACACAGAGGGGAAAGAGTCTCAGCAGCACCTAGGACCAGGGTCAGAAGGAAAGGAGGAAAGGATAGGAAGCACACACACACTAACAAGGCCCAGCCCCATGAAAGCGATGGAGGGGGGGTTTGGCAAGGCCACTTGCTAATATGATCTGACAAATACAGCTGTTCAAAGAGTTTATTCTCAAGCCCCTGCAAATTGCTGAAATTAATGAGGCGAGTCTCTCTCTCTTGCTGGTGCCACACTACTCTGCACATTCAAGGACTCACATGCTGCCTGCCATTTGCGGTCAGGGGGGCAGCGGTTGGGATGTTAGCGATACGACAGTGACAATTCAGCATTTGTCATCATGGTAGCATAAAGGTTAGGGTGTGTATGGATGTTTTTTGGGGTTCACAATCCCAGATATGATTCCCCTCCCCACCCACACACTACCTGAGATGGTCAAACTGTTTGGTGAGGGATTCCTGTGTGTCCACGGCTCCCACATTGGACAGGGCAAAGTCCTGCAGCTCTGGGAAATGGGCAAAGGCTGCCTTCTGAAAGGCAAGACACAGCAAACATTTAGAGATCATAAGGAAACAACTCCTTACCCACACACCCCAGAGACCATGTGATGTCAGGCACCTTTTTCATTTCCCTAATGTACTAATCCAACATCTGTGTGGGGCTAGAGAGAGGTAGGGGAAAGAGCGAGAGATGGACAGATGGAGAGAATATTAGGATGAACAGATGAACCAGTCTTACATGCATATTTCTCTTTAAATTAATTTGATCGTATCAAGTTGAGAGGTAAAAATGCATGTAAGACTGAAATCTAAAATATTGAGAATTCTCTCTAGGACTGACTTTGACTTGATATTCTTTCTTGTAAATGACATATGGAAGCTGTCAGTAAATTATGAATGTTCCATATTCATACATGTACAACTCACAGCATGGGTTATGTCTCCCAGGTGCACACAGTACACTTAGGTAAACTTTTTCCTATCTTTAACGCTTAAATGTGCAAATGATGTTCAAAACTGATGCCTATCAACGATTTGAAAATTCTAGAATCATTTGTGATGTGGACAGGTCAAGTAAACAACCAAACAAAACAGAGTAACTCATCCATCCATCCTGGGTAGTACTGTATACAAGTACCTGCAGTGATGCGATTCTGTCGTAGTGGAGCGTGGTCATCTCCTTCTCTGTCAGGGCGTTGCCTGTCTGGTCGTTGATCCCAAAGCCTGTGCAGAACAGCATGTCCAGTAACTGGCAGAAGAGGTGTCCCTCCTCCTCTCTCTGCATGAGGCTGGACACCCAGTGGGAGTCATCACCACCAGGTGGGAGTCATCACCACCAGGTGGGAGTCATCACCACCAGGTGGGAGTCATCACCACCAGGTGGGAGTCATCACCACCAGGTGGGAGTCATCACAACCAGGTGGGAGTCATCACCACCAGGTGGGAGTCATCCAGCACCGTGTTGAACCAGCAACGTGTTAGGATCAGGGCCTGGGGACAGACATAGAAGGGAACCACACATTACACATCATGGTAAAACAATGAAACCACTGCCTTTATACAAGACTATAGGCTCAATAAATATGATCTTAAAATGTTGTTTTTTAAATAAATATTCACGCATCTACCTATAACTAGAAAAAGCATAATTTGGGTTCAATTGGGGTCAATCAGATCAATCCATCTACAAACCAGAATTCCCAGCATTGAGGCCCAGAGAATAAATAGGGCCCTATTGATTCAGTCTATTTCAGCAGGGTGGTTTGGACTATTTTTTGCATTTCATAGATGAGGGTTGGAAGTCAAATTTCAAAAAGTGGAAAGGAGAAAAACAATGACAAGAATCCTACACAGTGACCTCTACTCACAAAAAGAACAACAAAAATGAATAGAAAAAATGCCATGTCTTCTACTGAGTTCACCTCTCTGCAGATGATACTACTCCCGCAACAAGACAGACAAGCTTTATGTACTGCCACAGCTTTGATCTCCACAGACCTGTCACAGACGGCTCAACCTAACAGACACACAAAATGTAGGATCTCTTTTTCCATACAGAGATTCACAGGGTCTTATCACGTCATCCCAGAGGGAAGCATGAGATTTCAGCCATCCCTTTGTAAAAGGATACTGCTGAGGAGGAAAGGACTTCTCCGGAGGCAGCTTGCCTTGCCAGTGCCAGGAAAAGGATAGCATGTCATCGGATAGGGGGAAAATCAATCCATCCCATCCTCCCTCGGGGGGAACAGGAGAACCGTGGCCACGCAGCCCAGAGAGGGAAGGAAACATCTTGACTATGTGACATCCTCTCTGCGTGTCATGATGAAACCAAACCAGACCACAGAGAAGAAAGCACACTACACCATGACGTTAAAACTCAAATTTTCTACGCTAGAAATAACCTGTATTTTCTCAACGTCATCAAAAAACAATCATTCAAGGTTGCATACTCTACACATATCAAGATAAAAATAGGAGTACAGGTATAGGTAGGTACAGCAACCTCAAACGTGTCTTTGCATGCTCAGTGAATGCAGATATTCAGTTGATTCTATATAAATGGATGCCTAGCACACTTCATACATATGCTACACAACACCACCATAGATTCCCTTATAAATAGTGTGTTTCTTACCTCCAGGTGAATCATGAGCTCGGTGAACCTCGCGCAGGAGTGGACCTTCCCCCCAAGGGCCTGAGAGAGACAACACAGGGAGACATTCAGTTCAGGTAATAACATACACAACACACATGACCACCATCATACACACTCAAACACAGAGGGGGATATGGGAGATGAAGGAGGGTTTTCAGCAAACAACTGTGGACGACACCATGGCGTGTGTGTGTGTGTGTGTGTGTGTGTGTGTGTGTGTGTGTGTGTGTGTGAGAGAGAGAGAGAGAGGGAGGGAGAGGGAGAGAGAGAGAAAGAGAGAGTGCTGGGGCCAGGAAGTGGCCTGGCCGTGCACGAAGACCCCGGTATGTTTGTCTCTCCTCTGGGGCACTGCAATGTATGCTGGGAGATCAGCCATCATTAGGGGAGGTAGGTGTGTGTGTGTGCAGTAGCACATGTCCATTGTGCTACATACCACCGTGTGTGTGTGTACATCCCTGTGCTGTGTACCAATGCTCTGACAGGGAGGATTAGAGTCTGGGTCTCAGCAGGACTACCACCACCCAGCTACATGTTGGGAGAGATGCTATTCTGAGCACACAGGTTGGGCGTGTGGGGTGGGGGGGGGGGGGGGGTCTGTGTGTCGCCTTACATTACATCACCACACAGACTGTCACTGTGGGCGTGGCGGGGGGCAGCTGGACAGGGCTGCTCTTTCAGAGTGGGGGTCAAGTCAGGAGGAAAGGATGAACTTTGGGACTGATAAAAGGTTGGAAATGGTGCATCTCACACCAGTAATGAGGGACTTTTGGACTGTAGAAATGTCACGTATAAAGACTAGGAGGTAAAGGCATGTGCATGGGGTGTCCTAGTTACCCAAGTAAGATGTCTGTTTCTCTGCTAAAGCTTAAAATAAACAGCAGAGTATTTTTAAATTGGCACAATAAGTTGTGAAAACTTTTCAGCATGAGGAAAATGTCGTTGAGCACCATTTTAAGCCTTGAAAATCTAATCTTTCTCCTCCAGTAAATGTGGCCTCCCCGCTGCGATGTCCAGCTGCTTACGGGAATACAACAAAGCTGCATTGTTCATAAATCACAGCTGTGTTGCTAAATGTTTACCTGCTGGGGAGACGGACATCAAAACCACCAAAAACTTCTTAATGAGCTCAGAAAGGAATGTCCTCTCCATCTTGCCTCTGGAAATAGAAGGCAGGAAATAATAATTAGCGACACGCAACACAACGCTGTGCCTTTGATGGAACTATTCTAACTTCTGAGGGGACTATTATACTTTTGATGGGACTATGGACAAAACAAAAATGTCGATTTTGGATGGGACTATTATATTTTTTTGATAGAACTACTATATTTCGGATGAGGACTACTATATTTCGGGTGAGACTACTATATTTCCGATGGGACTACTATATTTCCGATGGGACTACTATATTTCGGATGAGACTACTATATTTCCGATGGGACTACTATATTTCGGGTGAGACTACTTTATTTCCGATGGGACTACTATATTTCCGATGGGACTACTATATTTCGGATGAGACTACTATATTTCGGATGAGACTACTATATTTCCGATGGGACTACTATATTTCGGGTGAGACTACTTTATTTCCGATGGGACTACTATATTTCCGATGGGACTACTATATTTCGGATGAGAGTACTATATTTCCGATGGGACTACTATATTTCGGGTGAGACTACTTTATTTCCGATGGGACTACTATATTTCCGATGGGACTACTATATTTCGGATGAGACTACTATATTTCCGATGGGACTACTATATTTCGGATGAGACTACTATATTTCGGATGAGACTACTATATTTCGGATGAGTACTATATTTCGAATGAGACTACTATATTTCAGATGGGACTATTATCATTTGGACAGGGCTATTATACTTTGGAGGGACCATTAGATTTCGGATGGGACTGTTTCTACAGCTGGTGCAGGCACATGGCAGAAGCTTTGCCATCCAGAAGCTTTGAAGCTTTGCCATCCAGCTTGTCAAAATGTTCTTGATCAGATTGAAAAACTTTTGGAGCTTGCGAACATTCGTCAACTCGTGTTGGAGTCAAGACTGTACAGATGACAGACAGTGAGTCTAATGACGCTATAAAAAAAATAGCAAAACATTGAGACAGTTTGTCTTTGGACCCTTTTCTACATAATAAATCCCTATTCAGTAATGTAAAAAATATTTTGGCATAATCTTAAACATTATGCATATCTAACAGTGTGACAGTTCTAAAGAAAGGAGCACTGCAGGATAAGGGAGAGAGGAGCTCTTACTGGTAAGAGACACATCCACCTGGGCAGTAAGATGAGCTGCTGCACCTGCTCTCTGATCAAATCCACCTCCTGAGAGACAGACAAACAGACAGGAGCAGAGGGAGAGCAGAGAGAAAGACAGAGAGAAAATGGGAGAGAGGGTCAGAGAGGGACATAAGGATATTTGAGAGTTGGTAGAATAATTGCATTGCACCAAATAGATTCTAACCATTGCATACGCTTCAGTAGAATCAGAGGGATAACAATCGAATTTCAGAGTGAGACTGGTGCAGTGGCTACCCATTGTTTTGAGCAGGACTGGGGAATACAGATATGCTTGGGCGGCACCTGAGTATAAAGTGTTTTGAAGTGTAATACTGCCACCTAGTGGAAGCTAAACCAAACTACTTTCATGGAAACCACATCCAGGATGTTTTTCCCTGACTTCTGCTCTTGTCCGCTCAGCTTTGTGGATCTGAGACTAGGGCTGTGGCGGTCATGGAATTTTGTCAGCCGCTGATTGTCAAGCAATAACTGCTGGTCTCACTGTAATTGACCGTAAATGAACACAAACATTTAGCATCTCCTGGCATCCACACTTGGCCTACAAGGCACTGATGCAGCCCTTTGGAATGTCTACATTTTAAAAAGTCTAATAAATCCATGTAATATAGCCTACACCATCACAATATATCCATGATTTATTTTAGACAGGTCTAAAGAAACATGATATGATGAAAATGTAGTCTATTTCAGAATAACATATTCTGAAGAGTCCTTATGTTAGGTCCTGATCTGGCTATGACATAAAAGTATGGCTGTGGGCTACACTAGTTGCCTTAGCAGACAAGATTTGATTAGAATTCTGTGACATTATTTTATAATATGAATTTCACAGCGGCATCCCCTTGTGTGAATGTAATGACCCCTAAAAAAAACTGCTTTATTAGAAAGGTGCATTTTTAAATGGTGAAAATTACCTTCCCCAATCTTGAAACTAACACGCTGACGATTTATGCCAGTTAGGCTCCACACCATTTGTAAAGCAGATGAATGTGCTGAATTTTAAGAAGTTATTTGGCCACTTCAGTTGCAAAACAAATATAGACCTATGGGCTAGGATACATGAGGTGTGCGACTATGATAAATTGCATGCGCTGTTTCTTGCCTTACTGCACAAGCTGAGCATCATTCACAAGTGATTGGTTAATATTGTTACCCATCAGACTATTCTTCATTTAATCTTGTCGTTAAATATACTATATATAAATGTGGCCTAACTGACATAAAGCTGATAGGATCCTCTTTTAATTAGAGGCCATCAAAACTCTGTTTTCTAACATAACTGCATAGCCTATAGAAATGTTGCTGCAACATGAGCTCATGGGCTCTCATGAAGTGTTTGATTTTTGATAACATTTGCATTTATGTCAGAGTGATTAGAGGGACAATAGAGTACTGAGTAGCAGGCAGTTAGCAAGTTTGGTAGGCTATTAATGACCATCAGCAGCATCAGAGCTTGGAGAAGCCTAATTACTGTGACTAAACAGTCACGTGGAATTTGACTGCAGTCGTGACCGCCGGTGTGGTAGTAATACGGTCACCGTAACAGCCCTATCTGAGACGACTGAGACTACTGGGTAGGCATGGCCAGTAGCTCTATCTACAGTACCAGTCAAAAGTTTGGACACACCTACTCATTCAAGGGTTTTTCTTAATTTTTGTATATTTTCTACATTGTAGAATAATGGTGAAGACATCATAACTATGAAATAACACACATGGAATCATGTAGTAACCAAAAAAGTGTTAAACAAATCAAAATATATTTTATATTCTTCAAAGTAGCGACACTTTGCCTTGACAGCTTTACACACCCATGGCATTCTCTCAACCTGCTTCACCTGGAATGCTTTTCCAACATTCTTGAAGGAGTTCCCACATATGCTGAGCACTTGTTGCTTTTCCTTCACTCTGCGGTCCAACTCATCACAAACCATCTCAATTGGGTTGAAGTTGGGTGATTGTTGAGGCCAGGTCATCTGATGCAGCACTCCATCACTCTTCTTCTTGGTCAAATAGCCCTTACACAGCTTGGAGGTGTGTTGGTCATTGTCCTGTTGAAAAACAAATGATAGTCCCACTAAGCGCAAACTAGATGGGATGGCAAATCGCTGCAGAATGCTATGGTAGCCATGCTGGTTTAGTGTGCATTGAATTGTAAATAAATCACTGACAGTGTCACCAGCAAAGCGCCCTCACACAATCACATCTCCTCCTCCATGCTTCACGGTGGGAACGACACAAGTGGAGACATCCGTTCACCTATTGCGTCTCACATAGACAAGGAGGTTGATAACAAAAATCTCAAATAAGGACAGATTTCCACCGGTCTATTGTCCATTGCTCATGTTTCTTGGCCCAAGTAAGTCTCTTCTTCTTATTGTTGTCCTTTAGTAGTGGTTTCTTTTCAGCAATCCGACCATGAAGGCCTGATTAACACAGTCTCAACACAGTTGAGATGTGTCTGTTACTTGAACTCTGAAGCATTTATTTGGGCTGCAATTTCTGAGGTGCAGTTAACTCTAATGAACTTATCCTCTGCAGCAGAGGTAACTCTGGGTCTTCCTTTCCTGTGGCGGTCCTCATGAGAGCCAGTTTCATCATAGCACTTGATGTTTTTTTGCGGCTCCACTTGAAGAAACTTTCAAAGTTCTTGAATTCCACAAATTAACATTTAAGGCACACCTGTTAATTAAAATGCATTTCAGGTGACTACCTCATGAAGCTGGTTGAGAGAATGACAAGATTGTGCAAAGCTGTCATCAAGGCAAAGGGTGGCTACTTTGAAGAATCAATATAAACAATATAAAATATATTTTGATTTGTTTAACACTTTTTTGGTTACTACATGATTACATGTGTGTTATGTCATAGTTGTGATGTCGTCACTATTATTCTATAATGTAGAAAAAAAGTAAAAATAATGAAAAATCCTGGAATGAGTAGGTGTGTCCACACTTGACTGGTACTGTATACTTCAGCTATATTGCTTCCACCGGTACAGTTCCATCAGGTCCAAGAAGGGGAGTGAACAAGGGAAGAGGGAAGGGACTCTTCATTCATGGTTTTTACCAACATACTTTCTGCTATAAAACAACCTCCTATACCCAAGATGCTTATATATAATATGTGGTGATTCAGCCAATAACAAATTCCCCATTTCCAGAGTGGTAGAAATTGGTTGGTGTGTGACATACCAGGCTGTACCAGGCTGTACCAAGCAGTGGTGGAGGAAGACAAACAGTACAGTCTGTTCCTTCAGAGACACGTCCTCCATCACACACTTAAATAAGTAGGGGAAGTGGCTTGGCACCTTCTTAAACACCTGGATACACATAATAAACCAAGGGTTAAAAACAACATTAGAGGACATTGATATAGAAGACATTGATCAATGCTCGCTGGAGACATTTGCCCTAAGTAGATGTATTGCTGGGGCTGTCCATGTACAGCCAACACACAACACCCACATTCACAACAATATAGCATGTACAACAACACACTCACTGATTGTTAACACAGCTAAGCATTTGCTATGTGAACCAAAAATCTACAACCAAGGATGAACATTTCTGTTTGACAGGCCAGGGTATTCATTCTTACCTCACAGGCAGGGACATTCTCTCTGATGATAAATTATTATCATTGATAATGTATTGAGGCCACATTAAAAAGGGTCAAAAATCCACCTGAACTCCAGTAACATGATCTTCCTAATGGCCTGAAGATAAAATAGCAGACATGGAGGACTTGGTTAAACCATTTATTCGACTTGTGGTAAGAAGATTTAACATTACAAAATACTGATGCTATTCAAGAGTTGAGTTCACTCACACAGACTTTAGAATCACTTTCTCATAGATCCTCCAAGACCTGAGTGGGTGACAAATACCGTTTGTTAGAGCAAGCAGACCGTCTCCACTATATTCATAAATCAATGATATATCTAAGTAGGAGGCTAACCTTTGGGTCGAATGGTAAATTATTCTTGGGGCACCCAGTATCTATTAGCCAACTTGAAAAAGAAAGTGAGAGAGGTTATTATAACAAAAACTATAATCTCGGCATCCCATAAGCAAATGTGTGAGTGCACTGGATTTGTTTCTGGGAGTGATGGTAAGATGTCTGACCCAGAGTGAGTGGAGGAACCAGGAGGGATTTGCTTTGGTAGAGAACACCAGCTCCTCTGAAATCATCTTGGCCAAGTCAAATGGGGGAAATGAACCCCTCCCGGAATTCAGAAGATGCCAGCCAGGGTTGCATTCAGTACAACAGAACGGTGTGCAATGTGGAATTCAACAGAAATGGAACTCAAATAAAATAAAAGTTCACTGGTTGCATACACATATTTGCAGAGGTTATCGCAGGTGCAGCAAAATGCTTGTTTCTAGCTCCAACAGTGAAAGAAAACTGTACTGAAAAACCAGTTGGAAAACATCGTGACTATGGTGGCCCAGAGGGCGATGACCTGGTGTGCTGCACAAGTTTTGCGATTTCAGATCGTCACATCCATATTGATCAGGCCACACCCACCAAATGTACCTCTAGCCAGCAGATCCGACCCGCTTGCTAACAGCTGCACTAGGGTCGGACAGCCTTCAGTCTGTAGATTTAGACACTGCATAGCTGGCGCGAGATATGGCTCAGAAAATGTACCTCAATCCAGAAATGAGAAATGCCATTCCATAATGGCTGCTGTGGCTACTGCTAGCTAGCATGAGGATGAAAACGGCAGTCAACTTAAACTAGTAGTCTATAAAACTTCTTGGTGTAACAGTTGGGATAATGGAACAATTTGGGTACAACGCATTTCTCATCCTGGGATTGCAGGACAATTTCCAAGCCATATCTCACAACACCTCTGCTGTGTGTTAATCAACACAGGAAGCCTTCCTATCCCATTGCAATTGTAAGCAAGCGGGTCGGACCTGCTGGCTAACGTACCTCAAAGGCTGTTTAAGAACCGTCTGCACCAAAAACGTGTTGTTCAGCACAAACCGTCACGCAACCTTGCAAACGCACCACAGGTATACCCCGGTGACTGGACACCCCGCCAAATTGTGAATTCGTTCAACTAATCAGTGATGTAAAAAACGCACACCTGTAGAATAGAGTACCACAGTATGAGCCATAACACCTAGCGGTTAAACAAGGAAATAGTTCCAATAGATGTTTTAAAACACTTCAAATAAGGGCTGTGTTTGGTGTAGGCTTACCCTGGCATGACGTATTGATAACCATGTAAATCTCTCTAGGACTAGGTGACTTATCAATATATATATATATATATATATTGTATTTACACCTATTTTCAATCTTGTGTCATCGCTACAACTCCCCAACGGGCTCGGGAGAGGCGAAGGTGGAGTCATACATCCTCTGAAACATGACCCGCCTAACCACACTCCTTAACACCCGCCAGCCTAACCCGGAAACCAGCAGCATCAATGTGTCAGAGGAAACTACTGTAGATTAAGGCTGTAACATGACAAAATGTGGACAAAGTCAAGGGGTCTTAATACTTTCCGAATGCACTGTTCCTGGAGAGCTACCCTCCTGTAGGTTTTCACTCCAACCCCAGTAGTAACTATCCTGGTGTAACTAACCTGGTGTAACAGTATAGCTTCCGTCCCTCTCCTCACCCCTACCTGGGCTCGAACCAGGGACCCTCTGCACACATCGACAACAGCCACCCTCGAAGCATCGTTACCCACCGCTCCACAAACGTCGTGGCCCTTGAAGAGCATGGGGAACAATTACTTCAAGGTCTCAGAGCGAGTGACGTCACCGATTGAAACGCTATTAGCGCGCAACCCCGCTAACTAGCTAGCCATTTCACATCGGTTACACTGGTTCGGCTTATCAACATGCTAATTATTAGAATCAGGTGTTCTAGATTAGAGTTGGCATGAAAACTTAGAGGACGGTATTTCTTCATGAACCGGGTTCAATTGCCCTGATGTAGAACCACCAGAAAAAAATATGGATATTTTCAATCAATCTTTGAAATTTGTCTGCCCTTATGGATTCGCAGAAGATATTTATATAAACTGTACAGGGCTCTGTAGTTTCAAACAGATACTAGACAATTAGATATCAAAATAATGTTTGTCAAATTCAAAAATACAGGGGAGTATACACTATTTAAAGTTAACTCAAGAGAACTGGGTATTCAACAAGAATGTTATGAAGGAGCATTTTTTAAAATTGAAACCGACCCCCTGCAACTGGGCATGGACATTTTACGAGACTCCTGTTTCCCCGAATCAAGAACGAAGACTGCATCGATAAGGTTGGTTAAATTCTCTGTGCTTGTTACGCCTTGTACTAACACACTGTAATCAGTTGCTGAAATGTTAGACAAAGGAAAAACAAAATGAAGGACTGGGCTGCCCCAGTGTCTCGCATTATCTTCATCGGCTGCTTAACAGCATCGCCACTCTGCAGAGACAAAAACCTGTATGAAACAAAGGGTTCATACACATCTGATCTAAAATCTTGTTTAGGAGATACACCAATCCCAACCAGAGACTTAATGGGCTAATTGTCCCTAGAATTTCTAAGCAAACAGCTGGAGGCAGGGCTTTCTCCTATAGAGCTCCATTTTTATGGAATGGTCTGCCTACCCATATGAGAGACGCAGACTCGGGCCCAACCTTTAAGTCTTTACTGAAGACTCATCTCTTCAGTAGGTCATATGATTGAGTGTAGTCTGGCCATGGAGTGTGAAGGTGAACGGAAAGGCTCTGGAGCAACGAACTGCCTTTGCTGTCTCTGCCTGGCCGGTTCCCCTCTCTCCACTGGGATTCTCTGCCTCTAACCCTATGACAGGGGCTGAGTCACTGGGTTACTGGTGCTCTTTCATGCCGTCCCTAGGAGGGGTGCGTCACTTGAGTGGGTTGAGTCACCGACGTGATCTTCCTGTCTGGGTTGCCCCCCCCCCATGGGTTGTGCCGTGGCGGAGATCTTTGTGGGCTATACTCGGCCTTGTCTCATGATAGTAAGTTGGTGGTTGAAGATATCCCTTTAGTGGTGTGGGGGCTGTGCTTTGGCAAAGTGGGTGGGGTTATATCCTTCTTGTTTGGCCCTGTCCGGGGGTATCATCGGATGGGGCCACAGTGTCTCCTGACCCCTCCTGTCTCAGCCTCCAGTATTTATCCTGCAGTAGTTTATGTGTCGGGGGGCTAGGGTCAGTTTGTTATATCTGGAGTACTTCTCCTGTCTTATCCAGTGTCCTGTGTGAATTTAAGTATGCTCTCTCTAATTCTCTCTTTCTTTCTCTCTCCCGGAGGACCTGAGCCCTAGGACCATGCCTCAGGACTACCTGGTATGATGACTCCTTGCTGTCCCCAGTCCACCTGGCCGTGCTGCTGCTCCAGTTTCAACTGTTCTGCCTGCGGCTATGGAACCCTGACCTGTTCACCGGACTTGCTACCTGTCCCAGACCTGCTGTTTTCAACTCTCTAGAGACAGCTGGGGCGGTAGAGATACTCTTAATGATCGGCTATGAAAAGCCAACTGACATTTACTCCTGAGGTGCTGACCTGTTGCACCCTCGACAACTACTGTGATTATTATTATTTGACCATGCTGGTCATTTATGAACATTTGAACATCTTGGCCATGTTCTGTTATAATCTCCACCAGAAGAGGACTGGCCACCCCTCATAGCCTGGTTCCTCTCTAGGTTTCTTCCTAGGTTCTGACCTTTCTAGGGAGTTTTTCCTAGCCACCGTGCTTCTACCCCTGCATTGCTTGCTGTTTGGGGCTTTAGGCTGGGTTTCTGTACAGCACTTTGAGATATCAGCTGATGTAAGAAGGGCTATATAAATACATTTGATTTGAGTGCTCCCACACAAAAAAAACTCCTTTTATCTCTCAAATGTTTGTTTCAACAGAGAAAATGTGTCCTTTCTCATGGCAGTAATGACAAGCTGACGGATATGAAAAATCTGTTCAGCCGATCTTTATCTTTGGGCACTGTAGAAATGGACAAACCTTGCAGTAGGTGGTGACTTTTTCATAGGGATAACTACTAGGTGCTATGTTTGTGAAGGTAGATTTATGTGTCAACCCAAACTCATCTGCAACAACTGCAGCCTTCTCAAGAGTGAGATCCATGTGCTCATAAATGTAGGTAGCAACCCTTTTGTGAAGGCAATTCTTGAACTGCTCGAGAATTATTAGTGTCTTTAAATCTTCAAGGTCCTTGATCTCTTGAGAACCACACCACTGCTCAAAAAGACATGCTGTTCCCTTGCAAACTCAACATGCCTTTGTGATTCTGTCTTTTGTAATTTACAGAAATGTTGTCTGTATGCCTCTGGGACCAACTCGTAAGCCAAAAGGATAGAAGCTTTAAGTGTCATAATCTGAACTCTGGTCAAGAGATAAAGCTCCCTACAATTATTGAGCCTTTCCCATAACACCACTTTGGAGGAGCAGTGACCAAATATCTCACAGCCATTTTAGGGATGTAGTGATCCGCTCAAACAGAGTAAAATATACATCCAAACAATTGTTAATTGAAAGGCGGTACAAGTTGGCTGTTCTAACCAAGATCAAACTGAGGGTGTAGGATGGCTGGACTGGATTCAGAGTGCTTCCAGATCTATCGCTCTTCATGGAATGGCATGCTCACATTCCTGTTCCCTTTCCTTGTGCTCAAGGTCTAGTTTCTGTTGCTCCAATCTCTCCTCACTTTCTCTTTCCTCTTCCTGCTGCTCAAGTTCTAACTTCTGTTCCCATTTTGCCTTTAGTTCTACCTCTCGCAGTTGCACATCTACAGGACTCACCCTACAACCCACAGGAGCCTTTTCATCAACCTCCCTCTCCAGAAGGATTTCCTCCTTTGACTTCTGCTTTTGGATTGCCAGATATCACCTTGATGTCATAATGCTTTGCGATGAGCAGATTTGCCATTGTACTTTTATCTAGCATATCCCATGTAAGATTTAACACAGATGCATCTAAGTCCATGGCTTTCTTTTATTAGCCTGTGTGTTTATGAAACTCTCAAAATGATTCCCCCAAGCTTAGACTTTCAGGTGGATATCAATGACAGAAACTCTACCACAGAATTGTCTTATGAACACTCAAATATCTAGACACAGCAGAGCTTTAGAGTAGGTGATTAGAGTAATTACCATACTCATGGTAAACAAGAACCCGAACGAGTCCCAATTTGTTACGTTCCCCAGCAAGAAGCTTTAAGTGTCATAATCTGAACTCTGGTCAAGAGATAAAGCTGCCTACACTTCTTGAGCATTTCCCATAACACCACTTTGGTGGAGCAGTTACCAAATATCTCACAGCCATTTTAGGGATGAAATGTTAGCAATCCGTTTCAAACCCAGTAAAATATACATCCACCTCTTTTTCATTGAAAGGCGGTACAAGTTGGCTGTTCTGAACAAGATCAAACTCTGAGAGTGCAGGATGGCTGGAATGGATTCAGAGTGCTTCCAGATCTATCGCTTGAGGCACTCATATAAAGCAATAAGAAATATAATTTTCTTATAAACTCAGCAAAAAAAGAAATGTCCCTTTTTCAGAATCCTGTCTTTCAAAGATAATTTGTAAAAATCCAAATAACTTCACAGATCTTCATTGTGAAGGGTTTAAACACTGTTTCCCATGCTTGTTCAATGAATCATAAACAATTACTGAACATGCACCTGTGGAACGGTCGTTAAGACACTAACAGCTTACAGACGGTAGGCAATTAAGGTCACAGTTATGAAAACTTAGGACACTAAAGAGGCCTTTCCACTGACTCTGAAAAACACCAAAAGAAAGACGCCCAGGATCCCTGCTCATCTGCGTGAATGTGCCTTAAGCATGAGGACTGCAGATGTGGCCAGGGCAATAAATTGTAATGTCCGTACTGTGAGACGCCTAAGACAGCGCTACAGGGAGACAGGACGAACAGCTGATCATCCTCACAGTGGCAGACCACATGTAACAACACCTAAACAGGATCGGTACATCCGAACATCACACCTGCGGGACAGGTACAGGATGGCAACAACAACTGCCCGAGTTAAACCAGGAACGCACAATCTCTCCATCAGTGCTCAGACTGTCCGCAATAGGCTGAGAGAGGCTGGACTGAGGGCTTTTGGCCTGTTGTAAGGCAGGTCCTCACCAGACAACACCGGCAACAACGTCGCCTATGGGCATAAACCCACCGTCGCTGGACCAGACAGGACTGGCAAAAAGTGCTCTTCACTGACGAGTCACGGTTTTGTCTCACCAGGGATGATGGTCGGATTCGCGTTTATCATCGAAGGAATGAGCGTTACACCGAGGCCTGTACCCTGGAGGGTCAGTCATGGTCTGGGGCGGTGTGTCACAGCATCATCGGACTGAGCTTGTTGTCATTGCAGGCAATCTCAACGCTGTGTGTTACAGGGGAGACATCCTCCTCCCTCATGTGGTACCCTTCCTGCAGGCTCATCCTGACATGACCCTCCAGCATGACAATGCCACCACCCATACTGCATGATTTCCTGCAAGACGTGTTCTGCCATGGCCAGCAAAGAGCCCGGATCTCAATCCCATTGAGCACTTCTGGGACCTGTTGGATCAGAGGGTGAGAAATGTCCGGGAAGTTGCAGGTGCCTTGGTGGAAGAGTGGGGTAACATCTCACAGCAATTAAAAGACCTAGATGCACTATTGTAAAGTGGCTGTTCCACTGGATGTCATAAGGTGAAAGCACCAATTTGTAAGTCGCTCTGGATAAGAGCGTCTGCTAAATGACTTAAATGTAAATGTAAATGTACTTTTGATGTTGACCCCCCCTTGTTCAGGGACACATTATTCAATTTTTGTTAGTCACGTCTGTGGAACTTGTTCAGTTTAAGAAAAATATTTGAACCTTTATTGAACTAGGCAAGTCAGTTAAGAACAAATGTTTATATTCAATGACAGCCTATGAACAGTGGGTTAACTGCCTTGTTCAGGGGCAGAATGACAGATTTTTACCTTGTCAGCTCTGGGATTCGATCTTGCAACCTTTCGGTTACTAGTCCAACGCTCTAACCATTAGGCTACTTGTTAAATTCATACAAATATTTACACATGTTAAGTTTTCTGAAAATAAACGCAGTTGACAGTGCGATGACGTTTATTTTTTGTTTAGTTACCTGTGTTACATATTCTGCGTTGATTTACCTCGCATAGGTTTGATTCTCCATGTCTGTCTATAGTTGGCTAGCTTACTTTCCTAATTAAAAATGGTAGCAGTATGTTAACAATACGATGGAAAACTACATATCCCACTAACATTGCTCCTTTTAACACACCAGCATGTTAGCTACATTGGCAAAGTGGCAACTGAAGTTGACTTCAAAGTACAGCCAAGTAACGTCAGCTATAGTAGTAGCCAACTAGCTGGCTATGGTATCAACTAATATTAGCTAATAAAACAAATGGCTTGATTTTTTTTGTAACTGGCTATCAACAAGGCGAAATAATTGTGGAAACCAAACTTGGTGTTTCACAACATCTGTGTGATTCCCGCTACGCATGTACACAAGGAAACACGTTATGTGCGACACATTTCCGGGTTCGCCATGTTTAGATTCCTAGTGAAACAAGGGGTGTAAACGTAATGGCTCCTACTAGTAATGCGCAGGTTGACCGATAACCCAAGGACGGGGTTAAGGTCATTAAACATTGTGTGGCTCAAGGGCGGGTTGAATAAAGATACACAATACCTTAACAATCCATAAATGTATTATTATTCAGAAAATTATATGGGCTACATTGAGGTTCTTCTTTCATTGCTGTAGGCTATCTGGTATTACTGCATTAGCCTAAATTGTAGGGCTTAACTGTACGCGCGCCAAATAGCATACAGACAATCCGCAGAAAAAATTCTCAATCCACGGAGGAAAAAGTGATATTGTCGAAGTATAATTCAATAAGACAAAAGCTGCGAAAGAGAGTTGAAAATAAAGAGAAGGAAGGGTCAGAAAAGTAATGTTTGGAAAATATTTGTTGAAGTGGTAAAAGAGGATGATAGCAGTGCCGGACAGATGTGCAGAAAATGTCCCCCCTGACCGAATTCTTAAAAATGTAAAAATCAATAACTGATTCACCGTTTGTCACAGAATCAAGCTAGATATGATTTATTCTATAAATGTCTAGCATTTACAACCTTTTTTGAGTAGAAATTCCAGATTTGACTTCATAAAATCTATTAAATGCCATTTAAAGTGCTATAAATCAATAACTAATGCACTGTTTGTCACAGAAACATCAAACTATGTATGATTTATTCTATACATGTCTAGCATACCTTTACAACCTTTGTTTTGAGGAAAAATTCCAGTTTTGATTTGATAGAGGGCATGTAGTCGGTCTAGAGGGCGTGGTCAAAGTTCTGATGAGTCTGTTATACCCTATTAGAAGGGGCCTGGTAAAAATCTTGCATCTTCAGTCATATTAAATTAGATGACAGAAAAAAACTAAGTGATGAAGGGGTCAGGCCTGACTAACAAAGAAGACAGGTGGATGGATCAAGAGAAACCAAGGTAACCAAGAAGATCAACATGGACAACATTCCACAGTGGAGATAAAGAAAACTAAGAGTGAACCATATCCATAACCATATATTAGCATGGGTATTGAACGATACCAGAGGGTGAACATAAAAAAGCACTAATATAAGAAGTAGATGGTACATGTTTGGTTTTTGGGCTGAATGTATACATTATGATTTGCCTCTGAACTGTATGTGAACTCCTCTGCAATCTACTGGCACTAACCATTAAAAACTAGGACTTCAACCAGGCTGTCCCTATGCTATATGCTCTCTTAAACTGCTAGCACAAAGCCTATGTGTTTTTTCCACAAAAGATCATGAAAATAAATATCAACTGTCCCAAATCAGCTCTACATAATTCAGCAGGGAGGTGTGCAACTACCACACATTATACTAATTACACCAGTGTAGAAACTACGTCACCTACATAGGTATTACCAAATCCTTTTCAGTTCATATTCCTTGCAGAAAGAACAATTTGCAAACATTTTATAACGTCCAGAAAGACAGTTGTCTTAGAAGGGTATTTATACTTTAAAATACATATTTTATGTGAATGGATGTGAATGAATTCTGCCATTGTTTTAATGTCCTAGTTACATATTTGTTTCTTTACCTCCAACTCTATATAACCAAGTGAGCCTATGAGGACCTTGGGGATCAGATTTACCATTATACCAGTATAAAAGATAGACACTGCTCAAAAGGAGTTGTTTGTGATATCTACACTAATTTGCTACTTTATTAGGTTCACCACCCTATTCACGAAAATAAATTGCTCCTACATACACCAAGTCCAGTGGTCTTGGCTTATTAGACACTAAAGCATGCACAAGACTGGAGATCACTCTGTCATGCTGATTGAATTCAAATAACAGACTTGAAGCTTCAAAAAGAGGGTGGTGCTTGGAATCATTGTTATTCCTCTGTCAATCATGTTTACCTGCAAGGAAACATGTGACGTTATCATTGCTTTGCACAAAAAGGGCTTAACAGGCAAGGATATTGCTGCCAGTAAGATTGCACCTAAATCAACCATTTATTGGATTATCAAGAACTTCAAGGAGAGCGGTTCAATTGTTGTGAAGAAGGCTTCAGGGCGCCCAAGAAGGTCCGGCAAGCGCAAGGACCGTCTCATAAAGTTGATTCAGCTGCGGGATCAGGGCACCATCAGTACAGAGCTTGCTCAGGATTGGCAGCAGGCAGGTGTGAGTGCATCTGGTGTCAAGAAGGGCAGCAAAGAAGCCACTTCTCTCCAGGAAAAATATCAGGAACAGACTGATATTCTGCAAAAGGTACAGGGATTGGACTGCTGAGGACTGGGGTAAAGTCATTTTCTCTGATGAATCCCCTTTCTGATTGTTTGGGGCATCCGGAAAAAAGCTTGTCCGGAGAAGACACGGTGAGAGCTACCATCAGTCCTGTGTCATGCCAACAGTAAAGCATCCTGAGACCATTCATGTGTGGGGTTGCTTCTCAGCCAAGGGAGTGGGCTCACTCACAATTTTTCCTAAGAACACCACCATGAATAAAGAATTGTACCAACACATCCTCCGAGAGCAACTTCTCACAACCATCCAGGAACAGTTTGGTAACGAACAATGCCTTTTCCAGCATGATGGAGCACCTTGCCATAAGGCAAAAGTAATAACTATGTGGCTCGGGGAACAAAATTTTAAAAAATCAATATTTATGGCCAGGAAACTCCCCAGACCTTAATCCCATTAAGAACTTGTGGTCAATCCTCAAGAGGCGGGTGGACAAACAAAAACCCACAAATTCTGACAAACTCCAAGCATTGATAATGCAAGAATGGGCTGCCATCAGCCAGGATGTGGCCCAGAAGTTAATTGACAGCATGTCAGGGCGGATTGCAGAGGTCTTGAAAAAGAAGGGTCAACACTGCAAATATTGACTCTTTGCATCAACTTCATGCAATTGTCAATAAAAGCCTTTGACACTTATGAAATGCTTGTAATTATACTTCAATATTCCATAGTAACATCTGATAAAAATATCTAGACACTGAAGCAGCAAACTTTGTGGAAATTAATATTTGTGTCATTCTCAAAACTTTTAGCCACGACTGTATGTAAACTTCCGACTTCAACTGTACATACTATGACAGCAATTCACTGTAATAGGTGCACACGTATCTGGCACAAGTGACGATTAAACTGATTTGGATTTCAAAAACTGCCATTATTGTAATGTTTGATATAACAAAATTGATGTGTGATATCTTTTTTTATCAACACATACGTTTTTTGCAAATGCATGCCTTTATTACTATACGATTTATATTGCCTGAATACTCAACGATGATGAACACCTCAGTTGTGTGCTTCTGTCAGAGTTGTGGTCAAATGCATGTCATTTAAAGTCAATTTAGCAATTGAACAAAAATCCAATTCAATTTGGAAATGTTCCTAATTTCAAAAGCATGTAACAGAATGTGGGTATTTCAGAACTGTAATTTACATGTAAATAAACATAACCCTGTTTTATGTTTTTAATATTGTAGATAGAATGCTTTGTGTGCCAAAGATCCCATTCAGCTTGTCTGGGGATGAAGCACTTCAACAAAGCCAAAATAGAAAATGATTGGAAGGGGCCTCTTTGCTGTTAAATTAGAGGTGTATAAATAAAGGACTGTTGTGTCTTGTAACTACTTTAAAATGTGGAACTGTTGCACTAAAAATGCAAACATTGATTTGGCAAACAATTTTTTGATTGTAAACATTGTACAACTTTATGTAAACATTGTCTAACTTCATATATAACATTTCTTTAATGTTATTGCAAATAAAAGCCTATTTTCACTTTTTTATGAGACAATCACTGAATTAGATTTCTTCATCTTTAAATGCAATATTTGAAATGATGTATTTCTATCAAATCAAAACTGGAATTTCTACTCAAAACAAAGGTTGTAAAAGTATGCTGAGTTTGTTTGTGGTTTGTTTGTGGTTTGACAATAACTGATTAGGGCATATCCTCTGGCGTGTTGATGCTAATGTGTTGATCTCTGTATCCATAGCAGAATGATTTTGCAGTGCATGGTGATCGAACAGGTTTCCTGTTATATTCATCAGCGGTACAGGGAGGGGGAAGTCTGAATCCCAAAAATAGTAATTGTACAGATGGTTAACAAAACATGCACCTGACGGTATTCGTACCTTGGTTTTTGTGGTGAATGTGAATGAAAAAAAATGTTTTGATAATTGTTTTCATACACATACCTTGTCCATAATATAGATGCCTATGGGATATTCATTGACGAGGTAATGTGATCTGCATAACATACCAATACCGATTGACATACCTTTGTATGCCTCATTTTCGGTATACCTGCAGACACAAAAGTGAGCAGTTCAGTCATCTGCACCCAAGCCTTCAACATATTCTTAACTCTTTGTTGATTGATATCCATTGAATTGTGTCCCTTTTCTGTTTTTAGAAAGATTTGCATAAATATGAAAAGATAGATCGTCATAAAACAATATCAATTTAGATCATACAAGGGACAAACCTTCCCTTAAATTGAGATCTTTAGATTGTTCAGTTAAGTGCCTGCACCTGCTACCCTTTCAAATCCAAATGTTTCAGTTGGGGAGTTAGGTTCCTGCACGAACCCCCACCAACTAAGGAGGTTCCTCGAAGAACCCCACCTATGGGGTTTAAGAACCCCACCTACCTTTGGGTGCCATTTTCAGTGCCAAGAACCCTAAGGTTCTTCAAATAAGAACCCTTGTTGAACCCCTACTTTTTAGAGTGTATCAAGATAGCATGTTAATGATTAAGTAACCAGTTATGATGTCAAGTAGAATTCTGCATAACTCAATTGACTAATCAAGATAAAATCGCAGAGAAATACTTTTATTTACACATTTATTTGTTCTGAATATGTCATCTAAAACTTGAATTAATAACAGCAAATTATGGCAGGTATACAGGTGATAAATAACCAATAAATAACAAGCACACCGTTATACGATTCCACAAATGGCTTGGCTTCACAACAGTAATTTCACAATAATTTCAATTACAACACAAGGCAGTTAAATAAATAATTATTAAATCATTAATATGGTAATTTAGTCCTTTCTGAATAGTGATGTGGGCATATTAAACTAAACGGAGAAAAGATGAGAAAGAAATCATATTAGATATAGGTCAATAAAAACAGAAATATATGTTTAGTCCATGTCTGATTTGTGTGTGCGCTGGTGGGTTTTTAGATGAGACGCTTGTGTGAAGGTCTTCTCACACACTTTACACTGGAATGGCCTCTCGCCTGTGTGGGTGACATAATGTCTCTGGAGTTTGGAAGGAGTCTTGAAATCCTTGAAACAAATTGCACACCGATATGTGCTTGACTGAGTAACCTCAATTTGATTTCTTGAGGCACATTTATGGAGCTGAAGATCCCTTTCTGTTTCAAAAGATGTGATGCATTTATCACACTGAAATGACATGTGAATTGGTTCACGCCAGTAATGATCAAGCCTCTCATTTTGGATAACATTATGACTGTCTGCATCTGCTATGACTTGATTGGTTTGAAATTCCATTTGCATAGAATGCATGTGACCCCCCATTTCCTGTTGCAATGAATTATGACCTGTCATCTCATTGTTTAGGGCATGTCTGTGAACAATAAGATGAGTAGCAAGTTCAGATGGGGACAAGAAATTACTGTGACACTCAGTGCACCAATAGTCCTCGCTTTGTCTACTCCCAGATTCCATATCATTTGGTAGGCTTATGTCTTGTATTGCCACAAAGCTTGGGTCTCTTGCCTCTGAAGAATGACCTAAATCCTCATCAGTGACTGAGCAGTGATCAGAACTGTCTTCGTAGGACTGTGGCATGTCTCTCAGTTTATTTCCGTGAGCAGAGGCAAGAGTTTCATGGTCAGGGTCCCTAAATGTGCTGTTATCCTGGACATCACTACATGTTTTAATCTCATGTGTTCGTCGTTCATGACTTCTCAAGTGGCAAGGCTGTCTGAAAGTTTTAGTGCATAAACTGCATTTGAATGGTCTTATCCCAGTGTGTATGAGAAAGTGTCTAGATAGTTTTGATGGCGTGTCAAAGCCCTTCTGACAAATCGTGCACAGGTGTGCTTTTCTTTTAGCACAGGTCACCTTGTTTGGTATGGACTGTTTAGAAGTGCTGTTAATGTTGTTGTCCTGTTGTGCCTTTGGTTGATTACTACAGGTATCCTCAAAATTGTCCTGGAATGGTCTCCATTCATTCACACCATTAGAATGGAATGTCTCTGCTTTCATAGAACTCGTTACAGGAACTTGAACACAGACTTTAGGGTACTGAAGTTGTTGCGGCCTTCTTACTTTCATTCTATTTCCCTGTCGAGAGGCAGGTCTGAAGGGTCTCCACTTGTGAGTTCCCTCGTGGACTTTCAGGTGTGTGGCCTGTCTGAATGTTTTTCCACATGCCAGGCATTGGAATGGTCTCAAGCCAGTGTGTACAAGGTTATGTCTTTGTAGTTTAGAGGCAGATGGGAAATATTTGAAACATAGCAAACACTGGTGTTTCGTCTGGCTTGTACTCCCCACAGAGATGGCGTCAGCGCCTTTCAAAGCCAATTCTGGACCTGTACTCAGGAAAGGGGCATCACTTACTTTACCCGTTGAAGGCATTGCTTGATTTTTCAATTGCAACTGGCCACTTTGACTCAGTGTTGTTTCTGGTGGCATTTGGAGAGGGAGCTGAGGCTTGGATAGGGAGGATGTTGAATGCTGAAACCAATGCATTGTTTTATTGCTTTCACTGTGTCCACAAGCAAAAGTACTGCCTTGACCTGGCTGTTTCTCTGTAGGGGACTTGAGGTGAACGTTCCTATCAGAATTGTGCTTTTCAGGAAGCTTTTCCTGAAATTGGACACCCACTGGAGACTCTCGGTGTTCAGTAATTCGAAGTGATGGAGGTCTAGAACGTGGAGCATATCTTTGCTTTCCATTTTTGGACCACAGATGAGTGTGGGAGTGGATCCTCAAATGTGTTGGCTGGCGAAATCGCTTCCCACACGTGTGGCACCCAAAGGGTCTTTGACCAGTATGGGTCAACATATGCCTCTGCAGTTTGGATGGAGAAGGGAAACATTTAAGGCATGCAAGACACTGATGGTTCAGTTGCTGATTCTTTGCTTTCTGGCTGATCTTACATTGGCTGCTGGTTTGACCAAATACCGCCGTCTTCAGGTGAGATTTTGCAGTTGATTCAGATTCCTGCAGAGTGGAAACTGGAATGTCTTTATCATCTTTCACATTCAGCTTCCAGTGCTCTGGTTTAACAATAATATTGAGTTCAAGAGCTTTCGATTCATTAGGCTCTGGAGAAGTCATACCTTTGTCTGAATTTTGGTAAGCATGTTCAGTCTTCGACACAGACACGGCACCCCTTGGATCATCCACCTGACTTGTGTTCTGAGATTCATCTTGGTTCTTATGACTGACTTGGTGCCTCTTTAAATGGGTCGAAAGACGGAAGGTTCTGCCGCAGACACGGCACTGAAAGGGTCTTACTTCTTTATGCATCATGTAATGCTGCCTGTGTCTAATTGAACTGCTGAATGTTTTTGAGCAAATGCTACACTCAAATTGACTGGTACCACTAGCATTCGGCTCTACTTTGACAGGAAGCGAAGACTTTTCTAACTTGTCCAGGTGCTGCGGGGCACCGACGCTTATTTCACACTGTAGTTCCATATCTACATTTGTGTTCCTAGCATCTATTCGCTTTTCTTTTTGTTTGGTACACACATTTTGGAGATTTGATTTATTATGCGAGGCATATAGGTGGGTTTTCAGGTGTGACACCTGCCTGAATGTTTTCCCGCAGTCCTCACAGGAAAAAGGCTTCTGGCCAGTGTGAGTAAGAAAATGACGCTTTAGTTTGGATGGAGAACAGAATGTCTTTGAGCAGGTTGGACATTCGTGGTTCACCCTCATTCTACCTCTGAAAGAGCTTTGCTGAGACCCTAGAATGGGGATAGTCTTAGAAAACCCAGTAGGCCTGCGTTCATGTATTTGAGAGTGCATTTTCAAATGGGCCCTTAGTCTGAAAGCCTTCCCACAAATGTTACACTCAAAAGGTTTTGGCTGACTGTGAACTGGTAAGTGCCTCTGAAGCTGGTGAGGGGAACTAAAACACATCAGGCACACTGTACATGTGTAGACATCATCTGTGTGCCATGCACTGTTCTCCATTCCATCAGAGACAATCATGTTATCATGCAGCAAATCTGTGAAGAAATGGCCTCCTGGCTGGGTGTTTTGTTGGCTGCTAAATAAACCATTATCAGCAGGTGAGATAAGTTCAAGTTGCGGTTTGATCTCTGAGGCTGTAGTGTACAGCTCTGGTGGTGTCCTCTCCATGGTCCCATCTCTTTGAAAATATGCTGCAGGCAACAGTGGGGTATCTGTAATTAAATCATGTCCAGATTTCTCAAGAGATGGATCAGGGTTTAAAGGTACTGGTATAGTATGTTGCAAACTGTCTGTGGGTGGACTCCAATTGTGGTAATTCGCTGTGTGGGTCTCGGAGTGCTTTTTTAAATGTACAGATTGTCTAAAGGCTTTGCCACAAACCAAACAGGTAAATGGCTTTTGGCCTGTGTGTATGAGATAGTGTCTCTGGAGTTTAGAGGCACTCGGGAAACCTTTACAACAAACGCTGCACTGATGCATTGTCGTCGTCGTCTTCTTCGTTCCTGTGATGTTCGACAAATGCTTGATGATTCTCCTTCATTGAGCAATCTAGGAAAAAATATCAAATATGATGTGGGTAAATACACATAGAAAAGGTGCAATGTATAATTGATTGAATCAAAAACAACGGCATTCTTCAACCTAGCATGAGCAACAACAAAAAAATATTGCAAATCCATTCATGGCTCTTTTAGCGCGATTTCGTAATAAAATATTTCACCTGATTAATAAAACTCCCTTACAGTAAGTAACATAAAATAGGCCTGTTGAGACGTAGCTAGCTACATATTACGGGATAGCTAGCTAACGTTACATTCATAGCTATATATACATCAAACTCCTATGTAACATAAACTAGGCCTAACTTGCAGTCAACACATATTAGGACTGAGTTAGCTAGCTAACGTAACATTCAAGCTAGAATGGCAAACTGAAAAGGATAGCGCTACTAGCTAGCTTAGCTAGCTAACCTTACATAATGTTTAATTTGCCAGTTTCACCAGGATAAATGTTTAAAATAGTTACCATGCACGAGTCCAGTTGATGGTAATTCTCAAGAATAAGAAATACAAGTAAAATTGATGCTAGTGCGGTACAAAAACGACGAAAAATGTAGATTACGTGAAAACAATTTTCAAAATAAACAACAACTGTGTCCGTCTCTCAATAACGCTCGGATGGAATCAGTATTACTTATTTAAGGTTCCTACACTGCTGTTCTGACATCTACCGCAGTGGCAGTATCTATCTATGAGTTTTATCCTAGGCGCTAGTAAAATAAATACATACATAAATAAACTTTGCGGAATTCCTCCCCCAGTTTGTGGTGTATTGTAGTCAATGAAGTGCACAGCAAATTGTTTATATTAGTTTTGAATACCTAAAAACGTTTTCAAAATTAAAAGTGTTACTCCATGTGTAACTCTATGTTGTCTGTTCACACTGCTATGCTTTATCTTGGCCAGGTCACAGTTGCAAATGAGAACTTGTTCTCAACTAGCCTACCTGGTTAAATAAAGGTGAAATAAAAAAATAAAAAATAGATGATGTGATTATGTATTTCATGTATATGTGCTAATATAGTAGGCCAATTACTTACAGCCTAGAAAGTCATTTTTGTATAAAAGGATAACCAAATGTGCAGGAACAGCTTCCAAACTCTTCCGGTATTTTCATTCACAGACCCAGTTAGTGGGGACATTCAGACACATCCATCAAATCCATTTGTTTGGACATGGATTCACATTTGAAAACCCAAGAAACACTCTTTGAAGATGTTATTTGTAATATGATTATGGTTGGCTTAGCACAAGAAACACTCTTTGACGATGTTATTTGTAATATGATTATGGTTGGCTTAGCACGCCAATTGTGACACGAACTCTAATTATACTGCCTCATCTCTGGGCTTAATTTTAGTGCAAATTTAAGATTCACAATCCAAATCTCCTCCGAACTCATTGAACTAACCTGTACATCAGGACATAATCAGCCATATGCGTTAGAGCTGCAATCTGACCTTGTTCATTTACCAAAAAAGCCCTGGTTTGTTTAAAACTTGTACTCAATGCAGGCAAGACTAAATACGTGTTGTTCTCTAGTTCACACAATAATATTTAAGATTAATTACATATTTATTCATTGGATGGTTCCCCCATTGATTGGATTCCCACCTACAAATATCTGGGCATTTGGATTGACAAAGACTTATTCTTTAAAAAACATATGGATGAGCTTGTTGAAACGCAAAAATTTCAAGTGTCTTGTTTTTTTTTTTAAATATAACTTGCCTCTCCCTAAGTAGCAGGAAGCAGATTGTACAGTCACATTTATTTAACTAGGCAAGTCAGTTAAGAACAAATTCTTATTTTACAATGACAGCATACCCTGGCCAAACCCTTCCCTAACCCGGATGACACTGGGCCAATTGTGAGCTGCCCTATGGGACTCCCAATCACGGCCGGTTGTGATACAGTCCAGGATCGAACCAGGGTCTGGTGTGACGCCTCTAGCACTGAGATGCAGTGCCATCCTGGAGCCCAAATGTCCCAAATACAAGAAGTGTAGACCTTACTGTGAAACGCTTACTTACAAGCCCTTAACCAACAATGCAGTTCAAGAAATAGAGTTCAGAAAATATTTACTAAATAAACTAAAGTAATTTTACAAATTAAAGTAACACAATAAAATCACAATAACGAGGGTATACGTCGGTGGTACCGGTACCGAGTCCATGTGCAGGGGTACAGGTTAATCGAGATCATTTGTACATTCGGTAGGGTTAAAGTGTCTATGCATAGATAATAAACAGCGAGTAGTAGCATTGGTAAAAACAAAAGGTGGGTGGGAGGGGGGGGGGTCAATGTAAATAATCCGGGTTGCCATTTGATGAATTGTTCAGCTGTTTTATGGCTTGGGTGTAGGAACTGTTAGGAACCTTTTGGTCTTAGACTTGGCGCTCCGGTACTGCTTGCCGTGCGGTAGCAAAGAGAACAGTGTTTTTTATATTTTTTTAAATTTAACTAGGCATGTCAGTTAAGAACAAATTCTTATTTACATTGACGGCTTACCCCAGCCAAACTCAGGCGACGCTGGGCCAATTGTGCGCCACCCTATATGACTCCCAATCACGGCCGAATGTGATACAGTCTGGATTTGAAACAGGGACTGTAGTGATGCCTCTTGCACTGAGATGCAGTGCCTTAGACCGCTACGTCACTCTGGAGCCACTCAGGTGACTGGGGTCTTTGACAATTTCCCTGCCAGTTCTTGAATATGGCGACACCATTTATCGGAATGCAGCAGCCACTACTCTTAAACCTTTGTATGCTGTCTATCATAGTGCCCTATCTCTGGTGATAGTTTTAATATGCATCACTGCATCCAGTATAAAAAGGTTGGCTGGTTCTTATTAAAGTCCCGTTGGTCACATTGTTACTTATTTACCTTTGTTACAAAGCTCTACTGGACAAGCTTCCAACATACCTCACTTCGTTGTTTAAGTATAAAGACATGAGTTACTAAACACGTTGACAGGGTAGGTTAAGTCTTGAGGTTCCTAGGGACTCCACCGAATTGTGTAGATCCGCTTTTAGTTTTGATGCGGCCCACTGCTGGAACAATCTGCAGATCTCGTTGAAATGGGATGTTCTGGTACCGCTCAGGCAGTGTAAGGTATTGATTGAAGACCTGGTAGCTGAGAGATGTAGAATTTATCAATGATTGTATTTCAGATTTTTGTGTATTCTAACTGTTGCTTGTATTCTATCAAATGTGTCAATTGTCAAATGCAAGGCTCCCTGTTGAAATAAAGGTGAAACATGTATAAAAATACATGTCTGTCAGAGGTATAGTTAGTCAGAAACGGAGAAAGGGTTGCTAAGTTTTATTGGAAATACAATTATAGAAGTATATGTTTACCTGTTCCTTGAGGGCCCTATTATTAGCCAGGTAATTATTATTTTGCACAAAACCCCCAAGTTAGACAGGCCTACTGGGCTAAAAATGGACCAGTCTGTTCCTGCCTCAGCCTCAACTTAGATGTCTCATATCCTGTAGTGTAATTAAAGATTAACAAATTAACCTAGTGGCTTTCTAGCGCTGGAGCTTTCTAGAAGCTTACTGTTTACTGCCTGTACTCAGTCACCCTCGGATTAGATGTTTGACTAAATACTTTAAGAGATGCAAAAATACACAAAAGAATGAACAAACAAACTTTTAATGGAATTAACAAGAAGGCCTCCAGTGAGCTCTAGTAGAGCTGCTATTTGGCTGCAATTCATACAATCAGCCATAAGAGGGCTGCATACACCACACAATAACCTGCTTCATCATGAAGCCTTATAAAGCATTGTCTATAAATCAGACTGTTGCCATGGTTACTCCATGATATCAGTCTGAAAGAAGTCACTGTAAAAAAATATGCAATAGTCTCTACAAGCGAAGTGGAGATAGGGTAACCACAGGAAAGTGTTGCTTACTCAACTTTTTACGGTAACGGTAGGTTCTGTTGCTTGTATTCAAATCAAATCAAAGTTTATTTGTCACTTGCGCCAAATACAACAGGTGTAGGTAGACCTTACAGTGAAATGCTTACTTACAGGCTCTAACCAATAGTCAAAAAAAAAGGTATTAGGTGAACAATAGGTAAGTAAAGAAATAAAACAACAGTAAAAAGACAGGCTATATACAGTAGTGAGGCTATAAAAGTAGCGAGGCTATATACAGTAGTGAGGCTATAAAAGTAGCGAGGCTACATAAAGACACCGGTTAGTCATGCTGATTGAGGTAGTATGTGCATGTAGATATGGTTAAAGTGACTATGCATATATGATGAACAGAGAGTAGCAGTAGCTTAAAAGAGGGGTGGTGGGTGGTGGGTGGCGGGACACAATGCAGATAGCCCGGTTAGCCAATGTGCTGGAGCATTGGTTTCCATCTCCTGACGCATTACACGTGACACACAATATCTAAACAATAGCCGAATGTAACCGAATGTTGTGACCAAAGTGCACCCCCTTGCAATCAGATGGCAGTGCTTGTGAAATTTTCCAGCTGATTGCATTGGACAAAGTTTGGTCTGTGCTTCGGTTAAACTCGGCCATTGTTGACATACGCAAGTTGCTTGCGTTAGCATTGAAAATACAACCAGTGTACTGAAGGTCGGGTTAATAAACAATTATCTGTGGATACATATAAGAACAAAATCAGCAGACAACAGCTAAAGTACGTTCAACGTTTATTCAACAGTCTGACTTGTGATGGGACTGTTCACAAAAAGTGAGCCTACATGTTAAAAACCAGAGAGAAGTATTCCATTCTCAGAGTCGTAGAGGCTACATAAAGGAATACATGGAAGCACCAACATGTCAGTGATACATGTCTGATATGATGGTTGCTGGTATTCACAGTTGTAAAAAATAAAATAAAACCTTTTCTTGAAGAAACACAAATAAGAACACTTTCAAAAAGATTCAAAACATGACAATCGTATCAGCCCCCATGGATTTTAAACTAGAGGCCACAGTGACGGAAGCCCCAGAGACATCCTAACACGGTCTCCCCCACTGTATAAAACTGCCAGGGGGAAGGAAAACTGCGAAGCCAGCCTGGGTAGCCTGAAGGAGCTAGCACACAGTCAAAGTCCATGTGCCTGGCCACAATGACAAGGGCCGCAGGGTGGTACACTGCACACAAAGGACAATGTTAGCCACAACAACTACTAGTTTGTGTGGGCTGGCTGCAGGTTTCTTGAGTAGAGGATGTTTTTTTTTTTTACATAAAAAAATAAAATGTCACCATGTCTTTATACATTTTTCTGAAGATACAATGGTAATAACTTTGAGCAGTTAACTTCGACAAACACCACAGTCTGTAGATAAGGTTGCAAAATTACAGGAACTTTTACTAAATTCCCTGGTTTTCCCAAAATCCCGGTTGGACGTAGCCCGGATCAGGAGGGAATAAGCAGGAAATCCAGATTTGTCCAACCAGGATTTATGGAAAACCAGGGAATTTAAACAGGTCAACATACACAAGGCTGGGGGCCAGACGGATTACCGGGATGTGTGCTCCGGTCATGTGCTGACCAACTGGCAGGTGTCTCCATTGACATTTTCAACATGTCCCTGATTGAGTCTGTAATACCAACATGCTTCAAGTAGACCACCATAGTCCCTGTGCCCAAGAACACAAAGGCAACCAGCCTAAATGACTACAGACCCGTAGCACTCACGTCCGTAGCCATGAAGTGCTTTGAAAGGCTGGTAATGGCTCACATCAACACCATTATCCCAGAAACCCTAGACCCACTCCAATTTGCATACCGCCCAAACAGATCCACAGATGATGCCATCTCTATTGCACTCCACACTGCCCTTTCCCACCTGGACAAAAGGAACACCAATGTGAGAATGCTGTTCATTGACTACAGCTCAGCGTTCAACACCATAGTACCCTCAAAGCTCATCACCAAGCTAAGGACCCTGGGACTAAACACCTCCCTCTGCAACTGGATCCTGGACTTCCTGACAGGCCGCCCCCAGGTGGTGAGGGTTGGTAGCAACACATCTGCCACGCTGATCCTCAACACTGGCGCTCCCCAGGGGTGCGTGCTCAGTCCCCTCCTGTGTTCCCTGTTCACCCACGACTGCATGGCCAGGCACGACTCCAACACCATAATTAAGTTTGCTGACGACACAACAGTGGTAGGCCTGATCACCGTCAACGACGAGACAGCCTATATGGAGGAGGTCAGAGTCCTGGCCGGGTGGTGCCAGAATAACAATTTATCCCTCAAAGTAACCAAGACTAAGGAGATGATTGTGGACAACAGGAAAAGGAGCACCGAGCACGTCCCCATTCTCATCGACGGGGCTGTAGTGGAGCAGGTTGAGAGCTACAAATGCCTTGGTGTCCACATCAACAACAAACTAGATTGGTCCAAACACACCAAGACAGTCGTGAAGCGGGCACTGCAAAGCCTATTGCCCCTCAAGAAACTAAAAAGATTTGGCATGGGTCTTGAGATCCGCAAAAGGTTCTACAGCTGCAACATCGAGAGCATCCTGACCGTTTGCATCACTGCCTGGTACGGCAATTGCTCGGCCTCCGACCGCAAGGTACTTCAGAGGGTAGTGCGTACGGCCCAGTACATCCCTGGGGCAAAGCTGGACCTCTACACCAGGCAGTGTCAGAGGAAGGCCCTAAAAATTATCAAAAACCCCATCCACCCCAGTCATAGACTGTTCTCTCTACTACCGCAGTGCCAAGTCTAGGACAAAAAGGCTTCCCAACAGTTTTTACCCCCAAGCCATAAGACTCCTGAACAGGTAATCAAATGGTTACCCGGACTATTTGCATTGTGTGCCGCCCCCCAACCCCTCTTTTACGCTGCTGTTACTCTCTTTTTTATCTTATATGCATAGTCACTTTAACTATACATTCATTTACATACTACCTAAATTGGCCCGACCAACCAATGCTAACCGGGCTATCTGCATTGTGTCCCACCACCCGCCAACCCCTCTTTTTACGCTTCTGCTACTCTCTGTTCATCATATATGCATAGTCACTTTAACGATACCTACATGTACATACTACCTCAATAAGCCTGACTAACAGGTGTCTGTATATAGCCTTGGTAGTCTTTTTTCAAATGTCTGTTTACTGTTGTTTTATTTCTTTACTTACCTACACACACACACACACACACACACACATTTTTCCCCGCACCATTTGTTAGAGCCTGTAAGTAAGCATTTCACTGTAAGGTCCACACCTGTTGTATTCGGCGCACGCGACAAATAAACTTTGATTTGATTTGATTTGCATTTATTGAAAGTTCCTGGAAATTTGCAGCCCGAACTGTAGCCCTTACAGATGTGTACAGCCATGTCCAGGGAAGTGACAACATGTCTGATGTCTCTGCTTGTCTGTCTGCATGTCTGAGACATAATTGTTTTCTGTGGTGATCGACAAGTCTGTCTGCCTGTCTGTGTGTGGCACAAAGTCTGTCTGTGTGTGGCACCAAATGTTGTGGCTGGGGCATTCTGAAATGCTGACACCATCCCCCGTAGGCCTACCACATTCAGATTAAAGGGTGTATTAAAAAAAAGATGTAGGATTGTACAGACCACAAGATTCCTACCTCGGGGTGCCTACCCAAAGATCTGCTTGGTATTTCAGTAAGGCACAGGAATGCTTTGGACTCACAGTTAAAAAATAAACTGAGAAGAGTCAAAACTTCTAACATGTGTTCAGCATTTTAGTAAGGATCTTATTACACATTTCTAAACTGAGTGCTGCTGTTATTCCACATTTGTGCCCTTGCATTTCCGTTAGGTAGGCTAAACCCACATGGTTAATCTTAACATGTAGACTATTTTATTGGTGTGTTGTTTTGCTCAGCCTCATAGATAATTGCTTGTTTGTTTTTGGGACCTTCAGGATCTGTCGTTTGCTTCTATTGTCAAATTTTTGATAAGCGCAATGAAAACCACAGATAGATGGGTTGAGATCAATAGCCCACTCTGCTCCCTCCATCACAAACACAACAGAGAGAATAGAGCTTGAGTAAAGATGCATTCCAATTGAGCTCTTCAATATGGTTCAAGATCTTTGAGAAAATAAATGTTCCTGGAGCAAAACCATGGCATGGTTTTCTTCACACGCCACACACACAAACACCAGATATAGACTTGTTGCCAGACCCATCAAACACACACACACTCTCTCTGTGTGGACACCTGCACTGCAGCTGTGTAGGCTAGGGAAACGACCATCTCCTATTAACCAGACTGAGTTAGAATCGATGGGCAACGTAAAGAGGCTTCATCTTTTCAGGTGCTTGGTTCTGATTGCCTATTACACAATAATAACACGTTTCTGGCCCGCCAAGCATGAGGGAGAAAAACAAAACATAACACCCTAAAAACAAATCAATGTATAGCTTTTCTGTCACACAAAGCTTTTATTATGGGTGTTAGCGTGCTAAGCATAACTCTATCGCTAACCGCAGGAGATCCATGGATATATAGTAGCTCTTAGCTTGCAGTCTGGGATACACTGACTGCTGGTCTTTAATGGGCCCTGGTGCTCTGGCATGTGGGCTGTACTGTCCTGTACTGAACAGTAGATTTGTCTCATAAAGGCGCTCTCTGTTTCAGAGTGACAGCTGCTGGAAGGCTTGGGTGGAGGATACAGTGGATTACTGGCCTGGTGTCTTGAGGAAGCCCCCATACTCATGTACACAATTATACACATATTTACAGAAATGTACTACATCAGCACATTCACACAACACACAATGATAAATAGTAAAGCCATCAACTAAAGGGTTGGTGTGCGTCCAGATGTAGTCTGTATGAACAGTCAAGTTCCTCTTCTTTTCTGCGTGGATCTAACTGATCCCAGGATGGACCTTCCTTCAGCATTGTTCTGGAGTTGTAGCTCCATGCAGTGGATGGGAGAGAGTAGTTTCTCTTTTCCAGATAGGTCTCTCTCTCTACAGACTGAGCCAGCAGAACAAGTGGATGGCCAGCAGAGTCAGGCAAGTCCAGGACAGGAACTAACTTTATTTTACTTTACTGACTTTATTGTCCCCATGGTGAAATTTTGTTGCAGTGTCATGTACACACTTAAGGTGGTGTTTAAATACAAAACAAAACAAAGTGACAGTACAACTTTCTTAACAGTTGCATACCAATAAAAGGAGACTAGCCTGCTGGCCTTAATGGGTCGATATGAACATTAGCCTGAGCTATTTAGGAGGGATATCACACCTGGCAAAAATTATTGTCTAGTTCTGTTTTTCCTGCCGAGGGGTGCCCTATACCTGCAACCAGAGGGAGTAGTTTAAGTCCGGATATAGGGGGTGGCTTGGGTCTAAGATTATTTTGTGAGCCTTGCGAAGGGCCCTGACATTAAAAATCTTATCCAAGCCTGTCTGTTTGCTGTGGTGATAATCCTTCTCAGCATATTTCTCTGGCTGACAGTGGCATTGCCAAACCAACAAACAATACAAAAAGTAAATATAGTCTCAATGTAATATTTGTAAAACAGAGTCAGTATAGTACAATTAAAATGAAAAGATCCCAGCTTTTTGAGAAAGTACAGTCTCTGTTGACTCTTTTTGTAGATCAGGTCTGTACATTTACTCCACTGAAGTTTATTGTCCAAGAGGACACCCAGATATTTGTATTCCTCTACAATCTCTATGCTCCCTTAAACACTTCAGCGAGCAGGTCTTTCTAATCGACCGGGCCCGGGGATCCTAGAAGGATATTGACCTCATTCCGTCAGTAGAGGATGCCTGGTTATTCTTTAAAAGTGGTTCCTCACCATCTTAAATAAGCACGCCCCATTCAAAAAATGTATAACCAGGAACAGATATAGCCCTTGGTTCACTCCAGACCTTACTGCCCTTGACCAGCACAAAAACATCATGTGACGTACTGCATTAGCATCGAATAGCCCCCCACTGTCACCACCGATAAATCCACGATAATTGAGAATTTCAACAAGCATTTTTCTACGGCTGGCCATGCTTTCCACCTGGCAACCCCTACCCCAGTCAACAGCCATGCACCTCCCACAGAAACTCGCCCAACCCCCCCCCCCCCCCCCATTTCTCCTTCACCCAATTCTAGATAGCTGATGTTTTGAAAGAGTTGCAAAATCTGGACCCTACAAATCAGCTGGGCTAGACAATCTGGACCCTCTCTTTCTAAAATTATCCGCCGTAATTTTTGCATCCACTATTACTAGCCTGTTCAACCTCTTTCGTATCGTCTGAGATCCCCAAAGATTGGAAAGCTGCCGTGGTCATCCCCCTTGTAATGGTCTGAGTGTAGTGGGTGAGGAGTCAGGCGCAGGAAGCAGAGAGTTCAGGGGAGTGCTATTTTAATGCACTGAGAAACGCTGAACATAAGCCAACCCTCACAAAAACATAGGGCGTACTGAACAAACATATGCCCCAAACAGGGGGGCTTAAACTGTCCAGGAAGAAACCCACAAAATGGGAAAACACAAAACCCGTAGACGTGCTCACAAGTACACCAAACAGACGATCACAATAATTAATCCCGCACAAGGAACCCTGCGGGCCTGCTGACTAATAAAGCCTTACTACCTAACTCATCACAGGTGCATTCAATCAACACATAAGGAGGGGGAGGAAATAATCAGTAGCAGCTAGTAGGCCGGCGACGACGACCGCCGAGCGCCACCCGAACGGGAAGGGGAGTGTCCTTCGGTCAGAGTCGTGACACCCCTCTTCAAAGGGGGAGACACTCTAGACCCAAACTGTTACAGACCTATATCTATCCTACCCTGCCTTTCTAAGGTCTTCAAAAGCCAAGCTAACAAACAGATCACCGACCATTTCGAATCCCACCGTACCTTCTCCACTATGCAATCTGGTTTCCGAGCTGGTCATGGATTTACCTCAGCCACACTCAAGGTCATAAGCAATATTATAACCGCCATCGATAAAAGACAATACTGTGCAGCTGTATTCATTGGCCTGGCCAAGGCTTTCGACTCTGTCAATCACCACATTCTTATCGGCAGACTCAACAGACTTGGTTTCTCAAATGACTGCCTCGCCTGGTTCACCAACTACTTCTCAGACAGAGTTCAGTTTGTCAAAACCGAGGGCCTGTTGTCTGGACCTCTGGCAGTCTCTATTGGGGTGCCACAGGGTTCTCGGGCCGACTCTTTTCTCTGTATACATCAATGACATTGATGATGTCGCTCTTGCTGCTGGTGATTCTCTAATCCACCTCTATGCAGATGACACCACTCTGTATACTTCTGGCCCTTCTTTGGACACTGTGTTAACAAACCTCCAGACGAGCTTCAATGCCATACAACTCTCCTTCCGTGGACTCCAACTGCTCTTAAATGCAAGTAAAACTAAATGCATGCTCTTCAACCGATCGCTGCCCGCACCTGCCTGCCCGTACAGCATCACTACTCTGGACGGTACTGACCTAGAATATGTGGACAATTACAAATACCTAGGTGTCTGGTTAGACTGTAAACTCTCCTTCCAGACTCACATTAAGCATCTCCAATCCAAAATTAATTCTAGAATCGGCTTCCTATTTCTCAACAATGCACCCTTCACTCATGCTGCCAAACATACCCTCGTAAAACTGACTATCCTACCAATACTTGACTTCGGCGATGCCATTTACAAAATAGCCTTCAACACTCTACTTAGCAAATTGGATGCGGTTTATCACAGTGCCATCCGTTTTGTCACCAAAGCCCCATATACTACCCACCACTGAGACCTGTATACTCTCGTTGGCTGGCCCTCGCCTTATATTCGTCGCCAAACCCACTGGCTCCAGGTCATCTATAAGTCTTTGCTAGGTAAAGCCCCACCTTATCTCGGTTCACTGCTCACCATAGCAGCACCCACCCGTAGCACGTGCTCCAGCATGTAAATTTCACAGGTCACCCATAAAGCCTATTCCTCCTTTGGCCGCCTTTCCTTCCAGTTCTCTGCTGCCAATGACTGGAACGAATTGTGAAAATCACTGAAGCTTGAGATTCATATCTCCCTCACTAACTTTAAGCAACAGCTGTCAGAGCAGCTCACAGATCATTGCACCTGTACATAGCCCATCTGTAAATAGCCCATCCATCTACCTCATCCCCATAATGTTATTATTATTATTATTATTTTTGCTCCTTTGCACATCAGTATCTCTACCTGCACATTCATCTTCTGCACATCTATCACTCCAGTGTTTAATTGCTAAATTGTAATTGGTCACAGTCGTCATATAGAGGAGACCAGGGCGCAGCGTGGTAAGCGTACATCTTCTTTTAGGGTCAGTTTGTTATATCTGGAGTACTTCTCCTGTCCTATTCGGTGTCCTGTGTGAATCTAAGTGTGCGTTCTCTAATTCTCTCCTTCTCTCTTTCTTTCTCTCTCTCGGAGGACCTGAGCCCTAGGACCATGCCCCAGGACTACCTGACATGATGACTCCTTGCTGTCCCCAGTCCACCTGGCCATGCTGCTGCTCCAGTTTCAACTGGCCTGGGCCCTAGGACCATGTCCCAGGACTACCTGACATGATGACTCCTTGCAGTCCCCAGTCCACCTGGCCATGCTGCTGCTCCAGTTTCAACTGTTCTGCCTTACTATTATTCAACCATGCTGGTCATTTATGAACATTTGAACATCTTGGCCACGTTCTGTTATAATCTCCACCCGGCACAGCCAGAAGAGGACTGGCCACCCCACATATGCTCTCTCTAATTCTCTCTTTCTTTCTCTCTCTCGGAGGACCTGAGCCCTAGGACCGTGCCCCAGGACTACCTGACATGATGACTCCTTGCTGTCCCCAGTCCACCTGACTGTGCTGCTGCTCCAGTTTCAACTGTTCTGCCTTATTATTATTCGACCATGCTGGTCATTTATGAACATTTGAACATCTTGGTCATGTTCTGTTATAATCTCTACCCGGCACAGCCAGAAGGTTTTGGCCTTTCTAGGGAGTTTTTCCTAGCCACCGTGCTTTTACACCTGCATTGTTTGCTGTTTGGGGTTTTAGGCTGGGTTTCTGTACAGCACTTTGAGATATCAGCTGATGTACGAAGGGCTATATAAATAAATTTGATTTGATTTGATTTGATTTGATGAAAGAGAGAACACTGAACAAACTATACAAAACAACAAAATGAACCGTGAAGCTAATATGAGAAGTGCAAAACAGGCAACTAAACATAGACTAACAACCCACATAATACCCAAGGAATATGGCTACCTAAATATGGTCCCCAATCAGAGACAACGATAATTCTTTGATTGAGAACCAATCTAGGCAACCATAGACATATAAACACCTAGATACACAAAAACCCCTAGACATACAAAAAACCCTAGACAATACAAAAATTAAACAAACACCTTCGTCACACGATTTTTACGTAATTATGACATAACATTGAAGATTGTGCAGTGTAACAGGAATATTTAGACTGATGGATGCCACCCGATAGATAAAATACGGAATGGTTCCGTATTTCACTGAAAGAATAATCGTCTTGTTTTCGAGATGATAGTTTCCGGATTAGACCATATTAATGACCTAAGGCTCGCATTTCTGTATGTTATTATGTTATAATTAAGTCTATGATTTGATAGAGCAGTCTGACAGCGATGGTAGGCAGCAGCAGGCTGATTAGGCTGGTGTAACGATGTGATGTGAAATGGTTAGGTAGTTAGCGGGGTGCGCGCGAATAGCGTTTCAAACGTCACTCGCTCTGAGACTTGGAGTGGTTGTTGCCCTTGCTCTGCATGGGTAACGCTGCTTCGAGGGTGGCTGTTGTCGTTGTGTTCCTGGTTCGAGCCCAGGGAGGAGCGAGGAGAGGGACGGAAGCTATACTGTTACACTGGCAATACTAAAGTGCCTATAAGAACATCCAATAGTCAAAGGTTAATGAAATACAAATGGTATAGAGAGAAATAGTCCTATAATTCCTATAATAACTACAACCTAAAACTTCTTACCTGGGAATATTGAAGACTCATGTAAAAAGGAACCACCAGCTTTCATATGTTCTCATGTTCTGAGCAAGGAACTTAAACATTAGCTTTCTTACATGGCACATATTGCACTTTTACTTTCTTCCGAAACACTTTGTTTTTGCATTATTTAAACCAAATTGAACGTTTCATTATTTATTTGAGGCTAAATTGATTTTTTAAAATAAGTGTTCATTCAGTTTTGTTGTATTATTACAAATACATTAACAAAATCGTCCGATTAATCAGTATCGGCTTTTTTTGTCCTCCAATAATCGGTATCGGTATCGGCGTTGAAAAATCATAATCAGTTGACCTCTAGTTCTGACCTCTGATAGCTGTTGTAGAGGTAGGTGTTGTACGCTTCCTGAAGTCTATGCACATCTCTTTGGTCTTGTTGGTATTGAGGACCAAGTGTGATTTGTCACACCATTCTACAAAGTCATTTGGGACCAGGCCATGGTGTTCCTCGTCATCATGTAACATGGTTATCAAGGCAGTGTCATCAGCGAACTTACCGAGGTGTCTGTCAGGATGGGAACTAGTACAACTATTATTGTACAAGATGTACAGGAGTGGGGAGAAAACACATCCCTGAGGATAGCCTGTGTTGGTGGTGTGTATGTCCCACACGTGGGGACCTACTTTAACCCGCTGTGACCTCTGGCTCAGGGTGTCTAACAGCCACAAAACCAGCCCCCCATCTAAGGAGAAGTCCCTAATGAGTCTCTGTGCCAGAATCTAAGGGTGGATTGTGTTGAAGGCAGAAGAAAAGTCAACAAGCAAAACCCTGAAATGAGATTTGGCAACAGATAGACTGGCCTAGCCTAGAGTGGTACTTCAACATTCCTCAAGTCCTGAGAGAGAGAGAGTGGGGGGGATTAGGTGAGGGAGAGAGGCAGGGGAGTAAGAGAGAGAGAAAAAATAGGGAATATTATCGGACTTCCCCATTGAAAAGCTGTAAAGTTGCTTGTACCTCAGGATCAGGCACGAGGCTCTAAGATGTCCGTCCCGGTGGGGCTGCCCCAGGACAGAGGCTGCACTTAACCCTTCGACCACGGAACATAGGCCTATTCACTGAGTATTGACATTCTCAATTCCCTGGCAGATTGTATAGCCCCCCATTCAACTCCCTGCAGTGCAGACATATGGTCAGCAAGGGCTGGACTCTAAGCTACTGAAACCATACACCCCCTTCTTAACACACACATAATACACACAGGGACACTAACACACACACTTACGGACACACAAGCATACACTCACACACACACAACCCCCCCCAACTCCCCACACACACTTAAACCAATGTCCAAACCCTTTTGGACAAATGAGCACCAGCTTGTTGTGGTGGGATCCATTGGAATAGATCCTGTGCCCCCTGTCGTGTTGGGATGTAAGGAAGCTGTGTTGGGACGGTCCACTCTCCGCTTGAGTGGAGCTCAGAGATTGTTCAAGAGGGTGGGTGTGTGTGTGTAAACGTGTGTGTGTACTACAGTGTGAGAATTCATTGAGTGTCTCTGGCCGTCTCCTTGCTGACAGCCTGTCCATTTAGCAGCAGCCCAGTGGGATGATTTCGCCACGTCCACTCCTGCTCCTCAGCCTCTAATTGGTCACAAGTGTTCCCCTGGCCGATCATGGTTGGCTGATGTGGGCTTGTTAGTTCCATAGGTCTAACAATGTGGTCAGTGTGTCATGGTGTGGTCACTGGCATGTGATATGTTGTCGGATGTGGTAGCTACTAGAGCATCAGTAGTTTGGAACCAATGTTTCCGTTCAAATAAAATAAAATTTTATTAGTCACATGCGCCAAATACAACAGGTGTAGACCTTACAGTGAAATGCTTACTTACGGGGCCCCCTAACTAACAATGCAGTTTCAAAAAAATATGGATAAGAATAATAAAATTTAAAAAACAATACAGAGACTATATACAGGGTGGTACCGATACAGAATCAGTCTGCGGGGGCACTGGTTAGGTGAGGTAGTATGTACAGTACATGTAGGCAGAGTTATTAAAGTGACTATGCATAGATTGGGGGGGGGGGGGCACTGCAAATAGTCTCGGTAGCCATTTTACTAGAAGTTCAGGAGTCTTATGGCTTGGGGTAAGAAGCTGTTTAGAAGCCTCTTGGACCTAGACCTGGCGCTCCGGTACCGCTTGCCGTGCGGTAGCAGAGAGAAGAGTCTATGACTAGGGTGGCTGGAGTCCTTGACAATTTTTAGGGCCTTCCTCTGACACCGCCTGGTATAGAGGTCCTGGGTGGCAGAAAGCTTGGCCCCAGTGATGTACTGAGCCGTTCACACTACCCTCTGTAGTGCCTTGCGGTCGGAGGCCGAACAGTTGCCATACAAGCCAGTGATGCAACCAATGCTCTCGATGGTGCAGCTGTAGAACCTTTTGAGAATCTGAGGACCCATGACAAATCTTTTCAGTCTCCTGAGGGGGAATAGGTTTTGTCTTGCCCTCTTCACAACTGTCTTGGTTTGCATGGACCATGTTAGTTTGTTGGTGATGTGGACACCAAGGAACTTGAAGCTCTCAACCTGCGACACTGCAGCCGCGTCGATGAGAATGTGGGCGTGCTCTGTCCTCTTTTTCTTGTAGTCCACAGTCATCTCCTTTGTCTTGATCACATTGAGAGAGAGGTTGTTGTCCTGGCACCACACAGCCATGTCTCTGATCTCCTCCCTATAGGCTGTCTTGTTGTTGTCGGCCTACCACTGTTGTGTCATCTACAAATTTAATGATGGTGTTGGAGTCGTGCTTGGCCGTACAATCTTAAGTGAACAGGGAGTACAGGATGGGACTGAGCACGCACCCCTGAGGGGCCCCTGTGTTGAGGATCAGTGTGGCGGATGTGTTGTTACCTACCCTTACCACCTGGGGGCGGCCTGTCAGGATCCAGTTGCAGAGGCAGGTGTTTAGTCCCATAGTCCCACGGTCCTTAGCTTAGTGATGAGCTTTGAGCGCACTATGGTGTTGAACGCTGAGCTGTAGTCAATGAATAGCATTCTCACGTAGGTGTTCCTTTTGTCCGGGTGGGAAAGGGCAGTGTGGAGTCCAATAGAGATTGCATTATCTGTGGATCTGTTGGGGCAGTATGTAAATTGGAGTGGGTCCATGGTTTCTGGGATGATGGTATTGATGTGAGCCATGACCAGATTTTCAAAGCACTTCATGGCTACAGACGTGAGTGCTACGGGTCTGTAGTCATTTAGGCAGGTTACCTTAGTATTCTTGGGCACAGGGACTATGATGGTCTAATTAAAACATGTTGGTATTACAGACTCGGACAGGGAGAGTTTGAACATGTCAGTGGAGACACTTGTCTGTTGGTCAGCGCTGCTCGCATTACACGTCCTGGTAATGATGACATGTTTAAAGGTCTTACTCACATCGGCTGTTTAGAGCGTGATCACACTGTCTTCCGGAACAGCTGGTGCTCTCATGCTTGTTTCAGTGTTATTTGCCTCGAAGCGAGCATATAAGTAGTTTCACTCTTCTGGTAGACTCGTGTCTCTTGGCAGCTCTCGGCTGTGCTTCCCTTTGTAGTCTGTAATGGTTTGCAAGCCCTGCCACATCCGACGAGCATCCAAGCCGGTGCGGTAAGAGTCAATCTTGGTAGGAGTACGGTGCTTGGATGTGGGTTTGAGTCCTTAATGGACCACATATACACTGAGTATACCAAACATTTGGAACACCTTCATAATATTTAGTCTATTGCCCTCAGAACAGCCTCAATTCGTCAGGGGAATGGACTCTACAAGGTGTCGAAAGCATTCCACAGGGATGCTGTCCCATGTTGACTCCAATGCTTCCCACAGTTGTGTCAAATTATCTGGATGTGCATTTGGGTGGTGGACCATTCTTGATACACACAGGAAACTGTTGGGTGTGAAAAACAGAGCAGCGTTGCAGTTCTTGACACAAACCGGTGCGCCTGGCACCTACTACCATACACCGTAGTGTATAGTGCCAACAGTAAAGTTTGGTGGAGGAGGAATAATGGTCTGTGGCTGTTTTTTTATGGTTCGGGTTAGGCCCCTTAGTTCCAGTGAAGGGAAATCTTTAATGCTACAGCATACAGTGATATTCTAGACGATTCTGTGTTTCCAACTTGGTGGCAACAAATTGGGGAAGGTCTTTTTCTGTTTCTGCATGACAATGCCCCAGTACACAAAGTGAGGTCCATACCGAAATGGTTTGTTGAGATTGGTGTGGAAGAACTTGACTAGCCTGCACAGAGCCCTGACCTCCTTTGGGATGAATTGAAATGCAGACTGAGAGCCAGGCCTAATCTCCCAATATGTGGTGCCCAACCTTGCTAATGCTCTTGTGGCTCAATGGAAGCAAGTCCCTGCAGCAATATTCCAACATCTAGTGGAAAGCCTTCCTGGAAGAGTGGAGGCTGTTGTCACGCCCTGGCCATAGAGAGGTTTTTATTCTCTATTTTGGTTAGGCCAGGGTGTGACTATGGTGGGCAATCTAGTTTCTTTATTTCTATGTTTTCTATTTCTTTGTGTTTGGCCGGGTGTGGTTCTCAATCAGAGGCAGCTGTCAATCGTTGTCCCTGATTGAGAATCATACTTAGTCAGCTTTTCCCACCTGTGTTTTGTGGGTAGCTATTTTCTGTTTCGTGTTTCTGCACCTGACAGAACTGTTCGTTGTCGTTTTGCTCTTTGTTATGTTCAAGTGTTTTGATAATAAATCATGAACACTTACCACGCTGCGCTTTGGTCCACTCCTTCTTCATCAGACGAGCGTTACAGTTGTTATAGCAGCAAAGTGGGACCAACTCCATATTAATTCCCATGCTTCTGGAATGAGATGTTCGACAAGCAGATGTCCACATACTTTTGGTCATGTAGTGTATCTGTGACCAACAGATGCATATCTGTATTCCCAGTCGTGAAATCCTTTAGTGCCTAATTAATTTATTTCAATTGACTAATTTCCTTAGATGAACAGTAACTAAGCAGAATATTTGAAAATGTTACATATTGCTTTTGATATTTGGGCAGCCTTCATCACACCTCTGAAACAAGGCTTGTTTCATGTCAGGACGTTTTAGTCTTTGAGCTCACAGGGCAGGCATCTTCATCTCTGTATGACTGGGACCAGGGAGAGGGATGAATGTGATATGGAGTGACCATCCATTTGTGTGCCTGTGCGTGCTGTAAGAAATCCCTTTGCCAGATGCTGCTGTCTCTCAACCTCAGAGACCCTTAACACAAGAACTGCTAAAGCAGTCGTTTGGACTGCTCATACATTTTTTTTTACAAAAAATATACCGGCAGTTGAAGGTGCCATGCTCAGTTCATAATCACCCTGATAATTGCCTTGATACTGAACCTAAACTATACCGAAACTAATTTCACACATATGACAACAGATTTAAAAGATGAAGAATAGTATGATGGGGGAGAATGGGTGAGTTGATGAGTAAGGGGAATGAATTGTGAATGAAGAACAGGGTGGGCCATTGTATTATATTAATCTATTCTAATTATAATCTCAAAACAGTGTACCCTATATCAGTCCACTGAATCAAAGCTGTCCTGTCAGTCTACACTAGGCCTACTTGGAGTACACAGTGAGAGCGTGCGTATGTTATGCAGGTGAGTGAGGACCCAAAAGCGGTTTAACAGAAACAGAGTCTTTTAATGTCCAAACACAGGGAAGACATAAATCCTCTTCAGATGTATCGGTTGACAAAATAGACAACCCGCAGAGAGGGCGACAAATAAATCATAAAGTCCTCTGATCTTTACAGGAGAGTCCCCTTCTAGCAGCAGAGGAGAATAGCAGGGTTAGCGGCAAATCACACGTAGCATCTGATGAAGAGGCAGATTACGACAGGACGGGACAAGGGTGAAGCAAACGAGAATCTGACAAAGACAGAAGCAGAAACAGAGAGAGAAATAGAGACCTAATCAGAGGGAAAAAAGGGAACAGGTGGGAGAGAGTAAACGAGGTAGTTAGAGGAGATGAGGAACAGCTGGGGGAAGGAAAGGGAGAGAAGGTAACCTAATACGACCAGCAGGGGGAAACGAAGTGAAGAGAAAGAACAGGAACAAGACATAACATGACAATACATGACAGCGTAATTTACAATGGCAAGAAGACCAAGACGAATGGATGCACATCCTGCGTTAATCAGATGGTGGGAAAGAAATGAATCATTACATCTTTCATGATTATTCATCTGATTCTGAGCCTCAGCCTGAACCTACACCTCACCTTCTCCTAGGCCAAAGCACAAAAAGCTATACCATGTAGCACAAGCTGACAGTAATTGACTTTGTTGACTGCTGTCATAGCGATACATTCATTATAATGCCATTATTGCTTTTGTGCTGACTTCTACTATTTATCAAGCACAGTTGGCGCTTTAATGATGTTTAGGCTACTGTTTTCATAATTTGACCGCATGTCTTGCTGACCGTATCTTGGTGGTTGGGGTATTAAACAAAACAAAATGTTGTTATAAAAACATGTAAATATGTGTCATAGTTGTAACCAAGGCACTCCACAAAAACTTTGATTGAACACTTGATTGTTTTGTTTTTACATATTTTCTACGCAGTCGCAATTTTAGCATGCACATCTTGGTGGGGAAAAATTAAATGCGTGTGATGCATGCCAGCAAAGCCACAACACAACACTAAACAATACATTAGTTGCACTATAACGGTAACAAACGGTGCCCACAAACTGTTGGGCCTACATAAAGCTGTCCCAACAGCAGTCCCAACATCTTACCACCGCTACACCTGGCTATCAGCTGAGCCTTGTCTGGCAGCAAAACAGTTCATTCAGCCTCATCTACTGCCTTTAAAAAAATGTAGCTGTTATGGCTGACTTGCTTAACCAAATGTGGTTTCTTATGACAATTGAGATGTACAAACTATGGCATAAGGGGACGGACGACAAGCAATCTGTAATTTCGATTAAGACATTAATGAGCAAGCTAGGACGGACGTTGTTGATATACTGTAACTATTTGTTCAGCACTTTTGAAAGGTACAGCGACAGAATTCAGAACATGGGCCATTCTTACAGTGTTCTCCCTGTAAACCAAGTCAGAATTGTAGAATAAATAAAGGGGGCATGTAAGCAGACAATGAAAGCTCTTACAATATTCAGTGATTACATTTCTCTAAAACAGGTTATAGGCTACATGTTTACCACCAAGTCAGAACAGTAGGTGAAATTAAGAGGGGTAAATAGACCAAATTATTATGGTGAGGCATATGGGCTACTAACATCTTACTACACGACATACACTTAGTATTACTTTCTTAGCTAAGGTATACTTATCTCCCTGGCATATTACATATTTTATGTAGTAGCATACAATATATTTTTGGACCTTTTTGTGCGTGCTCACTTGTACAGGAAGGTCTCACGGCGGTCCTTCGTGGGCAAATTTTGTCATCAAAATCTGGCATTCTCTGGATTTATGGTGCCTTCAAAACAACTGGGAATTCGGGAAAGAAAACAAGGTCCAATCATGATGACGTCATTCATCTTCAGGTCGTAGCGTTAGAAAGAGGCCTGATTTACAATTCCGCATTTGAATGACCGTTCAAAATGTATTTTCCCAGTCATAGCTCATTTATTCCCGACTTACCAGTTATCTTGAACTCACTGAAGTCAAGTTTTCACAGTTCCCGAGTTTCCAGTTCTTTTGAGCATGGCACAATTCATGCTTCATTGACATCATGGCTAATGTTTATCCTTTTTTAACTTGGAAAAGAGACCCTTAATTCCAGATTTTGGACCACAAAGCCACTGTCACTCATTGTTGAATTTGAGATTTCCAACTTGTGAAAGTATGATGTTGACATGATCAGTTCAATCAAAGCTACTGTACATATAACATGTTTTGACGTCATTTTATCTGTGGCCAATAACCTTGAGCCTTCTTGCATGGGCACTTCTAATGTAACTCTATGGCAGCACCCAAGGGGCTAGAATTTTCTAAGTCTACCCTTAGACCTGGCGGTGACGTAGTGTCCCCATAAGTGACAGAACACTGAGCCAATCATGGGACAACGCTCGGTATTTTCTGCTGGCTTGCCCTACCACCACAGAAAGCACTGAGCTAGGCAGAAACACCTGCATTTTGGCGCTGCCTTACTCAAGAAAACAAAAAAGAGACCATGTTTGTATGCAGCTTTATTAACTCAATGATATATATATCATTGATATATCATGCCAAAATAAGCAAGCCCCACCTGCCCTGAATGATGGGACGTCACTGAGCCGACAGTAACATAATCTAATGAAAATGCAATTGTGTTATACAAAAATAAAAAAATATTTGTATTCTAAGACTTTCATAAACACAACCAAATTATTATTTTTGCGATAAAATGTATTAATTACACTGTTAGATGTTGCAGTCAGAATGACTGCTCATTAGCGTGACGGGGGTCCCTTGAGGCCCAGCGGTTCTAGTGTTATGAAACCCCCCACCCCCCCAGCAAAGTGGGAGCCTGGTTGTGAGGCACAGTGAATGGAGGCCATTAAGCAGGAACCTAAAAGCAATCACATTAGCAATGGGTTGGAACTAAACCATCTACCCCAGGGTACCGGCCATTATTCTGCTTCACATCCAACACATGGGGTAAAAAAACACCTGTGTGCTTACATTAAATCTCTATGTTTTCACAAGCAAAAATGGTCTATCATTAATGCCAACCATATTAACGATTAGCATCACCTTTCTTAGTTTTAACAATCAATGCATAAATCATGCATATATACATGCGTGGATAGCTGAGAGATTATTAGAGTTATGGTGGGACACAGCGAGAGAGAGAGAAAAGAGGGGTGTTTTGTGTGAAATTGCCAATGCCTGCTGGACTTGCAGGGCTTTTAAGCAGGGGAGAGAGATAGCCCAAAGCTGCGTCCATGGTTTTTAGATGTGCTACACTGCATCCCAAAATGATTCAAATTAACCGCTAAACGAGGACGTAATTGAAAACTGTTATTTTCGGCTGAGGTGAGTGAACACCGTGGCCGAGAGGCCAAGCGGGTGCAGCCAGGCTCCTCTTTAGTGAAGGGAAGATGTCCCACTAAGACGAGAGGGAAGAGGGGCTCTAGTCTACAAACAGTGGCCTGTTATAGCAGTGTCACCCAGTCCCAGTCAGACGGTGGCCATTTTGGGTGTTTGATTGAAAAGGGGATTTCTCTTTTTTATTATTATTCTCTAAATAAAACAATTCATGTCTTTCACCATAATTCTTGGAGGGAATAATGTAATTATTTTCCTATTTTTTGCGGAACTAAAATATTCTGAAATAGTAGACAAGTCATTTCATTACAAGTGCAAATCATCTGACAAATGTAGGGCATATGTGGAGTTGTTGAGTCTGCCTAACGTAAGTAATACCTTGAGACAACATGTAAAAGGTTCCATCTGGAGCATATGTCTGTCTATCAGCATGAAGCTCAACGCTAGTGACTCTTGGTGGGAGGTGTGCAGTCAAATTCGTCACTGGCTTTGCGCTGCGCTCCGACAGTGGCAGTTTGTGGCTGTGACAGATAGTGCCAGAGGTGTTACTTTTCCTCCTTTGACTTTTAGGAGGCATTAGGAGGGGAGCTAGGGCTGTGACCCATGAAGGCTGCCTGGCCACAGGCCCTCTCCCAGGTCATGGCTGGGGCTGTGCGTGCTGACGAAAGGTAACAGATTCCAGTTCAATGATGAAAAAATGGGGAGGCTTGCAAGCCGAAGAAAACCATCCCAACCGCGAAGCATGGGGGTGGCAGCATCATTATGTGGGGGTTCTTTGCTGCAGGAGGGACTGGTGCACTTCAGAAAATAGATGGCGTCATGAGGAAGGAAAATTATGTGAATATATTGAAGCAATATTTCAAGACATCAGTTAGTTGTGGCAAAATGGCTTTAACTTTACACAAGTTAAAGCTTGGTTGCAAATGGGTCTTCCAAACGGACAATGACCCCACGCATACTTCCAAAGTTGTGGCAAAATGGCCTAAGGACAACAAAGTCAAGGTATTGGAGTGGCCATCAGAAAGCCCTGACCTCAATCCTATAGAACATTTGTGGGCAGAACTGAAAAAGCTTGTGCGAGCAAGGAGGTCTACAAACCTGACTCAGTTACACCAGCTCTGTCAGGAGGAATGGGACAAAATTCACCCAACTTATTGTGGGAAGCTTGTGGAAGGCTACCCGAAACGTTTGACCCAAGGTAAACAATTTAAAGGCAATGCTACCAAATACTAATTAAGTGTATGTAAACTTCTGACCCATTGAGAATGTGATGAAAGAAGAAAAAGCAGAAATTAATAATAAATTCTTCTCTCTACAATTATTCTGACATTTCACATTCTTAAAATAAAGTGCTGATCCGAACTGACCTAAGACAGGGGATTTTTATTAGGATTAAATGTCAGGAATTGTGAAAAACTGAGTTTAAATGTATTTGGCTAAGGTGTATGTAAACTTTCGACTTCAACTGTATTTATTTGGACAGCATTTTGGATTTGAGATCAAATGTTTCATATGAGGCGCCAGTACAGAATCAGCGTTGGGCATACCATAAGGCAGAAGAGGCCATTGTCTCAGGCCTCATACCATCAAAGCCTCGTGAGCTGGGCATAATACCAAATAATAATACTAGTAATTCGTTTTTTATCATTTCTCAGCTTGAGACCTATGCTCTGCTCGAAGCCCCCACCCCCGACCCCATACCCATACAACCGAACACAATTCCTAAAACATCTACATACACTGAGTGTACAAAACATTAGGAGCACCTTCCTAAAATGTGTTGAAATCGTACTAAAGGGATGCTGGCCCATGTTGACTACAATACTTCCAACATTTGTGTAAAGTTGGCTGGATGTCCTTTGGGTGGTGGATCATTCTTGATACACACGGGAAACTGTTAAGTGTGAAAAACCCTGCAGCGTTGCAGTTATTGACACACTCAAACTGGTGCGCCTGGCACCTACTAGCATACTCTGTTCAAAGGTACTTAAATATTTTGTCTTGCCAATTCACACTCTAAATGACACACATACACAATCCATGTCTCAATTGTATCAAGGCTTAAAAATCCTCCTTTAACCTGTCTCCTCCCCTTCATCTACAGTGTTTGAAGTGGATTTACCAGGTGGCATCAATAAGGGATCATAGATTTCATCTGGATTCACCTGGTCAGTATATGTCATGGAAAGAGCAGGTGTTCCTAATTGTTTTATACACTAATATGAATATTAATATAATCCATGGGCGCAATTTTCACGTTCTGAAATTGCGTTTTTGTCCCCCCCAGATTTATCATTGGAATGTGATACAAAACGAGGCAACGGTGTGCTTTAGGACCATGTGGACGCCTCCGAGCGGTCAGGTAGGCTGTTTGGAGTGTTTATTCAACTGGATAAAAAATATATACAAAATATGCCACCCCAGATATGTTTGTTCATAATATTAGCAACAAGTGTCATTAATCACCCATGGACTGGTTCATAGTAATGGACTATTCCACCCTGACAGAGTTCCCGTGCATTGTTTGATGTGATATAATTGCAAACTGCAGCAATGAGGTGCTTTCAGCTGGGCAGAGAAAATACCTACGTTCAAATCAAATGTATTTATATAACCCTTCTTACATCAGCTGATATCTCAAAGTGCTGTACAGAAACCCAGCCTAAAACCCCAAACAGCAAGCAATGCAGGTGTAGAAGCACGGTGGCTAAGAAAAACCCCTAGAAAGGCCAAAACCTAGGAAGAAAACTAGACAGGAACCAGGCTATGAGGGGTGGCCAGTCCTCTTCTGGCTATGCCGGGTGGAGATTATAACAGAACATGGCCAATATCTTCAAATGTTCATAAATGACCAGCATGGTCAAATAATAATAATCACAGTAGTTGTCTAGGGTGCAGCAAGTCAGCACCTCAGGAGTAAATGTCAGTTGGATTTTCATAGCCGATCATTAAGAGTATCTCTGCCGCTCCTGCTGTCTCTAGAGAGTTGAAAACAGCAGGTCTGGGACAGGTAGCACGTCCGGTGAACAGGTCAGGGTTCCATAGCCGCAGGCAGAACAGTTGAAACTGGAGCAGCAACACGGCCAGATGGACTGGGGACAGCAAGGAGTCATCATGCCAGGTAGTCCCGAGGCATGGTCCTAGGGCTCAGGTCCTCAGAGAGAGAGAGAAAGAAAGAAAGTGAGAATTAGAGAGAGCATACTTAAATTCACACAGGACACCGGATAAGACAGGAGAAGTACTCCAGATATAACAGACTGAACCTAGCCCCCCGACACATAAACTACTGCAGGATAAATACTGGAGGCTGAGACAGGAGGGGTCAGGAGACACTGTGGCCCCATCCGATGATACCCCCGGACAGGGCCAAACAGGCAGGATATAACCCCATCCACTTTGCCAAAGCACAGCCCCCACACAACTAGAGGGATATCTTCAACCACCAACTTACCATCCTGAGACAAGGCCCGAGTATAGCCCACAAAGATCTCCGCCACGGCACAACCCAAGGAGATGCGCCAACCCAGACAAGAAGATCACGTCAGTGACTCAACCCACTCAAGTGACGCACCCCTCCTAGAGACGGCATGAAGAGCACCAGTAAGCCAGTGACTCAGCCCCTGTCATAGGGTTAGAGGCAGAGAATCCCAGTGGAGAGAGGGGAACCGGCCAGGCAGAGACAGCAAGGGCTGTTCATTGCTCCAGAGCCTTTCCGTTCACCTTCACACTCCTGGGCCAGACTAAACTCAATCATAAGACCCACTGAAGAGATGAGTCTTCAGTAAAGACTTAAAGGTTGAGCCCGAGTCTGCATCTCTCACATGGGTAGGCAGACCATTCCATAAAAAATGAGCTCTATAGGAGAAAGCCCTGCCTCCAGCTGTTTGCTTAGAAATTCTAGGGACAATTTGGAGGCCTGCGTCTTGTGACCGTAGTGTAAGTGTAGGTATGTACGGCAGGACCAAATCGGAAAGATAGGCAGAATGCTTTGTAGGTTAGCAGTAAAACCTTGAAACCAGCCCTTGCCTTAACAGTAAGCCAGTGTAGGGAGGCTAGCACTGGAGTAATATGATAAAAAATGTTGGTTCTAGTCAGGATTCTAGCAGCCGTATTTAGCACGAACTGAAGTTTATTTAATGCTCTATCCGGGTAGCCGGAAAGTAGAGCATTGCAGTAGTCTAACCTTGTCACACCTGGCCATAGAGAGGCTTTTTATTCTCTATTTTGGTTAGGCCAGGGTGTGACTAAGTTGGGCATTCTATGTTATTTTTTCTATGTTTTGTATTTCTGTGTTTGGCCTGGTATGGTTCCCAATCAGAGGAAGCTGTCTCTCGTTGTCTCTGATTGAGAACCATACTTAGGTAGCCTGTTCCCACCTGTGTTTGTGGGTAGTTGTTTCCTGTTTTGTGTTGTCACCTTGCAGGACTGTTTCGACTTTCGTTGTTTCACTTTTGTTATTTTCTATTCAGTGTTCAGTTGTAATAAATTTAACATGGACACGTACCACGCTGCATTTTGGTCCAATCTTGACTACTCTTCCTATCATTACAAACCTAGAAGTAACAAAAGCATGGATTAATTTTTTCTGCATAATTTTTTGGACAGAAAGTTTCTGAATTTTGCAATGTTATATAGATGGAAAAAAGCTGTCCTTGAAACAGTCTTGATATGTTCGTCAAAAGAGAGATCAGGGTCCAGAGTAACGCCGAGGTCCACAGTTTTATTTGAGACGACTGTACAACCATCAAGATTAATTGCCAGATTCAACAGAAGATCTCTTTGTTTCTTGAGACCTAGAACAAGCATCTCTGTTTTGTCTGAGTTTAAAAGTAGAACGTTTGCAGCCATCCACTTCCTTATGTCTGAAACACAGGCTTCTAAGCGAGGGCAATTTTGGAGCTTCACCATGTTTCATTGAAATGTACAGCTGTGTGTCATCCGCATAGCAGTGACATTATGTTTTCGAATGACATCCCCAAGAGGTAAAATATATAGTGAAAACAATAGTGGTCCTAAAACAGTTCTGAGGAACACCGAAATTTACAGTTGATTTGTCAGAGGACAAAACATTCACAAAGACAAACTGATATCTTTCCGACAGATAAGATCTTAACCAGGCCAGAGCTTATCCGTGTAGACTAATTTGGGTTTCCAATCTCTCCAAAAGAATGTGGTGATCGATGGTATCAAAAGCAGCACTAAGGTCTAGGAGAACGAGGACAGATGCAGAGCCTCGGTCTGACGCCATTAAAAAGTAATTTTCCACCGTCTCAGTGCTATGATGGGATCTAAAACCAGACTGAAGCATTTCGTATACATTGTTTGTCTTCAGGAAGGCAGTGAGTTGCTGCGCAACAGATTTTTCAATTTATTTTGAGAGGAATGGAAGATTTGATATAGGCTGACAGTTTTTTATATTTTCTGGGTCAAGTTTTGGCTTTTTCAAGAGAGGCTTTATTACTGCCACTTTTAGTGAGTTTGGTACACATCCGGTGGATAGAGAGCCGTTTATTATGTTCCACATAGGAGGGCCAAGCACAGGAAGCAGCTCTTTCAATAGTTTAGTTGGAATAGGGTCCAGTATGCAGCTTGAAGGTTTAGAGGCCATGATTATTTTCATCATTGTTTCAAGAGATATAGTACTAAAACACTTGAGTGTCTCTCTTGATCCTAGGTCCTGGCAGAGTTATGTAGACTCAGGACAACTGAGTTTTGGAGGAATACGCAGATTTAAAGAGGAGTCCGTAATTTGCTTTCTAATGATCATGATCTTTTCCTCAAAGAAGTTCATGAATTTATTCCTGCTGAAGTGAAAGCAATCCTCTCTTGGGGAATGCTGCTTTTTAGTTAGCTTTGCCACAGTATCAAAAATAAATTTTGGATTGTTCTTATTGTCCTCAATTGAGTTGGAAAAATAGGATTATCGAGCTGCAGTGAGGGCTCTCTAAATTAACGCATGTCTTCAGTAAAAAGACAGATGCTGCTAATAATACTGCCATCGTCGATGAGGCAGAGGACATGTATGTGAAATCCATGTATCTAATGATGTCTGGCCAAAAATAGTATGGCATGTCAGATAGCCTGATCCCCCATGGAGTAAAGCTTGGTCCTGGGGACATGGAGGAGCAGACTGTTGCTCGATCTGAGGTTGCAGGTGGGTGTATGGGATATGAGCAGTTCTTTGAGGTATGGAGGGGAATTGCCATGGATGCACTTTATTTACAATAAAAGTGACTCCAAAATGACACAGTACATTATTTGCCATTCATTTCTATTGGACACAAAATCATCTGAAACACAACTAAAATAAACTGCAACTGTATCCAAGTTTGTAGGGTCACAAACTTGATGTAGTCATTGTGTTAGGAATATGGGACCGAATACTAATATTTTTACAAAATGTTACTCACTATAAGTGTATATATAGATATTTTATGTGCATACATTTCTAAATGGTAAAACAGATATGTATGAAAATACCCTGAAATAAAAGGTGATATTCTGTTCATTCGCCTCATATAAAACATTTGATCTCAAATCCAAAAATGCTGGAGTATAGAGCCAAATGAAACGTTTTAGCTTCACTGTCCAAATAAATAAATGCTGCCTACACAGCAGTCCATCAACAATAGCACATACTGTATAAAGTGTTTGACGTTTATCTGATCACATGACCGCTTCTTTCAGAGAATCCTTTTTCACCGTTTCAAAGAATATCATGATTCCAGACATGTTGTGGCGATTTCACACTTTCACCAATCACCCCACACACATTTAGCAGAAAACTGCCATGATGGCTACAAATGATTAAATCTTCAGAGTTAAAATCTGTTTTCCCCCTCCAGACGGTGTCAGTGTGCCATTATCAGCTACAAAATGTCTTCTTCCAGCTCAATGTAGCCCTCTGATAATACTTGGCTGCGACCCTCATCTGCTAATGGGTGAGAAATGAGTGTTTTATACAACATTCATTTTGGCTGGAGTCGATAGGGCAAAAACACTTAACCCTCTTTTCAATTTGCTGGATCAATTTTCATCCACTTACACCCCACTTCGTAAGTGCAGAATAATAACAGGTTACATACACTTTATTTTGAAATTCACTCACACAAAAATCTTTGACGAGTGCAGATGAGCGGCCTCTTTGTCCACCCGACGGACGAACCCGCCGCAGCCCAATCCGCCAGCTACACAAACGCCCGCCCCACTTACCTCCAGATTAAACTTTAGCTAAGGCCTGATTGTGTATCAACAACCAACCTCTTGCCTTGGAGAGTGGCCTAGCTAGTGGTGATGGTGTATAATAACAACAGCAGCAGACAACAGAAGAGTGTATCAGACAGGGCAGACCTGTGTGGTGTTGAGTGGTGGGACAGAATACAAATACATGGCCTCTGCTTTGATGAATGTTAGATTAGTATTTAGCGCACGGCTAAGTATTCTCCTGGAGGGGCCCAGGCCTACACTTGTCAGTACTCTATGCTCTGGGAGGGGGAGGGATGGGGTGGTAAAGGGGACAAGAGCCCTGCTTAACCAAGCTTAAAGGCCATCCTGTTGGCCCATGGGGCTAAGGTACCGTTCCGTACCCAACGAGACGACAGAGACCGTCGATGTTAATGCGACGCTAAGCTACGGTACACTAGCCTCTGGCAGGTTACTGCAGATATTCTGACAAACCTAAACTTCCAGACTTTGTTTTTCCTGCCAAACTTGTCTGAGGTCATTAAATCAACTCCTTTTATTTATTTATCTCTCCAAATGTTACATTAAGAGAGGGCTTGGTTCAGTACATTTGGTCTGATTTTATTTTTTCCTTTCCTGTGATTTCAGTGTTTCAGACTGTGGTGATGTTTCAGACTGTGTCTGTAGTCAGTCAGTACTTCATTTATGTAGTGTGCACTCCTGGCGAGAAATCATTTATTTAATGAATGCAATAAAATAAAGAGGTGACACATTCTGATATTATGGCTGTGCTGAGTGCCTGCAGTAGAGGGTGTGTGTGTGTGACAGAGATTGTGTGTGTGTGTGTGTGTGTGTGTGTGTGTGTGTGTGTGTGTGTGTGTGTGTGTGTGTGTGTGTGTGTGTGTGTGTGTGTGTGTGAGAGTGTGAGAGTGTGTGTGTGTGTGTGTGTGTGTGTGATAATTGGAGGGTCCTGCTCTTTGATAGTGGGTGCTCCTTAGTGCCATGCACCACATAACTTCATCCCTTCAATCAGTTGGCTCACTAACTAACTCTCCCTCTACAGGCCAGCAGGCAAACAAGTGAAATCTGGAACTCTCTCAGCCACTGTCGGAGGGAGGGTGTGACCTGCTTTACACCATGTTTATTTTCTTTCCACCCCCTTCCTTTCCCCTCTCCATTCTCTCATACACACTTGGCGCAGGGCTGGGCCGAGGCTGGGGACCCGAGAGGCGTGAAAGGCGAACGGTAAACACCGTAATAAGGAAGTGGTGTAAAGCTGGCGAACAGCGGGGAGCTGATGGGGCCTGGCCGCTTAGGCAGTTCCCGTACATTTCCTGCCCAGCGGGAGTCCTTCAGCGTGGGGCTGGGGCTGCCTGGTTCTCCTCTCCTCTCCTCTGTGTGACTGCCTACCAGTCCCCACATTATTCGCCCTCTCCTCTCTCTGTTTCCTTTACAGGCTGGGTGTAGCAGTGGGCCACCAGTCCCTACAATATCCCCCCTCTATCTCTTTCTGTTTCCTTTACAGGCTGGGTGTAGCAGTGGGCCGCCAGTCCCTACAATATCCCCCCTCTATCTCTTTCTGTTTCCTTTACAGGCTGGGTGTAGCAGTGGGCCGCCAGTCCCTACTTTATATCCCCCCTCTATCTCTCTCTGTTTCCTTTACAGGCTGGGTGTAGCAGTGGGCCGCCAGTCCCTACAATATCCCCCCTCTATCTCTTTCTGTTTCCTTTACAGGCTGGGTGTAGCAGTGGGCCGCCAGTCCCTACAATATCCCCCATCTCCTCTCATTGTTCCTCTGCAGGCTGGCTAGCTGTAGCCCTGGGGCCACGTGTGTAGACCAAAGCCAGTCTACTGCTGCTGTGGTTCTGGAGGTGCGTTAGTTTAGCTAACACTAACAGCTCCCTCCTGGGGACAGAATAGGGTTAAAGCGAGGAGAGGGGATATAGGAGGGAGTGAGAGGAACCCTTCTTATATAAAGGCCTATATGTTTAGGTGTGTGGAGGTTGACGGATACCATAAAGAGGGACTACTACAGAACACTCAAGCCGGGATTCAGGTAAGCACAGAAAACGAACATAGCACGGCACTTGACTTTGCATGGTGATCCTGTGTAACTTCTTATCATGGAAATTGCGATTGGATCACACATCACAAAATGTGCATTAATGAATATAAAACATTTAGCCTAACTAATAACTAGGAGAAAATCATTGGCATCAACACAAAGACGTTTCCATGTTTTGCAGAGCTTTTTGTCTCTAGTGACAGAGAATTCTGGCTAACAATTATTGACGTATTGCATGAACACCTCCTTATTCCTCCCACACACACGCTGACCTCACGGTTCGACGCCCCATAAATAGGATTTCACACGTGAGGCGGCTCCGGCGTGCTCCCAATTAACCCTGCAAGCTTCCCCGTCCACCTGATTAGAGAAATGATCAACGCACAACAACAACATGGCCACTCGGCGTATCTGAGGAGAGGAGCCACGCACCATTGTTTCCTTCTGCCTCAGCAGTCTGATATCTCCCACGTCAACACAGCTCTGATTGCTGGTTATGTTTGTTAGCAGCACTGGTGGTGAACGTGATAAATGTTTTTGTCCGTTATTATTCGTGGAGCCAAAAATAAATAACGAGATGGTTTTAGTGTTGCTTGCGGGAGCTAGTCGGGTAAGAGTGAGTGAGTCCTGGTAGTCAAGTTGTTAGAACTAACAAGAGAAGACACATTTATTCAACGTGAGCCTGTTTTTATTCAGGGATTCAGGGTCTATTGGTTTCCTATGTTGATAATTACATGGGTGAAGATGTTGTTTCTGTGAAGAGCCACCTCACCAGGTGTTTCTAGTGTGAATCAATAGCAACTGACAAAGACAATCGAGTTGACGATCCACATCTAAAAACAGGACCTGGAGATTTACAGATTTACAGTTTCTAGTTTACGACATTATGTTGCAAAGATATCTATAATTACCACTTTACCATCGAATTTCTAAGTGGAATTTATAAATGAATCCAGGTAAAAAAAAATGCACAGTAAAATACAGTAGCCAAGAACATAAAGATCCCGTATCTAGCCGGTGACCTTAGCCAGTTCTGAGCCCTGACTGAGTAAAGTGAGTGAAGGAGAGGGGGAGTTATTCCTCAGTCTCTGCAGGAGCTGTGTTATCTGTATTTGACCGGTGTTAAATATTCTCATTACAATCACTTCAAATGAGCACCGGCGCTTTGTCTAATCCCCACCCCAGGGACAGAGCCGTTTCACCTGGCCCAGGATGAAACGCAGGCAGGCCCCTGCCACAGTCTCTCCCTCTCCCCTGGATGCTAGCTGTGCTGAGAAAGGGGAGGGAGGGGAGGAGATATGGAATAGCTGGGAACTAACTAAGATCTATAGCTACTCAGAAGATTCCTCACAGGGGAAGGTGGGAGTTTAGTAACCTTTCCCACCTAGCCCACTGTAGTAGCCACTAAGAGCTGAGAAATAATGAAATAGCCTGTTCAGGGGGGAAACACACAGAACTGTCAATCTGTGGAAGGGTTCATTCAAGTGCCAGGCAGAATGGAGGCTGCGGCAGCAACAGTCTCAAGGTGCCAATAAGCAGTCCACTGGAGACACGACTGACTTGTTTTCCACCAATTCATTGGATGTTGAACAGATGGACAATGTTGGAGCACATCTAACCTGGTACTGATGGTGTAGCCAACTAGTTCCCAAAGCCTTGACCTCTGAGTCAATGGTCTGACAGTCCTTAGACCTTATTTTTAGTACTACATTGATATTGATAACTGCATTGTTGGGTTTAGAGATCACAAGAAAGGTATGTTACTGTACTGGTGTACATGACATTACAACTTTAAACTTAAAACATGCTAATTCCTAACATTCACTGTTTTGTAATTGGGAAAGTTTATTTCACTCATGTTGGGAGGCCAGTTTTGGGCCAGGGAGCAGTTTTAAATCATTTTTACAACGTTCCTCACAATAGTTATGAGTCCCCACTTTGTCACTATGTCCCAACTCTATCAATGAGACTTCACTAGACTCTTCTGTGGAGCATATATGCTTTAATAGGGTAGCTATTCTACTATCTCCATCATGGAGGCAAGTCATGCCTGTGAGAGTGAGTTGTCCACTCTTTGTACTTCGAGTCCACATTCTGCACTTCTAGTGAGTCCCCACTTTGTACATTTTAGAAAGTCCCTAATTTGCACTTCTAGTGAGTACCCCCACTGCACTCCCCCCCTGCAGTCTGAGCTACATGTTGAAGGTGGGCTCCTTCCTTCTTCCCTGGGTCCTTATTCCCCAGGCCTGGCAGATTACCATGGGAGGAGCAAGCCTGGCTGGGGAGCCTGGTGCCCTTATTAGTCGTGTGGAAGCGGGATTGTGGCAGGGGAGAGGGGTTTGAGGCGGGGGGAGGGAGGGGGGTATAAGCTGCTCGGAGAGTTCAGCCCAGCTCCAAAAGGGGGGATAGAGGATTAGGGAGGCTCTAAAGGAAGACATCTGCTTCTGTGCCAAGCTCCATATTATCAAAGACACCAGTGTTTCCCACATCATCAACTTTTCATGAGCACACTCACTGGTAAATACCAGCCACAGAGCTCTGGGTCTCCGAAAGGGGAGAGAGGGTAGAAACTTTGGCTCATTTGGAAATTCCACATTTTGCCCATGAAATTCTGATAAATAATTTGAGCCTGCATGTCTAATATGCCTATCACATATTCTCCCTTATTCGAAGGGAGATGGAAGCCCACAGATGGCGTTTTTTGGTCTACTCTGTGTTAGTAGAGGTTAATTCCATGTATTTATGCTATTGATCATGTTCACACAATATAAATTATTTATTTATTTGTTTATTTTTCAGATTTCTTTCTCCCATTTATACAAAGGATACATCGTTTTAAAGGATAAACATCTCACCTTCTCTTGTGTGGCCCTCAGCTTGCTGTCCCAGACTGCTCTGATTAGGGGGATGTCTGGGCTGCGAGTGGCGTAGCAGTGTGCCTGCAGCAGGGTGAGGCTGTTGATCACTTCTTCCAGGACCTTCTCTATATGGCTGAAGGACCGGCAGGCCTGGGTCCTGGTTCCAGCACTCACCATCTGCATGGTACAAGGCACCAGGTTGATCTGGCCAGCAGAGAACACAGCCTCATCCACCTGTAGAGGGGCACAGGTGCCATACAATCACACATTAGTTGAGCTGATGCTAGCCTATTTCTTGGTGTAACTATAGAACCCTGTGCCTGGTTCTCCCTGGTTCCCTTTCATTCTGGTTCCTCCTGGTTCTTTCAATGGAATTGAGCCATATATGAGACTAAACAGAAACTCATACACGTAGCAGGATGGTTGTTCATCTCCATTCACATTATAGACCCTGATATCAGTCTCATACATGATGGCAGCAGCCAACCAAAGCTCTTTCAAGGAGTTTGTGTTTTCCCCCAAAGCTTCCCTGTAGAACGGCTGTGCTTCTGCTTGGCCATGTGGCCTATGTACACACTCCTGGTTTCAGAGAATAAATCTCTCCTCAAAATCAATCCATTGCTTGAAACTCAATTACACACTCCCACAGAAATGGCTACTGGTCTGCTAGGGGTGCAGTGGCTTAGTGGAGATGTCAAAATCAAATTAAAGTTTATTGGTCGGGTACACAGATTTGCAGATGTTATGACAGGTGCAGTGAAGTGCTTGTGTTTCTAGCTCCAACAGTGCAGTAATACCTAGCGAAGAATGCATGAAAATACACACATAATCCATAAAAATAAAGAAATTAAGACATTTCAGAACGAGCAATGTCAGAGACCGGAATATAAATATATATACATATGATGTCTATAAATATACACTGAGTGTACAAACCATTATTAACATTAGTGCTCTTTCCATAGACTGACCAGGTGAAAGCTATGATCCCTTATGGATGTCAGTTGTTAAATCCACTTCAATCAGTGTAGATCAAGGTGCCCAACCCTCTTCCTGGAGAGCTACTGTCCTGTAGGTTTTCAGTCCAACCCTCTTCCCGGAGAGCTACTGTCCTGTAGGTTTTCAGTCCAACCCTCTTCCTGGAGAGCTACTGTCCTGTAGGTTTTCAGTCCAACCCTCTTCCTGGAGATCTACTGTCCTGTAGGTTTTCAGTCCAGCCCTCTTCCTGGAGATCTACTGTCCTGTAGGTATTCAGTCCAACCCTCTTCCTGGAGATCTACTGTCCTGTAGGTTTTCAGTCCAACCCTCTTCCTGGAGATCTACTGTCCTGTAGGTTTTCAGTCCAACCCTCTTCCTAGAGACCTACTGTCCTCTAGGTTTTCAGTCCAACCCTAATTTAGCATATCTGATTCAGCTAGTTAAGGTCTTGTTGAGGAGCTAATTAGTAGAATCAGGCGTGTTAAATTAGGGTTGGACTGAAAACTCAGAAGATGGTAGATCTCCAGGAAGAGGGTTGGGCAGCCCTGGTGTCAAGAACTGCAACACTGCTGGGTTTTTCACACTCAACAGTTTCCTGTGTGTATCAAGGTCCACCACCCGAAGGACATGCAGCCAACTTGACACAACTGTGGGAAGCATTGGAGTCAGCATCCCTGTGGAATGCTTTCGACACCTTGTAGAGTCCATGCCCTGACGAATACACTTAGTATTAGGAATATGTTGTTAATGTTTTGTACTCTCTGTGTATATACTGTACAAGTAATGGTGTGTATGGATAGTAAATGAATAGAAAATGTGTGTATAGAAGTAGTTCTATAGGACGAGCCATGTCTAGAATACAGTATATACATATAAAGTGGGTAAAACAGTATGTTAAGATTATTAAAGTGACCAGTGTTCAATGACTACAGTTGAAGTCGGAAGTTTACAAACACTTAGGTTGTTTTGGCAAGTCGGTTAGGACATCTACTTTGTGCATGACACAAGTCATTTTTCCAACAATTGTTTACAGTCAGATTATTTCACTTATAATTAATTGTATCACAATTCCAGTGGGTCAGAAGTTTACCTACAATAAGTTGACTGTGCATTTAAACAGCTTGGAAAATTCCAGAAAATTATGTCATGGTTTTTGAAGCTTGTGATAGGCTATTTGACATAATCTGAGTCAATTGGAGGTGTACCTGTGGATATATTTCAAGGCCTATCTTCAAACTGCCTCTTTGCTTCAAAGTGCCTCTTTGCTTGACATCATGGGAAAATCTAAAGAAATCAGCCAAGACCTCAGAATTGATTTTAGACCTCCACAAGTCTGGTTCATCGTTGGGAGCAATTTCTAAGGTACCACGTTCATCTGTACAAACAATAGTACGCAAGTATAAACACCATGGGACCACACAGCTGTCATACCGCTCAGAAAGGAGACGCGTTCTGTCTCCTAGAGATGAACGTACTCTGGTGCGAAAAGTGCAAATCAATCCCAGAACATCAGCAAAGGATGTTGTGAAGATGCTGGAGGAAACAGGTACAGAGTATCTATATCCACAGTAAAACGAGCCCTATATCGACATAACCTGAAAGGCCGCTAAGCAAGGAAGAAGCAACTGCTCCAAAACCGCCATTAAAAAGCCTGGTTTGCAACTGGTTTGCAACTGCACATGGGGACAAAGATTGTACTTTTTGGAGAAATGTCCTCTGGTCTGAGTCAGAAGTTAACATACACCTTAGCCAAATACATTTAAACTTAGTTTTTCACAATTCCAGACATTTAATCTTGGTAGAAATTCCCTGTCTTAGGTCAGTTTGGATCACCACTTTATTTTAAGAATGTGAAATGTCAGAATAATAGTAGAGAGAATGATTTACTTCAACTTGTATTTCTTTCATCACATTCCCAGTGGTCAGAAGTTTACATCCACTCAATAAGTATTTGGTAGCATTGCCTTTAAATTGTTCACCTTGGGACAAACGTTTCAGGTAGCCTTCCAAAAGCTTCCCACAATAAGTTGGGTGAATTTTGTCCCATTCCTCCTGACAGAGCGGTTGTAACTGAGTCAGGTTTGTATGCTTCCTTGCTCGCACACGCTTTATCAGTTCTTCCCACAAATGTTCTATAGGATTGAGGTCAGGGCTTTGTGATGGCCACTCCAATACATTGACTTTGTTGTCCTCAACCCATTTTTCCACAACTTTGGAAGTATGCTTGGGGTCATTGTCCATTTGGAAGACCCATTTGCGACCAAGCTTTAACTTCCTGACTGATGTCTTGAGATGTTGCTTCAATATATCCACATAATTTCTCTTCCTCATAATGCCATCTGTTTTGTGAAGTGCACCAGTCCCTCCTGCAGAAAAGCACCCCCACAACATGATGCTGCTACCCCCGTGCTTCACGGTTGGGATGGTGTTCTTCTGCTGCACATGGGGACAAAGAGTGTACTTTTTGGAGAAATGTCCTCTGGTCTGAGTCAGAAGTTTACATACACCTTAGCCAAATACATTTAAACTTAGTTTTTCACAATTCCAGACATTTAATCTTGGTAGAAATTCCCTGTCTTAGGTCAGTTTGGAGCTTCAACTGTATGTACTACATAGGGCACCAGTCTAAGGTGCAGGGTAGAGTACTAGGTGGTAGCCAGCTAGTAACAGAGGCTAAGGTTCAGGGCAGGGTACTGGGCGGAGGCTGCCTAGTGGTCACTGTTTAAGCTGTCTCTCAGTTCCAGTCGAAGTTGATAAATGCAGTGCTTCTCTCAAATGGACAAATGGCTGCTTAAGATGTTGTGCTGTTCCACATAGAACTGAGGCAAACGTATTTATTTCCAAACATACACACAGACACACCTCATGGAGGGCTACAATGGACAAATATGTTTAAATGTAGAAATTCTATATACTATTTTGTAAACGCTGAACACACATAGACCTAACACAACCGCAATGTGAAAACAGGTGAACGAAAACATGTTCTAACTAAGGCTGTGACGATACCAAAAATGAAAACATGAAGCAGAACTCACTATTTGGTCCTTTAAAATCCTGCTGTACGTAAAATATTGTCTATAGCTTGGAAAAGAAATACATGTGACTGGATGGCAACATAATGATGTTTGTTTCCTAAAGAAGTGAAATCCGCTTTGTGTTTTGTTTCCTTGCCATGATACTAACAGGGGTGGCAGGTAACTTATTGGTTAGAGCGTTGGGCCAGTAAATAAACGGTTGCTGGATCGAATTCCCGTGCTGACAAAGTAAAAATCTGTCGTTCTGCCCCTGAACAGGGCAGTTAACCCAATTTTCCGGTAGGCCGTCATTGTAAATAAGAATTTGTTCTTATTGCTCTCCCTGCTTTCAAATGGTCAGATCAATCACTCCTTTACCTACGAGCATTATCTACGCCTGGTCCGCAGCGTAACATATAAGCCTGAGTCGCCCGAGACGTCAACAACATGTCGTCATTGAAATGATTTTATGAGCCATCATATCTCCTCCATCTGAGAAGCCCCGGTTAGGTCGGACAGGATCTCTTAACAAGCCATAAAAAGAGCTCACCATTTTGAATTCCTAGTTAAATAAATAAACTAAGGAGTATCGTGATAGTGGTATCGTCCCGGCCTAGTTCTAACTGCTTTGTGCTGTTCGTTTCCTCATCAAACTTAACCCTACCTGAGTCCTGTCAAAACAACACGCTACATACATCACTGAGGTGGAACACCACCAATGTACATCAATTACCAGCCTGCATTTGAATAGCGCATCAATTAGCAAGTTCCTTATTTTTTCACCATACACCATATCAGCAAATAACACTTTTTACACCACGGCGATAAGCAGGTGCCTTTGCATGCATGAGAGCAGAGTGTGTGATTTTCACATGGGTGTCTGTCTGTGTTGGCTCATTCATAATTAGCCCCGCGATAATTAGCTGAGACTCCCAGATAAACGGGCTGTTAGACGATGAAGTTCCTAAACTCAATAATTTAACCTCAAAGAAATCAATGTGATTATGCAGAAGGACTCTTGAGGACCAATGGGACCAGTGGCGAGGTCAGGTCACTGGAGACCCATCATCCTGCTGAATTGGCATAAGGATATCAGTGTGGCCACCACGCCACATCCTGGTTAATGTAAACAGCCGTCGGTGACAGGGTGTTAATTGGTGGTCTAAGCAGGGACCTTTAGGATCTGTGAAGACACTGACCTCCAGAGGGATCAAGTAGGCCAAAATCAATTGATACATGGCGTGAGAGCAGGGTCCTTAGTCGATTACCATGCGTACATACATGGGTATCGTATTTCTCCCCCGTATTACCAGGGTTGAGTGTGGACCAGTGGTATTACTGAAGGCTTAGCACCTCGCCCCAAACCCCTCTTCACCTCCACTGAGTTACAGTACCCTTGCTCACTTTGTTAGTTGCAAATGAGGGCAATTGTCTAACCCTCACCAGCCCTAGATTCTAGGAGTTGTAGTCCAATCACCTCCTAGGCATATCTGAGATATCTAATCCACATCAATGAGACAGGAGAAATAGCTTTGACATAAAAGTAGCCTTTATTACTAAATCAAATGACCAATGAGAAATATGTACAGATTTGAGCCATTGCAAACCTATGGGATGAAGGCATGATAACATGGTGCATGTTTTTAGTTATTCACTACACATCAATGTAACATAGTGGACATTCATGGGCAGTGCGATGGCTCTTTAAATGACTGATGCAGTACACAAGAAAGTTTCGACAAAATCAGCAATTTGTAGAATGTGATTTGATAATAACAGAACAACACAAAGCTCTTTGCTAGAGGGGGGATATGGCCAAACCCATTTCCATAATCATATGGGTTTCCCATGATTCCTAGCTCCTGGGTTCACTTGTCAACTTTGATGAATCTTCAGCATCTGCTGCTCCAAATTACCGGGACAGTGGAGGAGATGAGAGAGGAGGGGAGGGGGATGGAGGCCTCCCTGCTTTCAAATGGTCAGATCAATCACTCCTTTACCTACGAGCATTATCTACGCCTGGTCCGCAGCGTAACATATAAGCCTGAGTCGCCCGAGACGTCAACAACACGTCGTCATTGAAATGATTTTATGAGCCATCATATCTCCTCCATCTGAGAAGCCCCGGTCAGGTCGGACAGGTGGCGAGGATCTCTTAACAAGCCATAAAAAGAGCTCACCATTTTGAATTCCAAAAAAGGAGGGCTACCATTTGTTGATTTGTACATCAAAAGGGGGCCAGCGCCGGGCCCCTTCACTGTTAAAGACAAGCTCCCCGTAGCTTCCACCAAGCAGGTGTGTGATGATCAATTATTAAAGCTTCAAGTTACTACTGGTGCTGATGTGAAGGGGGGTGGAGGAAAAAGGGGATAGAATACTATTTACATAAAATTAACAGTTCAAAAGAATGAGTTCACACACCAATCAAACTTGTTAATTGACTGTCAGTGGTGTGACCCTGAATATACAACACAACTACATTATTCATCTTCCGCGTTGACAGGGAAGACAGTCCAATTTGCATTGCCGTCATAAACATGATCAACAACCACAATGCCACATGCATTTTTAATAGGGAAGAGATGAGACCGTTAATATTCATAAGGGTCAAACAATTGCATATAGCATTAAACTTCCTATAACAAGCAACGTATTTTTCTATTTTTCAAACAGTAACCTTAGGAGTCTAAATAGTCCAGAGAGAAAAGGAAGGACACGCGCTATTAAAGAATTTACAGTTAACTCAATAGTAAGGCATGTTCATAGTGAATGGTGTATCTAGCACCCATTCCCTCTCACTGCAATAGCAGACATCCTGACACCAAATGCTAAAAGGTACAATGTAGCTCATGTTTTGCAATCTTATATTTCAATTGTTTACTGTCTTACTGAAAATGCATATTTAGTTACTGTGCAAGCCGAGTTTTGAATGTACTTCAAAATCTTGACTTGACCACTGTTTGAGTTGACGCTAAACATGTCTCAGACCTTATTTCCCCAACGATCCCTCCAAGCCACACAAAGTTTCTCTCCTCTCTGTCTGACGTGATCGCAGCAAGTGCTGCCTGCTTCGCATTAATTAAAGTTGTGTTTTGGCTTCATGCTTTATCAACCTTTATTTCATGGCTTAAACCCCATCATTTTTCATAAACTCAATGACGTCTCAAAAGGTCACTTAGCCCCAAGGACTCTCTGGGATCCAGACAGTAACACATATGTAAATGCTGGAACAGTGGAACACTAGAACCAGCTGAATGGAAGAATCCATCTGCTCTCAAGCCTTAACTGGGTCTTGTAACATGCCTGGCGTTTCGGAGGCCTTCTTAATTGTCGTTTTTGTTAGAAACTTCCCATGCGTGACCAGGCTGGAGTGCCTGGCTATATTTACAGTGGTGTTATAGCGTAAACCTTTGGACTCCGCTGAATGACTGTGTGACTGTGTCATTAGCAGGGCTCGGTATGTACAGTATGTATAGACTATTGACCAGACTGGGCCAGTGTGGGTAAAGTGACCTGGTATTGATGAACAGTCAGCTGTGGGTAAAGTGACCTGGTATTGATGAACAGTCAGCTGTGGGTAAAGCGACCTGGTATTGATGAACAGTCAGCTTTGGGTAAAGTGACCTGGTATTGATGAACAGTCAGCTGTGGGTAAAGCGACCTGGTATTGATGAACAGTCAGCTGTGGGTAAAGTGACCTGGTATTGATGAACAGTCATCTGTGGGTAAAGTGACCTGGTATTGATGAACAGTCAGCTGTGGGTAAAGTGACCTGGTATTGATGAACAGTCAGCTTTGGGTAAAGTGACCTGGTATTGATGAACAGTCAGCTGTGGGTAAAGCGACCTGGTATTGATGAACAGTCAGCTGTGGGTAAAGCGACCTGGTATTGATGAACAGTCAGCTGTGGGTAAAGTGACCTGGTATTGATGAACAGTCATCTGTGGGTAAAGTGACCTGGTATTGATGAACAGTCAGCTGTGGGTAAAGTGACCTGGTATTGAGGGGGAACAGCTCCATGGCCCTCTATAAGATATGCTAATGGCCACATCTTCCCATTGAGCCCTCATGCATAATTTAACCAAGGGACTGATATTAAAAGTATGCAAAATGATCAAATGAATATGGCATAACTTTTGGATAATGCAGGATGGAAACACAACACAAAATGTAAACACTGTATGACTAAACGCAGCATAACGCAAGTGAATATTTGTAATAGATTTATGCTTGATTCTCAATCTATGAAGCATTGTTAACAATGGGTCCACAGTCAATGGGTGAATGTAGTACTTTAGACTGAAGGCAGGGGTGGATATTGAATGACTCCATCACCAGAACACTAGAGCAAGATGTGGCATAAGGCCTCTCAAACTGTATTACAACAAATAACCCTTATAAACCTCACTCTCTTAATCTATAAAGGAACATGCCTATTTCATGCCACAAAATTCATCATCTCTTTCCAGTTATTTTTTTTTATATTTAAAGGTTGGCAAATAGTTGTAAATGTAGGGATCAAGGAAGAAGTTTTGTTAGGCGCATTTAAGTGCGTATATTATTTCTGCTTTTTGGATTTGATACAGAATAACTGTTTAATCCTTTTGCTGTGGATGTCAGTTTGTCAGGTCTGTGTGCTGTGATTCCATCTTCAACTGGCTTCAAGTCTGTGGGGCTCTTTCAGCATTAGTACATTCAAAGCACATCACGTCTCTGAATGGAAAATGATAAGAGATGGGCTCATGTTGTGCTACACCCTGAGGAGATTCTGGGGCTTCTGACACCTCATTCCTACAAATATAAAATGTTCAGGAGAACCAAAACCTCTCTCCCCTTCTCTTGTATCTTTCACCATGTTAGTCTCTCTAACTCCAGGCTTCTTGTGAAAAAAAATTATATATTTTTAATTTCATCCCCTTGTTTTTCCTCCGTGTTTATTTTTTCTTTTTGTGCCTAACCCTTGTATGCTTGCTCAACTGTCACACAACATCAGTGTTATTTAAACAGCGCCATAAATAGATGAACGAAATGCACAAAGAAAGGCAAATATGGGGGTCCTCTGCAAGCATCCTCCCTGGTCCAGAACTGCATATGGAGACAAAAAAAGACCTACGGACACATGTTCAAAATCAAATAGTTATTACCAGAACAATTATTACAGAAAGAAAAATAAGCAGGAATCATGAAAACGTATAAATACAAAACGTGACATTGGCCCCTCTCTTTCGTTGTGCGGTTTCCATTCTGCCTGCCTGTCTGCCCTCGACATGCCCGTTTTAGAGACGTCCTCCTAGGAGAAGTAACACTGACACATCGGCTCTGGTCACTTTATGCTTCCCCACGCATATTCACACGCCACAATACAGGAGCAAATATATAAATCATTTTTTATTTGGGATTTTGACAAAAAGTCTGAAAAAAATAAATATATCAGAATTTACGTATTGCTGTGTTTAATCTTACATTTACTTAAACACACAAAAAAAATACAATCTAAAGTCAAAAATCTAATACAGAATGTCAAACTGATAAAGGTACATGTGTGGTCACACATTGTAGCCCAGACCATCACTGTTGTGTGTGCTGAAGTGACAGAAGGGCATGTTTTCTCTTTGCGTTAAGGCAAAATGCCCTACTGCCTTCAACTGTCCCGAACTACGATTTTTTGACAAATTGGTTGTGAGGGTTTTAGGAGTGATGCACATATCGCAAAAATCATTTCTGCCAAGCTACCTCTATGACCTGCCCGTGGGACATGACAAGCTCCTCCATGCATCGCTCTATCAAAACCGGATCTTTCCAGGACAATGCAAATGATGACAAATTCTATCATCCCGCATTGTGAGCTTTCCTGCTAATCTCACTAATTCGAGAAAATCGGGAGGGTTTCGCTCTTTCAGCTGAGGGGCATGTTTGTCTGATTGAATGATGCTAAAACTGCAACCCTCAACCCCCGTTCATTCTCAGTTTCCAGCTGTGAAAACCCTATCTCTTAGATGGTTTATTGTGTTAGTACAATGTAAACCCTATCTCTTAGATGGTTTATTGTGTTAGTACAATGTAAACCCTATCTCTTAGATGGTTTATTGTGTTAGTACAATGTAAACCCTATCTCTTGGATGGTTTATTGTGTTAGTACAATGTAAACCCTATCTCTTAGATGGTTTATTGTGTTAGTACAATGTAAACCCTATCTCTTGGATGGTTTATTGTGTTAGTACAATGTAAACCCTATCTCTTAGATGGTTTATTGTGTTAGTACAATGTAAACCCTATCTCTTAGATGGTTTATTGTGTTAGTACAATGTAAACCCTATCTCTTAGATGTTTTTATTGTGTTAGTACAATGTAAACCCTATCTCTTGGATGGTTTATTGTGTTAGTACAATGTAAACCCTATCTCTTGGATGGTTTATTATGTCAGTACAATGTAAACCCTATCGAATGGATGGTTTATTGTGTCAGTACAATGTAAACCCTATCTCTTGGATGGTTTATTATGTCAGTACAATGTAAACTCTATCTCTTGGATGGTTTATTATGTCAGTACAATGTAAACCCTATCTCTTGGATGGTTTATTGTGTCAGTACAATGTAAACCCTATCTCTTGGATGGTTTATTGTGTCAGTACAATGTAAACCCTATCGAAGGGATGGTTTATTGTGTCAGTACAATGTAAACCCTATCTCTTAGATGGTTTATTGTGTCAGTACAATGTAAACCCTATCTCTTGGATGGTTTATTGTGTCAGTACAATGTAAACCCTATCGAAGGGATGGTTTATTGTGTCAGTACAATGTAAACCCTATCTCTTAGATGTTTTTATTGTGTTAGTACAATGTAAACCCTATCGAAGGGATGGTTTATTGTGTCAGTACAATGTAAACCCTATCTCTTGGATGGTTTATTGTGTCAGTACAATGTAAGCCCTATCTCTTGGATGGTTTATTATGTCAGTACAATGTAAACCCTATCTCTTGGATGGTTTATTATGTCAGTACAATGTAAATCCTATCTCTTGGATGGTTTATTGTGTCAGTACAATGTAAACCCTATCTAAGGGATGGTTTATTGTGTCAGTACAATGTAAACCCTATCTCTTAGATGTTTTTAGTGTGTTAGTACAATGTAAACCCTATTGAAGGGATGGTTTATTGTGTCAGTACAATGTAAACCCTATCTCTTGGATGGTTTATTGTGTCAGTACAATGTAAACCCTATCTCTTGGATGGTTTATTGTGTCAGTACAATGTAAACCCTATCTCTTGGATGGTTTATTATGTCAGTACAATGTAAACCCTATCTCTTCGATAGTTTATTGTGTCAGTACAATGTAAACCCTATCTCTTGGATGGTTTATTGTGTCAGTACAATGTAAACCCTATCTCTTGGATGGTTTATTGTGTCAGTACAATGTAAACCCTATCTAAGGGATGGTTTATTATGTCAGTACAATGTAAACCCTATCAGTCAGTATCAGTAAGTTCTGTTTATGTACTGTATGTTGTTTTTTACACGTTGAGTCATTTAGCAGACACTCGTATCCAGAGCTACTTACAGAAGCAATCAGGGTTAAGTGCCTTGCTCAAAGGCAGATCAACAGATTTTTCACCTGGTCCGGTCAGGGATTTGAACCAGCGGCACTTCGGTTACTTGGGTGGGGGGCAACACAGTGAGTGATGTTGTCAGACTGTCACATTGGTAAAGGCGCTGGTCTGGAGAGGCAGAGGCTAGTCCTACTGCATCGGCTTGTCCAGCCATCATTTACTGTAGCAGATAGGGACCAGCCACTTGGACAGACACACCAAGGTTACACCAAAGGACCTCTGATTAAAGCGAGTAGACAACCTGCAGTACAGTGCACATCTATACAACTACAGGCAAGAGGAAGAAAAGACTAACAGAGAGGCAGAGAATGTCCCAGTGAGGGTTGGTTGTGGTAGTTCCCTCTCCTTTCAAGAGATGGCAGTATGACTGCGTGGAAAAGGCTGTGGTCATAGGGGAATGCGGCTAAGCATTCTCATTGTAGCACAGTACATACATTGAGTGTGTATTGCCAGATAGATTCTACCTCTTCTCAGATATGTTATGGACAACAACAAAATGTTTTTTTGACAGATAAAAAATAAATCCTCTGCAAGTCAATGAAAAGTAGATTAAGGTCAATGGAATTAGTCAGTTACAAATTAAATGTTCAATGTTTTTTATGCTTTTCAAAAATGCTCTGCATCAATATATCTTGCTGTTACAAATTCAGGACCTGATGAAATGGTTCAGCTAAATGTTGGTTCATATTTGAAAATACTATCAAACTTGATTTTGTGTCCTTTGCTTTATAGAACATATTTTATTGAATAGATACTGTACGACTAGCTATATTATTTCCACTTTAAAAATCAGCAGGTTTTGAAGCGGTACATATTCTTTTATTTAAACTGTTGATACTGTATAGAAGAAAACATTCATTTACCGTTTTTTTTTTATCAAACATTTACTGTATAAAAATAGCTTTTAATTCAAAAACATAAAACACAATATTTTCCCTTTCTCCCTAGCAGCCCAACCTTTCTTATACCCTCACTAACATGCATAGTACCTGACAGATACTTCCATATCAATAATACATCTGGAAGAAGACGAACACTGGGTATGTCCAAAGCAACGCAGTGCTTGCTTAAAACAGGAAATAGTCTATAATTCATCGACAACACTTCTCCCTTTGTAAAGTGTGATTAAACGACAATGGCTCTTGAAAAATGAATGAGCCAGGCTAAAAGTTACTACTCATTCATAGTGTACTGTACCGTACCCAACACCTCTATGTGTAATTAATGACAAAGTGAGTTGCCAGAAGAAAATGGGACATACATGCTAACTCTTCCCTGGGCCATCAGTTCAACTGCTATTTAAAAAACAACATATCCTTAATAAATGAAGACAAAACTGCAAAGCTCATCCACCGTCACACAACGACATAATAATAATATTTTTTCACCAGAAGCACTTACTGTCACTTTGAATATAGCAGAATTACAGAATTAAATATAGCAGCAACGTAGTCATGGAAATAGTCTAAATATAGGCAATATCACCTAAATACACTAGCTACAACAAACGGTGGTGAGAAGTGGCATTCCTAACACACTAAAGCAGTATATTAACTTGAAGGTGAGGATTCTTGTTATTAGGGCACACTATTACTGTGCTTAAAATATCTTCCCATTTATGTATGATGTATTCATTTATCCATCTGTCAGCATCATCTCTGTTCAGCTCTGTCTCCTGTCCTGCCTTCCTGTGTTTATATATCCACTGTATTAGCAATATTTACAGAGTGTAGCTAGTGCTGGTCTGTTCTGTGTTCTGGCCCCGTCGATCATACTATTCAAATAGCCTCACTGTGTTGTGCTTTGCTGAACTATGTACACTATGCCAGGTCTGTTTGTATTTACCCTGTAGTGAGTTTGCGCCTGTCTGTGTTTACCAACCTACTCTATACTTCAGAAGGAGCATTTCTCATATGTGTGTGTGTGTGCACGTGTGTATGCGTGTGTGGTTGTGTGTGTGTGTGCACATGCTCACTCCACTCCTGTCAGCCATGCCCTCTCGTCACTGCAGGGGGAAAAAACACACCCGGGCATCTCTGAATATAGTGGCTAGTTACCATAGTAATAGAATGGTCATACTTCTCCCCTTCCTCAGACAGTGATGGGACTGGACAACACTGGACGTTTTTCATTTAGCTATGCCTTTGTTATTCTGTTATTTATACTGCACACTAAAACAGAACCACTCCCATTTTATAATGCGAAACAATATCATATTCTGGTGAAATGTCATACCAAAGAGACAAACAAACATATTTGGACCATTTATTGACTGGGAGTGTTTGTCATGGTAACAATGGGTCGAGGGTTCTAATATGTATCTCTGGCTGTGACTGTTATGTGGCAATAATCCAATATCTTTTGTGACATGGCTGGTCTACTCCTTAATATCCTCCTTTAGAATGATCAACAGTGACAACAGTGAGTACACACACACACACACACGCACACACACACACACACACACACACACACACACACACACACACACACACACACACACACACACACTGCATGTCAATGATTCACTCGCTCCAACAGAATTAAACCCCTCAAATTAATCTGTCAAATCACATCCATACATCCTGAGTCCTGACAGTTACATATTCGTATTAATTTTCCTTTAAAAAAATATATATATCCACTGAACATTCCATTCAATTCAATAGAGTGTATAAGGAAATGGACAGAGATCAGCAATTATGTTCACTTCTTTAAGCCAATAACAAACACTAGTGACATGGTTTCACTGACTGTACCAGGGGAGATTAAAAAGAGGCCACCCACTACCCAACGGAACGCATCTCTGATCTTAACTGACTGGCTAGGTGTGTAAGGGTCACTGCACTTGGACACGTGGCGCGAGTGTGTGTGTGCATGTGTGTGTAGGCCTATGCCTGTGTTCATATAGTGCACGTGTGTGTGTGGGTGTGGCTGCGACGGCGGTGGCTATCCTGTCCCTCCTTTACGCAGCTTGTTGACATGAACCAAAGCAGTCAAGCACCAATAATACACAAAGAGTTGTTCAAAGCCAATTAGGATCAGTTGTCAAGGAAGTACCCATTAATGAAAGTGTGTGTGTGTGTGTGTCACAGGTCTGGGTAGAGAGAAGAGGGACAGTAGCCCAGTGAGAGCCCAATGCGCTGTGACAGATCCAGTCCTTCCCACGTCCTAGGCCGGTACAAGCTAATACCAGCCTCCCAAAGCCACGTGGCCAAGGCAGGGCTTGAGTGGGCTGGGGTGGTCTGGGGTAGTGTTGCCTGCCTGCCACAGCCTCTGCTTCCTGAAAATGACTGCTGCCACTGGCACTTAGCCTCCACAGGGTTACAGCAGGGAGAGGAGAGGGGATGTGTGTCTATGTGTGTGTGATGGTGTGATGGTGGGGGGGATAAATAAGGACCTCCTCTCAGACTCACCACCCCCCTGCAACTGTCCCTCTCTCACCCCCTGTAAAATGACTCATCGTCAGATAACTGACACCCTATACATGCCTCACACACTGCTATACACACACTCACACACACGCTAGCCCCTGCGTGCACGCAAATACACACCCTCTCACACACAAATACAAACAGATGTCCAAGCCCCGCCCTCTGATTCCACCACTGTCCTCATCAGGGACCACGTCCAGAGCAGGGACCTGTGTCAGGGCAGATATCCGTCTGTTTACGTGGGCTTGTTTAGGGAAGACGTGGGTAAGGAGGGGGGTGGAGACCACTTATATCTACCAGACCCCCAGTGTGTGGTGTTTTGAATTTTAGTCAGCTACATAGTGGGACAGGACAGCCTCTCTGGTGACTCACAGAGGAGGGACAGAGACTCATGGAAGCTCAGTCACTGTCACCAGAGGCCCACGTGCCCAGTAGCATGTGTGTGTGTTCTCATCTATGAGAAACATGGCTAGTCATACATGAATTATTACTAGGCCTATGCCTGACCTTATGTGTGTGTAATACTAGGCCCCGGGGTATACCACCGACATGCCATTCAGGCCAAGCCTTATTGGCTTTGAAAGGTGAGTGGTGTGTTTGTCAAGCTCAAGTGTGTATAGTTGACCCCAACGTTTGGGCAAGATGAGTAATCAAAGATGGGACAAGAATTTAGACTCAGGAGAGAATGTCAGTCCAAGACATTTAGACTATTTTCACTACCCTCCAAAACAGGTAACTTAATATTTTTTGTATGACGCAGATATTCAACGGAGGGAAAAAGCTAAAAACATCTCGTACAGTACGTCAACTAACTGGAGCGCCAACACAAACCCATATATAACATCCTCCAAAGCAACTGTATCCACTGGCTGACGATAAAGAAAAGCACTCTCGTCTTCAATCTCTCGGCTGATCAAACCCTTCTAGCTGCAAACCTCATTTTTCATCAGCTCAATTACTCGACAACTGTTTCTCCCTCTCCCCCTCCCTACCCCTTCCTCCTCCTCGGTTGGAAGTGATCATTTGTTCTTTTATTAAAGCTGATAACATCCCCTACATTGTCTGAAAGGGCTCGATGGAGAGCCGCCCCTACTGTTCTAGCCTCCCCTACTGTTCTAGCCCCCAGCACTTCTCTCTGTTATTGGTACATGATTTCACGCATGCCCTGCTCTTTTATCAAGTGCTTTTGAAGTAATGTTAATAGACTAGAAAATTAAGACATTTATTAAGTATGGTCCGTGTTTATGAAGAAATCTATAAAGTACGTCAGGGAAGCGAGGTGAGATAAAAGCGGTTGTTTTAATAGACTATGGCAAAGGGGAGAGCAGTCAGGAGCCAGAGGCCTCAGCAGAGATCTAATTTTTCATGGGATCATTTTTTGTTGTATTAGAAATGAAGTTAAACGTCCTAATTAATCTGTACTGTACATACTGTGTATCTGCCCCCCCCCCCCCCCACACACACACACCCGTCTGACTAGGATAGATCCTTCTGCTTTTTACCTAATTACCATCCTGTGGTAATTTAGGTGTATGTTGCCTCCCCTGGCTGGAAAACGGGACTGAGGAGGTTTTGGGGAGGTGGGGGTGAGGAATGGGTGATGGAAGAGAAATTCAGAGGGAGATCAATTTGCCATAAAACAAAAGCACTTAGCTTAATTTTGGCTATTGTTCAGAAGCTTTCTCTTCTTTCTCCCTCTCCCACCCTAAAACTCCTTCAGCCAGTCAACTTACCACGGAGCTCTATTGACTCCCTAATCATCAGTCAGAGAACCCTCACATAGCGCTTCATCTTCACATTAGAGGACGGAATCCCTCCCTATGTTCTCTTCACACAGGGCTCTGTCTGTACTCTTTGTTGTTCTAAGTGGGAGGTTCTGCCTAACTTGAACTCTGAACTTTCCTAACAAGAGGGTCAGCCACAGCTCAGCTCATTGTTTTATCACATTTAGCCTCCCTTAAGAAGATTATTCAAATTCTAACGCCCGCCACGCTTCCGCTCCTCCCTTTGACGCTAATTGGCAACGTCAGATCCACTTTCCCCTTCACTTCCGAGTCCACTTTGACAATTTCCAAAATCCAATGCAAATTCTATTGCGGGCTCACGAGAGGCTTCCTCAATATTGACTGTCACTCACAATTAGGGGAGTGAAGGAAGGGTGAGCGGTGAGCAGAGCGTTGGCCTGGCAACCTGAGGCTAACCCCGCTAGCTCCCCAAATGCTCCTCTACAATTTGATCAGTGAATATCATTACCCCACCATATGTCCCAGGGGTACTTAATTTACCTTAACACAAGAAAGGGGATATGTTTAACAACCATTCATCTGATGCTGTTGCAGCTCAGTAGTAGATATGACACTACTGTGTTTGTGCTTGTAATGCAGCTCCAAAGAGATTATGATTGTGGGGGAATAGAATGGGAAGCATTACATTAAATAGGTGTGAATAAAATCACCCATTTGGGACTCCTGCTGTTTACCAGCACTCTGGTTAATGAAGGGTCAATTTTCTACGTCTGGCAACCCGCAAGCCTAATCATCTGTTATGAGTACAAATCGTTTTTTCTTTACAAAGACCTGGATGCTACAGAATATCTATTTTGTTCTTATTATTATGATAATGGAAAATGTGGTTGTGGTTGTGGAATCTGAGTGATATTGAGGGACTTGATTCAACAACTGGGCGAAAATGCAGTAAAATGAGTTTTTATTACAATGTTTATAATTGTTGTAGATAGCATGGGTGACTTGCAAAGCTGAAAACATTGACGTTTTTTATTTTATTTTTTTGGTAAAGCTGGAAGTGCTCTTTTTTCCATCAGTGATTGATGTGATAGAACAGGGTCATTTTTGATAATTAAATTATGCAAATAATGTAGACAAAGCATGAGTCTGGAGAGAATTCACATTAAATCACAGATAAACATCAAAATACCAAAACAAGAACAAATTGGTTGGAAGATGAACTCTGATTTCTGGTTTTGTATCTTAAGGCAAAGCAGTGACCACAATCAAATGTGTCACCCCTGTAGAAAACCATTATTACCCATATCACTGCTATTATTATGTTAAACACGACCTCCAAGCAGAAACTAATCAAGTGTGTAACTGATAGAACAAAGAAACACATAAACAAACCACAAATTAAATTGTTGTCCCTTTTTTGTAAGCGTCCCGGTTGATTTCACCTTAACGATGGTAACCAAAACACGCCCCAAGGGCCTGAGTCGACGACATCATAAAGGTTAACGTATTCTGTACATCATCAGGGCAGATAGGTTATCTGTCAGATTGCCAGACAACATCAACAGTTAGTCTGAGATTACGGAGCGAGAGGTGGAGTAGACATACAGACAGACAGAGTATTAAAGTTCAACTTCTATCACACGCCACGCCAAGCCTTCCTCTGGTCTGCCACCAGTCCTATTCCCAGTCTCAGTCAGATCCAGCATGCCCAGTGTTGCAGGCCTGTCAGGAGCCATGTGCTGTCCCTCAAACTGGCCATTTCAGCTTAGTGCTTTATTTTGTGGGTCTCAACAGCCATATGAAAAAGTGATTTAACAACAGGCCTCAAAGCCCAAACAATAGACTTCACCAATCAAAGTATTGCCATAAAGCAAGACATTGCAATATTTTGAAAATTAAATTTGTAGAATGTCCCATTGTGTGAAACCAGACTGAGGAAATAATTAAGACCACAGAATAAAGCATTTGAGCTATTCAACACTCTTCCCCTCCTCCTCCCCCGTTCTTTAATAGGATTCCACTTTTAATCACTAATTATTTCCTAAAGTGGGAGAGAGGGGGGTTGGTTTGGTCTCAGACTGCCTCTCCTTTGTCTGTCTATATTGGTGCCGGGACCCCGACGCTAGGCTACATCAACACGGCAACATTCGAAATCTCCGCGGCAGCAGATTCTCATTAAGACGTGAGTCGTGGGGGGCAACACATCTGCATGCTCACAGTGAGGGACTAATTGTATCAATATGTAAAATTCTCACCCTAAACACAGAGATGTTGTTCATATATTTTTGTTTTAATTGAACCAGTGTAGCATGGAGGTAGTCAGCACGCTGAGAGACAAGGCACTGTCTTTGGGATCATTCTATAGAGTTCAGTGCAAACAATCATGAATAATCACATTAAGAGAGACAAATGCTTCTGTTGTTTAAAGGCGAAATGACATAATGTATGTATATGCAACTAAGGGTCTACAGCAGGGGCAAGCAACTAGATTCAGCCGTGGGGCGTTTTTTTGTCAGAGTGGATAGTGTGGAGGCCAGAACATATTATAATAATTTGTAAACTGGAAATTGTCCACAACTATGCCCAAAAAGAGACTATATTTGAAAAGAACAATAATTTAATTAATTGACTACATCACAGATGTCTCTTTTTTTATTTGTGGGAATACGGCGTCATTGAAACATCGGTAAGATATCCCCAAAACTGAACGGTTCTGTATCTCATCCATCCATCCATCCGTACACACGTGTTCTCACTCATCTGAGTTTTTGAATGGGGGATCAAGGTCGGTGTAGATGAGATGAACACTTGCCTTGTTGACAGCAACTTGACAGGGGTAATCCCCAGTACAGACTGGGTAAACACACAGTACCAGCCGCCCATGTAACCACGGATACACTCACTTCCTGTGTTCTCTCCTATTGAGCTGTGTCTGTGTGTTTAAACAATAAGAAAATACCTTCCATCCTCCAAACTTCACACACGAATGCGGATGCGGATGCAGATACACAAGCACACGTATACACACACACAAGGCTACATTCTCCAACTTAAAAAAAGTACAGACAGATAAACACTCACACAGCTTTGTATCCTAGTCAGATTTCAAAGGCTATGATGGCCTTGTTTCTAGTTCCTCGCCAGACTCAAACTACAAAGTTGTAGCTAGTTATACCGATCCCCATCCATCTCAGTCTTTCACTAGTAGTACTCTATTTACCACTATGCTCCTAGTAAGTCCCTAGAAACACAATCTAGCCACTTAGCCATCAGTCTCCCACTCTCACATCTTGCTTCTTGTTAGTCCCCAGTCTAAACAAAAGACACACACACACACACACATCTATATATCCAACCCAACCACCCTACTACCTCCTGTCCATGTTTCTACTAAGTCCCTTGGAATCTAAAAGACAACCACATCTCCAACCCAGTCACCCAGCCATCCATCCCAACACCCTCCCCGCCTTCTCCACGCCCCTGTGGGTCTCTTTCCCTGAGGGCTTGGCTGTAGGGCCCGATGTTGGCAGGAACCTAGCGGAACAGGCTCTGGACGTGAAGGGGCTCTGTGGTGGAAGGTGCCTTCCTTTGGGTCTTCCTGGGGGCGTTCGTGGAGCAGACAGACGATCTGGAGGAGCTGACCAGTAGGCAGAGGTGCCTGGACACACACCCTGGAGAGGTGGAGGGAGGGATGAAGAGGACATGAAGGAGGAAAGCCCGATGATATGAGCTGTATACTCATCAACAGTATACTGACAATGAAGGATTTTGTGAGAATATGTGACAAGATATGCCTGCAAAACATTGGGGGGGGGGACTGTCTCTGTTCTTTGGGCGAGGGCTCAGTTGAAGGTTGCTAAATAGTCTGTAATCTCTTCTCCTTATCCCCTGTCCTTCATCTGCACTGATCTAAGAATGCAGGACAGGTGTGTGTAAGTAATATGGCATAGGAGACAGAGAGGGAAATTGGCAGGGGGGTTGATGCCGAAGTGGGTGGTGTAGGCTTTGTTGAAGTCCTCCATGTTCCTCACATCCAGGTGAACCAGGACAATATGTTTCAGCCGCCACTATACTTACCTTGACATACGATGGGGTCCAGAATTATTGGATCACGTGATACATTTGAGCAAAAAAGACAGTATGAAATATATAATAGAAATACTGTGCTACATTTAAAAATATTAATTTTTTAACAAAATTATCTTACACTATTACTTTGGGTGTACGTGGCCAAAGAGCTCTATTTTCACGTCATCTGACCACTTGGAGTTTCTAAATGGCATTGGCACTTGAACTGGAACCGGTGCTATGGTCAGACGACATGAAAATAGAGGTCTTTGTGGAGTCGAGTCACATGACTTGGACTCTAGTCACAAATTGCAACTCAACTTTGACTTTTTAAAAGATTTTTTGTTGTTGAATTTTTACCCCTTTTTCATGGTATCCAATTGTTTTAGTAGCTACTATCTTGTCTCATCGCTACAACTCCCGTACGGGCTCGGGAGAGACAAAGGTTGAAAGTCATGCGTCCTCTGATACACAACCCAACCAAGCCGCACTGCTTCTTAACACAGCGCCATCCAACCCGGAAGCCAGCCGCACCAATGTGTCAGAGGAAACACCGTGCACCTGGCAACCTTGGTTAGCCTCGCCCGGCCCACCACAGGAGTCACTGGTGTGCGATGAGACAAGGATTTCCCTACCGGCCTAACACGGACGACGCTAGGCCAATTGTGCGTCGCCCCACGGACCTCCCGGTCGCGGCAGAGCCTGGGTGCGAACCCAGAGTCTCTGGTGGCACTGCAGTGCAGCACCCTTAACCACTGCGCCACCCGGGAGTTAACTTTGACTTTAACACCAATGACTCGTGACTTGACTTGGACTTGAGCCTTATGACTCGACCTGACTTGATACCCTCCCCAAGCCCAAATATGAAAAATTATGCTATGAAAAAAGTGTGCAGTGCATCAGCTCTTCATTTAACGGATTACAGTTTGAATCGGACAGCAGCCAATCAAATTGTGCCAGCTGAGAAAATGTTGTGCGTGGCAGTGCAGAGGAACGTTGGTGGGTGAATTCAGATGGAGCCCTTGGAAAGATGATACCCCAAATTATTATTTTCGGATATAAAGACTCTGTATCAACAAAAAACAGATTGCAACTTGCAAAACATGCAGTAAGAAAATGACAGACGGAGGCGCAACAACTTCCAACTTTGTTCGACATTTGAAGCTGCACAAAGAATGGTAAGTCATGGTTAATATAGCCAACAGCTATATATTGTATTACTTTACTGGTGTATCATGTAGGCTAACGTAACGTTAAATCAATGAGCCTCCACACAGTCAGTCAGTGTGGGACCGTGATCATTGCACCCAAGATGGAGCTACAACTGGCTAGGCAGTTGGTAGCCTAAATCCTGCCTGATGTTACTGCTGTTCCTAAAACCATTGACATACCTTAGCCTACTGTAACCACACAGTGTGTGTGTGTGTTAAGGTTGGGCGATTGTGTACAAGCCTACATCGCCTGATTGCGCCCATAGTGATCCTCGATAGTCGATCACAATTGGGGGAGGATGTGTCTTTCTCATGGCTAACCATGGAAATATGACATTTATTTGGAAAGTAAAAAATGTATAGATATTTTTAAAAGCATTCAAAATTTGCCTAAATGTAATATACTATTACTCTTGTTAAAAATATGAAATGGTATTACATTTGGTGAAGAGCACATTATGACTTGTTTAGGACTCAAAACTCAAAGTTTAGGACTTGAGACTTAACTCAGACTTGCCTGTCTTGACTTGGGACTTGACTTGGGACTTGAGTACTAACACGGAACCCAAAACGGCTGCGCGCGTGTGCCATCATGTGCTATCGTGCGCTATCGTGCATACATTTATTTTGTCACCCCACACCAAACGCGATCACGACACGCAGGTTAAAATATCAAAACAAACTCTGAACCAATTACATTAATTTGGGGACAGGTCGAAAAGCATTAAACATGTATGGCAATTTAGCTAGTTAGCTTGCACTTGCTAGCTAATGTTAATTTGTCCTATATAGCTAGCTTGCTGGTGCTAGCTAATTTGTCCTGGGATATAAACATTGAGTTGTTATTTTACCTGAAATGCACAAGGACCTCTACTCCGACAATTAATCCACACATAAAACGGGCAACCGAATCGTTTCTAGGCTCCAGTCTCCGAATCATCTCTCCTCCTTCCAGACTTTTTCATCGTTGAACTTATATGGTGATCGCATCTAAACTTTCATTGTATTACCACAACTACCGGCAAAACAGTTCGTCTTTCAATCACCCACGTGGGTATAACCAATGAGGAGATGGCACGTGGGTACCTGCTTCTATAAACCAATGAGGAGATGGGAGAGGCAGGACTTGCAGCGCGATCTGCGTCAGAAATAGGAATGACTTCTATTTTAGCCCTTGGTCAGCATGTAAGACTTGTGACTTGTAAAACAATGACTTGGTCCCACCTCTGGGCCTTTGGCCACACAACATCAGTGGTAGGTTTGGCTTTCGAAAGAACAATACATTTGCAGAAAATGATTCATCCTACTGTACAATATGGTGGTGGATCAAGTTCACTTGTTAAGGTCAACTGCATCATGAACTTTACCAAGTACCAGGACATGTTGGTCAAAAACCTGCTTGCCTCTGCCAGGAGACTGACTCTTGGCCGTGAGTGGATCTTTCAGCAAGACAATAACCCCAAGCACACATCAAAATTCACAAAGAAATAGCTAATTGACCACAAAATCAACATTTGAAATGGCCATTTAAGTCTCCAGACTTGAACCTCATTGAAAACCTATGGTTTGAATTGAAGAGGGTGGCCCATAAGCGCAGACAAAGGATATCAAGGATTTGGAAAGATTCTGTATGGAGGAATGGTATAATATCCTTACCAAAGTGTTTTCCAATCTCATAAAAAATTATAGAAAAGTTTCAGTGTCATTATCCTCGCAAGGGGAGGATAGTGGGATATTGAATTTTTTTATTTTTAAATTTTACCTTTATTTAACTAGGCAAGTCAGTTAAGAACAAATTCTTATTTTCAATGACGGCCTAGGAACAGTGGGTTAACTGCCTGTTCAGGGGCAGAACGACAGATTTGTACCTTGTCAGCACGGGGATTTGAACTTGCAACCTTTCGGCTACTAGGCCAACGCTCTAACCACTAGGCTACCCTGCCGGGGGATCCAATCATTTTGACCAGTGTATTTCAAAAAATTACTTGCCAAACAAAATCTCTTTCGCTGAGCAATTGTATTTGTAGAAAATAATACATATTTTTAAAAATATATTATACAATATAGCTCAGTATTTGTATTATTTATTTTATACAGTATTTTTTGCTCATCTTTATCAAGGGATCCAATAATTCCTGACTCTACCGTAGTTCTGAGTCATGATTTTTTCAGGCCTTGCATTTTACATAGCTCAGCTCGCTGAAAGAGCATCGGGAAGGGGAGACGGAGGGCTTGAAGCAAGGCCTTTCTCCCCCTTATACTGTGATAGGGCATCAAGTTTGTTTTTCCTTTGCCAACACTGACATCTCAGAGTACTTCACACACTTCGCCTTCATACAAAGAAGTTCTCCATTAAATATTAACTCCTTTAATATCATCTGTGCGCTGTGAAGGCTATTCAGCCGCGTACCACCATCACCATTAAGTATGCTTTTCATCTTTCTCTTTCGAAAAAAAATAAAATAAGAAAAAATAAGATTTTTTTTTCTTTTAGAAAAAGTTCTGCGGGGCAAAACGCGCTAGCCCACACAACATGAGTGTGTGTATGTGTGTGAGAGGGAGTTTGTTTTCATGTGTTTGAAGAGGAGTGGGATGCACTCCACTCTGGGTTAATTTGAAGTGTCTTGTCCTTGTGTGGTGCACTTGCTATCCCATCCCTGTGATGGACAAAGCAGCTGACACGTGAGCCGCCTTCACGCTTTCCTTCCCAAACTTAAAAAGAGCGTTTGTGAATTAAAAGCTGTGTTTTTGCTCTGACCTGCCTGCCACGCCTTTTCATGTGCATTTTGCTAACACAACAAGAGAAGCGTCCTGGGAACAAAGGAATTTCCCTTTTTTATTTTTTTATTTTATTTTATTGGCTTTTGGGCTAAACCTTGCAAAGGGGCTACAAAGTGCCATCAGCCACTCCAGTACTCCTAAGCACCAACCACTTTTGATATTCTATATTCCTGATATCACCCCTGGTAAAAGTGGTCCTTAGATATTGTAAAAGTTTTACATTTTTATATTTGATTAGAAGCAAACATTTACTTTGTGACTTATCACTTCTAGAGTTTCTGAGAAGCTAAATAATTTTCAAGTAGCCTCGTGTTTCTTGGAAGTGGAAAGTTAATTAGCCTCGTGTTTTGAACTTGTGATGCTCAAGTTTGCAGAATCAGAGTTACAAACTCGTTTGCAGCCAGTATACTTCCCACCTCTTTTGCTGGGCTGAACTGTATATTGCAGCAGATTGAATGCTGTAGTGGTCCGACTCTGGATGCCCAGTGATACCTGAGATCCACTGGTAGCCCATGGAGCTTCTAGGTAAGCAGGGCGGGGGAGGTCTGGAGGGACAGATACCAGACCAGTGCGAGGTTTGATAGAGGCCTGCAAATTGCTTTTCTGATAAGATGAGTATTTTGTAATAGTGAAATCACATGTATACAACATCTAAGTAATAATTCATTCATAAATGGACAGTAACAAAACATGGAATTACTGAACAGTCATAATATGTTGTTAGAATGACAGTTCTAGTCAAACTTTCACAAAAAAATACTATAATCATGACACTGACCACATGACACAGATACAATGCAGGCACACGTCACACACACACACGCGCACACACACGTACACTCTCGCACACAAAAGCCTCACCACAGCCCCAATGACAACTAAGGTCGCCATTTGATGTAAATTCTTCCTGGATGTCTTTAGCTTGATCAGCATGTTCTGCCTCCTCAGGCATCTTGTCAAAGGCTGTCTAGCCAGGACAACTACCCAGAGGCAAAGCGCTCGCAACCACGCCCTGCAATAAAACACCAGCAGGGAATACATGAAGCCAAAACCAGCCCAAAACCATAAACAACCAGCACAAAATAACCAAACGGAGTGCAATTTATTTTTCAATAAGCCACCACTACGCAGATTAGGCTATGTATGTCACTCTTTTCTGACAAGGGCCTAGACACAAATACCATGAAGGTGAATGAATATGAAGCAACATGCAAACATATTCATGAATTACACCAAGCAGGGAGGGGTGTCAGGCAGTGGTATTTTCTGATACGGTAAATTCAATCATACTGGCTGTCACTCACAACTCTTCTTGACTCCTAGCTTTGCTTTGACATGCTTTGGATTTCACCACACTAGTGTTTTATTCATCTGTTTATTTAGAACTTAGCCTCTGCTTAAAAAAAAAATAGCATTCTCAAAGGTGTACATATTACCTGTCAAATTCCACCAGGGCGTCACACATTTAAATACATATTTCACATTTTCTTAACAAATGCCCACCCCCTCTCTTCCTTCTCACTCCCCACCCCCTTGCTGTCAGCAGCATTTGGCCATATGATAATCAAATTAATTATACTCGAGCCCCTCTCGGTTGCTGCCTTCACAGGAAAGGAAAAACTGAGGGGCAAATGATGGAGGGCCGTGATTCCCCCGTCCCTGTGTTGCCCACAACACACCCGAGTGACGTCTCCTCTAGTCATCTAGTGCTGGTGTCAGAGCCGATCTGTCACCCTGATGGAAAGAGCTTTGGACTGCAGCATGAGGGCAGGTTTTCCTCTCCCCTGGATCCCAGGCCCAGGGAATCTCCCTGCTCTACTCCTCCCCCACCCAGCAACCTAGGGGGGCTGTGGGGATGGGTGAGCATGTATGGGTGGAAGGGGTGTGTGTATGGGGGTAGAAAGCTGGAGGGTCACCGAGTTGGAGGGTATGGTATCTGTCCATAACAGGCTACCTCCCCGATACACAAGCATAAACCCACCACTGTGACCACACTCTGAAAACACTTTTCTCTCTCACACACACACACACACACACACACACACACACACACACACACACACACACACACACACACACACACACACACACACACACACACACACACACACACACACACAATCTCTTTCACTCTTGTTCACTCTCTTCTTCCTCTTATCCCAGTGTCTCTAACCATTTCTAATCCTCCATTCTCTACTGGTTTGCTTTATTACAGACACCATGAACAGCAGAGTAACTGACCTGTTGTTTTATTCAGCTTCACGTTGTCTCACTGGTTGGGCCCATAGAAACACATGAAATAACACAAAGCATCTGTCCTATATCTATGATATACGGTGCATTCAGAAAGTATTCAGACCCTTTCAATTTTCCACATATTGTTACATTACAGCCTTATTCTAAATCAGATTAAATAGATTTTTTCCCCTCACCAATCAACACACACTCTGGAGCAGGTTTTCTTCAAGGATCTCTCAGTACTTTGCTCTGTTTATCATTCCCTCGATCCTGACTAGTCTCCCAGTCCCTGCCGCTGAAAAACATTCCCACAGAATTTATTTACCTTTATAGAATGATGCTACCCCCAGCATGCTTCAACGTAGTCAGGTTTCCTCCAGACATGACGCTTGGCATTCAGGCCAAATAGTTAAATCCTGGTTTCTTCAGGCCAGAGAATCTTGTTTCTCATGGTCTGAGAGTCTTTAGGTGCCTTTTGGCAAACTCCAAGCGAGCTGTCTTTTACTCAGGAGGGGCTTCCATCTGGCCACTCTTCCATAAAGACATGATTGGTGGTGACATGCACTGTCAACTGTGGGACCTTATATAGACAGGGGTGTGGCTTTCCAAATCATGTCCAAGAAATTTAATTTATCACAGGTGGACTCCAATCAAGTTGAAGAAACATCTCTAGGATGATCAATGGAAACAGGATACACCTGAGCTGAATTTCGAGACACATAGCAAAGGGTCTGAATACTTATATAAATAAGGTAAAACCTTTTTATGCTTTGTAATTATGGGGTATTTTGTGTAGATTGATGAGGAAAATGTTTTATTTAATCCATTTTAGAGTAAGGCTGTAACGTAACAAAATGTGGAAAAAATCAAGGGGTCTGAATACTTACCGAAAGCTCAGGAAATATATAGGCCTGACTTAGGCGGATGCGATGGATTGAGATGCAGCCCATTTTCTCCCTTAAACTGAATAATTTTGATGGGGATTGTATCACTGAGATTGACACACAGGTGCATCAATACACTCTGAAGGAGTAAGAGTCAATTTGATGCTCTGACTGTGGGTCCTGGATAATCTCTCTTCTCTCACTTTGTTGATAGGAAGAAGATAGTGTGACCACATGTCCCGGATTGTGCAGGAAAGTCCCACATTTTGTCCCTTTGTCCCACTAACAAACAATCATGTCCCGCATTTAATCAACATATTCAAACACCACTAATTTAGAAAAATAGGTTCCGTATTTCAGTCAGACATTCCAACTTGTTTCTTGCAGTCACGTTGCACTTGTGAAAATGTATATTTCATAAGGATGTGGTACTGGTGATGTTAAACCCTTCTCCAATTGTTGGTGATATTCTGCGCAGTGCAAGACGAGACCTAGGCCAATGTCATAAGCCTATCTTCAACCAATCACATTTCTCAAATCCTTTCAGGCAAAATTCCAGCTAAACTTGGAGAGGAGAGGTGCCTAAATACTTACAAAGAGCGTGATTCTGACGAAGAGCTACAAATGTAGGTAAATAGCCGCTTTAAACTGAAAGATATGTCATTCCGTCAAACTTGTGAGGCTCTCGATGCTCATTAGCTCATTCAACATATTTCCTGCTACTTCACTGTTTTACATTTCCTGAGACCAACCAGAAATGTTTCCTTGGCCAAATATTCCCAGATTTTCATATAATACCCACGTGTTCTCTCGTTTCTGCATCACCAAATTTTGCGCGAGGCAAAAGATTATAGTCTATGTGTACTTCAATTAGCTCATTCGATGCAGTGGGAGTAGGGATGGAGTTCGGCCTGAGCAAGCTCCGCCACTTCTTCACAATGGTGCACGATTAGTAAAGTAAGATCAAAGCTCAATCAATGTCTTGGAAGATCACATAATGACTAATTATTATTCTACATAACATAACCAAATATAATAGAATAATATAACCTTACTGTTAAACCAAAAATACCACCATAGTAATTTCTTATTGATTTCCGGGTTGGAGCGAGTGGTCGCATCCGCACTTCGGTCCGCAGGTAGTATAACTTTTCATTACATTTCATTACATTTTATTATAGTACAACGGTTTGATTTGTCTAATCTTAGCAATTTCTTCTTAGCTAGCTACATAGCCGTCTTTGTATCAAAGATAATTGCGTAATTATCGTATTTCGTCGTCCTAACGTAGTCTACACTGCTATCTGCCCAGCAGCTAGCCAGCTAGCCAGTTAGCAAACGTCCACCGTCTACCGAATAGCAGCACTGTAAAAACTATTACACTCAACTGAACGACTTGATTAGTGTAGTGTTAGCTAGCTACATAGTTGTCTTTGCTGTCTTCGTATCCAAGATAATTGTGTAGTTTAGAGTGTGTAGTCTTAGAGTGATTATCTTAATTTACCGAGGTTAGCTAGCCAGCTATTTGTCGTCCTTAACGTAGGAGACACTGCTAGCTAGCCAACAGCTAGCCAACGTCTACCGAATAGAACTTCCTCACTCAACAACCCGGTCGCATTCCGCTTCGCTCCACAGGTAGTATCACATTTTCATTTCATTTCATTACAGTACAACGGTTTGATTTTTTTTATCGTAGCTAGCTACATAGCTAGCTACATAGCCGTCTTTGTATCAAAGATAATTGTGTAGTCTAGAGCGATTTTCTAGGTTAGCTAGCCAGCTATTGTCGTTCTTTTAAGCAAGCGTAACGTAATCAACACTGCTAGCTAGCCAGCTAGCCCCGAATAGCAGCACTGTAGAAACTATCACACTCAACGGAACGACTTGATTAGTGTAGTGTCAACAACGCAGCCACTGCCAGCTAGCCTACTTCAGCAGTACTGTATCATTTTAATCATTTTAGTCAATAAGATTCTTGCTACGTAAGCTTAACTTTCTGAACATTCGAGACGTGTAGTCCACTTGTCATTCCAATCTCCTTTGCATTAGCGTAGCCTCTTCTGTAGCCTGTCAACTATGTGTCTGTCTATCCCTGTTCTCTCCTCTCTGCACAGACCATACAAACGCTCCACACCGCGTGGCCGCGGCCACCCTAATCTGGTGGTCCCAGCGCGCCCGACCCACGTGGAGTTCCAGGTCTCCGGTAGCCTCTGAAACTGCCGATCTGCGGCCAACAAGGCAGAGTTCATCTCAGCCTATGCCTCCCTCCAGTCCCTCGACTTCTTGGCACTGACGGAAACATGGATCACCACAGATAACACTGCTACTCCTACTGCTCTCTCTTCGTCCGCCCACGTGTTCTCGCACACCCCGAGAGCTTCTGGTCAGCGGGGTGGTGGCACCGGGATCCTCATCTCTCCCAAGTGGTCATTCTCTCTTTCTCCCCTTACCCATCTGTCTATCGCCTCCTTTGAATTCCATGCTGTCACAGTTACCACCCCTTTCAAGCTTAACATCCTTATCATTTATCGCCCTCCAGGTTCCCTCGGAGAGTTCATCAATGAGCTTGATGCCTTGATAAGCTCCTTTCCTGAGGACGGCTCACCTCTCACAGTTCTGGGCGACTTTAACCTCCCCACGTCTACCTTTGACTCATTCCTCTCTGCCTCCTTCTTTCCCTCCTCTCCTCTTTTGACCTCACCCTCTCACCTTCCCCCTACTCACAAGGCAGGCACTACGCTCGACCTCATCTTTACTAGATGCTGTTCTTCCACTAACCTCATTGCAACTCCCCTCCAAGTCTCCGACCACTACCTTGTATCCTTTTCCCTCTCGCTCTCATCCAACACTTCCCACACTGCCCCTACTCGGATGGTATTGCGCCGTCCCAACCTTCGCTCTCTCTCCCCGCTACTCTCTCCTCTTCCATCCTATCATCTCTTCCCTCTGCTCAAACCTTCTCCAACCTATCTCCTGATTCTGCCTCCTCAACCCTCCTCTCCTCCCTTTCTGCATCCTTTGACTCTCTATGTCCCCTATCCTCCAGGTCGGCTCGGTCCTCCCCTCCCGCTCCGTGGCTCGACGACTCATTGCGAGCTCACAGAACAGGGCTCCGGGCAGCCGAGCGGAAATGGAGGAAAACTCGCCTCCCTGCGGACCTGGCATCCTTTCACTCCCTCCTCTCTACATTTTCCTCTTCTGTCTCTGCTGCTAAAGCCACTTTCTACCACTCTAAATTCCAAGCATCTGCCTCTAACCCTAGGAAGCTCTTTGCCACCTTCTCCTCCCTCCTGAATCCCCCTCCCCCCCTCCTCCCTCTCTGCAGATGACTTCGTCAACCATTTTGAAAAGAAGGTCGACGACATCCGATCCTCGTTTGCTAAGTCAAACGACACCGCTGGTTCTGCTCACACTGCCTTACCCTGTGCTCTGACCTCTTTCTCCCCTCTCTCTCCAGATGAAATCTCGCGTCTTGTGACGACCGGCCGCCCAACAACCTGCCCGCTTGACCCTATCCCCTCCTCTCTTCTCCAGACCATTTCCGGAGACCTTCTCCCTTACCTCACCTCGCTCATCAACTCATCCCTGACCGCTGGCTACGTCCCTTCCGTCTTCAAGAGAGCGAGAGTTGCACCCCTTCTGAAAAAACCTACACTCGATCCCTCCGATGTCAACAACTACAGACCATTATCCCTTCTTTCTTTTCTCTCCAAAACTCTTGAACGTGCCGTCCTTGGCCAGCTCTCCCGCTATCTCTCTCAGAATGACCTTCTTGATCCAAATCAGTCAGGTTTCAAGACTAGTCATTCAACTGAGACTGCTCTTCTCTGTATCACGGAGGCGCTCCGCACTGCTAAAGCTAACTCTCTCTTCTCTGCTCTCATCCTTCTAGACGTATCGGCTGCCTTCGATACTGTGAACCATCAGATCCTCCTCTCCACCCTCTCCGAGTTGGGCATCTCCGGCGCGGCCCACGCTTGGATTGCGTCCTACGTGACAGGTCGCTCCTACCAGGTGGCGTGGCGAGAATCTGTCTCCTCACCACGCGCTCTCACCACTGGCGTCCCCCAGGGCTCTGTTCTAGGCCCTCTCCTATTCTCGCTATACACGAAGTCACTTGGCTCTGTCATAACCTCACATGGTCTCTCCTATCATTGCTATGCAGACGACACACAATTAATCTTCTCCTTTCCCCCTTCTGATGACCAGGTGGCGAATAGCATCTCTGCATGTCTGGCAGACATATCAGTGTGGATGACGGATCACCACCTCAAGCTGAACCTCGGCAAGACGGAGCTGCTCTTCCTCCCGGGGAAGGACTGCCCGTTCCATGATCTCGCCATCACGGTTGACAACTCCATTGTGTCCTCCTCCCAGAGCGCTAAGAACCTTGGCGTGATCCTGGACAACACCCTGTCGTTCTCAACTAACATCAAGGCCCGTTCCTGTAGGTTCATGCTCTACAACATCCGCAGAGTACGACCCTGCCTCACACAGGAAGCGGCGCAGGTCCTAATCCAGGCACTTGTCATCTCCCGTCTGGATTACTGCAACTCGCTGTTGGCTGGGCTCCCTGCCTGTGCCATTAAACCCCTACAACTCATCCAGAACGCCGCAGCCCGTCTGGTGTTCAACCTTCCCAAGTTCTCTCACGTCACCCCGCTCCTCCGCTCTCTCCACTGGCTTCCAGTTGAAGCTCGCATCCGCTACAAGACCATGGTGCTTGCCTACGGAGCTGTGAGGGGAACGGCACCTCAGTACCTCCAGGCTCTGATCAGGCCCTACACCCAAACAAGGGCACTGCGTTCATCCACCTCTGGCCTGCTCGCCTCCCTACCACTGAGGAAGTACAGTTCCCGCTCAGCCCAGTCAAAACTGTTCGCTGCTCTGGCCCCCAATGGTGGAACAAACTCCCTCACGACGCCAGGACAGCGGAGTCAATCACCACCTTCCGGAGACACCTGAAACCCCACCTCTTTAAGGAATACCTAGGATAGGATAAAGTAATCCTTCTCACCCCCCCCCCCCCCCCTTAAAAGACTATTGTAAAGTGGCTGTTGGATGTCATAAGGTGAATGCACCAATTTGTAAGTCGCTCTGGATAAGAGCGTCTGCTAAATGACTTAAATGTAAATGTAAATGTAAATGAGATCTTAGGGTGGTTAGCTGAATAGGCAAAAAGAAAAATCTCAGCGGCCAAAACTCAATAGCGCGCGCAACTAGTCAGAATTGGTTTGGATTTAAACAAAATACAGGAAGGCATTAGTTTGTTAACACCATCTACTCTAATTTGCTCAAGAAAAGTATTTGAAGAGGATCTAAATATACAGTACCAGTCGAAAATTTTGAACACACCTACTCATTCAAGGGTTTTTCTTTATTTTTTACTATTTTCTACATTGTAGAATATTAGTGAAGACATCAAAACTATGAAATAACACATATGGAGTCATGTAGTAACCAAATAATATGGACATGATCTTTTACCAAATAGGGTTCTTCTGTATACCACCCCTGCCTTGTCACAACACAATTGATTGGCTCTAACACATTAGGCACACCTGTTAACTGAAATGCATTTCAAGTGACTACCTCATGAAGCTGGTTGAGAGAATGACACGATTGTGCAAAGCTGTCATCAAGGCAAAGGGTGGCTACTTTGAAGAATCTACAATATAACATATATTTTGATTTGTTTAACACTTTTTTGGTTACTTCATGATTCCATATGTGTTATTTCATAGTTTTGATGTCTTCACAATTATTCTGCAATGTAGAAAATAGTAAAAATGAAGAAAAACCCTTGAATGAGTAGGTGTGTCCAAACTTTTGACTTACTGTATATTCCCATGAAACAGATTGAGATCAAATGATTGGCATGCAGATGCAGTTTGGGCGTTTCACTGGTAAAACGTGAAAGCTAACATTTTGTATTCATGTAGGCTACACGGTCCTGCGAATGTCCTGCAAAATCATCCTGTTGTCCCGCATTTGGGTATTTTAAATGTGGTCACCCTAGAAGCAGGGCTTCCTCCCTCTTCCTACAGATCTCCCCTCCTTCACCTCCTTCTTATCACACCAATCGCCACCCCACACCCCCAACAACTTCCATCCCCCCACCCCGTCCGCTTATCTAACTACCTGAATCCTAAGTGCCTTAATTTGAGCAGACATGTTTATTAACCCTGCATACCACTGCTGGCTTGCTTCTGAAACTAAGCAGGGTTGGTCCTGGATGGGAGACCAGATGCTGCTGGAAGTGGTGTTGGAGGGCCAGTAGGAGGCGCTCTTTCCTCTGGTCTAAAAAAATATCCCAATAACCCAGGGCAGTGATTGGGGACACTACCCTGTGTAGGGTGCCGTCTTTCGGATGGGACGTTAAACGGGTGTCCTGACTCTCTGAGGTCATTAAAGATCCCATGGCACTTATCGTAAGAGTAGGGGTGTTAACCTCAGTGTCCTGGCTAAATTCCCAATCTGGCCCTCAAACCATCACGGTCACCTAATAATCCCCAGTTCACAATTGGCTCATTCTTCCCCCTCCTCTCCCCTGTAACTATTCCCCAGGTTGTTGCTGCAAATGAGAACGTGTTCTCAGTCAACTTGCCTGGTAAAATAACGGATAAATAAATCAAATAAATAAATTAAGCCAGGCCGAGTTTCACGTAGTAGTGAGTGAATATTGCAAACATCAAAGTAGGCCGTGTTGGGCTGGACGAGAGAAGGATGGAGAAAGGGAGAGAGGGAGAAAGCGAGACTGACCTAGAGTGTTGTCTCGCCATTGCCCCACAATGCTTTCCATTCCTTTTTTTCTATAAGCAAACCCTATCACGCATCAAAAAAGCAACTATCAGGGGATATGGGGACTATTTGTTCCGATGACTTCTGTGTCATGGTGCGCAAGTGTGATTTATTATGTTCATATCCTTAATATTATAAAGTAAATCATTGAATTGCATTAACAACTTGAACTGAAACCACTAAACACTGACATAAATATAGCTTAACTCTGGCACAAGCAAGACTTAAATTCTCCTTGTCCTCTGTGTGCATCTTGCTGAAGTGCAGGTAGCCAACTGGAGCGAATGCGTCTGCAGAGGGGATCAGTCTCCATAGCATCACTGCAGACAAATGTACAAACTTTTATATATTTCATTAAACAGCATATCTTGTCTGACGCAAGAAATGTGTACATTAATTTCAAGAAAGATAGGCCTACAACATTCAATGCTGGACTTACTTCACAAGTCTCCTCTTGAACAGAGGAAAGTCAAGAGTAAATGTCTCGTATCCGTCTCTTCTCCATACTTGAGAGAGCTGTCCAACAAAAACAAAACAATTCATGTTTATGATCATATCATTTTAAGGTCCATCCTAAAAGCAATCACTTTACTCTAAATCAAATAATGTATCTTTGAAACACTAGCCCAAACATTACTGTTGGTCATATTTAGTCATTAGATCAAAATCAATGATGCTAAGTAAGCAGTCAAAGATTGAATGAGGTCAGTCTTTAGTGACTTCATTCAGGGTGACAGAAGTGTACAACAAAGGCAGGTCCTGCCTGGTGATGTAACGCTCTGACCTGAGTTAGAAAGGGTTCCATGTCAGCCAGAGGTTTCCTGAAGTGTTTCTCAGGGTCCAGCCCTGACAAACACACAATCACACACACAGACACACACAGGAGAAGAAAGAGAGAGCGGGAGGCCTGATCAGGGACAGAGAATAGAGATTGAAGATGACAGGCGCACAGTCTTTACATGCATTCACACGAACACACACGTAAACCTGCACCCTGGATCTATTTATTTGACTTTGCAAGTAATGTACACAGATCTCTCCGGGTAAGGGTAACAGTTTTCAGTCTAATGGGGCAAAACGAGAGAAGCACCCGTCGTTTGGTTTTCTTTGAGAACCTAAACTCTGAGAAAGAGAGAGCGAGAGAGAGCGAGAGAGAGTGAGAGAGAGCGAGAGAGAGTGAGAGAGAACGAGAGAGAGCGAGAGAGAGCGAGAGAGAGCGAGAGAGAGAGATCCTGTTTATTTGCCTCGCCCCTCTCCTTCCCCTTAAACCAGGGGTGTCAAACTCAAATACCCAGTGGGCCAAAATGTAAAACCTGAACAAAGTCACGGGCCAACATTGAACAAATTAACCTTTTAATACATTTACATTTACATTTAAGTCATTTAGCAGACGCTCTTATCCAGAGCGACTTACAATATGGACCCAAACAAGTTTTGCTTTAACATTGAATATGGAACAAGCATCGCTTATTACCATACAATATATAATTTAATAGTGGAGACATGCAAAATCGAATTTCAAATGAAAAAACACATCAATGGCATTCATTTATTAAATAAATAAAATTTAAATAAAAATTGTATGCCTCTTTTCTATTTGCAGCCTTCTGATTTAAATACCAAAATAAACTTTTTCCACTGGCTAATAATTTTACAAATAAAATGATAATAAATCAATCAACCATTCAAGCCCATGCCTTGTAGCAAGAAAAAGTGCATAAAGAAAACGTTAATTATTGCACACTGGTCTAATCTGATGTGCCCAAGCCAGATACCTGGCATCTCTTCTTGGATGCTAGTTCATCAATGTCTGGGCTCAAGCTCTGAGCTGAAGAAATCCTCAGTATCGAGCGAAGATGTTCATCAGTCAGACGTCTCCTGTGAGTTGTTTTGGTCATCTTCATCGAGGAGAAAAGTTGCTCGCATAGATAAGTGCTGCCGAACATGGAGAGCATCTAAGCAGCTTGGGTGCGGAGCTGAGGCATTGTGTCAGGGATGAACCGTGGAAACTGTGCGGCGCCCACAGCATCATAATTTGACTTCAGCGTGTCGTTGCACTGGAGTTCAATCAGCTCCATTTGGATGTTGGTTGGTGCATTTTCCACATCAACTGCGAAGGGATTACTAAGCAGTTCAAACTTGCATTTCTGGGCATCGAAGTCGGCAAATCGCGGCTAAACTCAGTGGCGAGAACACTGAGTTTTTCAGCAAACTGTGCGCATGGGAACACGGCGGTAGAGATCTGCGCTTTTATGGATTGGCAGCAGGGAAAATGGCAAGGGTTTCCTTGCAGCATCTGATTCTCCCACAGGCACAGTTTAGTTTTGAAGGCCCTCACTGCAGCGTACATGTCTGTGATCATGCGCCCCCGCCCCTGAAGCTGCAGGTTCAGCGCATCGAGATGGCTCGAGATGTCACAGAGAAAGGCCAGCTCACACAGGAACTTTTGCTCCCGGAGCTCTGCTGTATCCTTCCCTTTGGTTTCCAGGAATTGACATATTTCCTCACGCAGCTCGAAACATCTGTTCAGTACTTTTCCTCTGCTTAGCCATCTCACCTCTGTGTGATACGGCACGTCTGCGTATTCGAACCACACTCCTCCAGAAAAGATTTAAACTGGCGGTGATTTAGACCTTTGGCTCTTATAAAGTTAACTACCTGTGTTACTGTGGTCATAACATGTTCCATCTTTAGGGCTTTGGCACACAGTGCTTCCTGATGTATGATGCAGTGGTAAACAGTTAGCTCACCTGCACAGTTCTCTTCCCGCATCTTCTCCCGAACCATGCCCACCAGTCCACTCTTTTTACCGCACATCGCTGGCGCACCATCTGTCGTTAATCCAACGAGTTTATCCCACGGCAGCTTTATTTCAGTTACACATTTGGAAACCTCCTCAAATATTTCCTTTCCTGTGGTTGTGCCATGCATTGATTTGAATCCTAATAGCTCCTCCGTAACACACAGATTTGAGTCCACTCCACGGATGAAGACTGACAGCTGAGCAGTATCAGATGCGTCGCAGCTCTCATCCACAGCGAGGAGAACGCAACAAAATCTTTTCCCTTTTCCATCAGCTGGTCATACAGATTGGTGGCAAGATCACATGTGCGATCAGCTACTGTGTTCCTGCTCAGGCTCACGTTTGAAAATGCTTGTTTTTTCTCTGGGCATACGAGGTCACAAACCTTCATCATGCACTTTTTCATGAACTCTCCCTCATTAAAGGGCCGGGCTGATTTTGCGATCTCTGCTGCCACTATATAACTAGCCTTTACAGCAGCCTCGCTTTGTGATGTGGCTTTTTTAAACATATTCTGTTGTGAAACCAAACTTCTTTTCATCTCCTCTACTTTCTGGCTCCTTTGAGTCATGTCCAGGTCCTTGTATTTGTCATGGTGTTTCGTTTCATAGTGTCGTCTAATGTTGTACTCCTTACTTACAGCCACGTTGACTCCACAAACAAGACAAACAGGTTTGTCTTTTACATATGTAAACAGATATTCTGCCTCCCACTTGTCCAGAAAGCTCCTGTTTTCTGCCTTTCTTTTCGCCATTTTTGGGAAGGGTTAGCTCGCTGACAGTTGTAGCGTCTATGTTGCTATGACTACTGTCACAGAGGAGAGAGCGTTTCTGGGTCCTGTCCTGATTGGCACGTGAAAACAGCAGAGCATTATGGGATTCGTAGTATTAGTGGTGAATGCGCTGTATAATACCGGCGGGCCAGCTCTAGTAGTAATTTGGTATTGTCTCGCGGGCCAAATATAATTACCCCGCGGGCCAAATTTGGCCCACGGGCCAGAGTTTGACACCCATGCCTTAAACGGTGCATGGAAGTGACTCACAGGCCCTCAGCTGTGTGGGGCAGCAGAGAGAAAAACAGGACAATAGGAAGAAGCTGGCTACTGTATGTCTGTGTACAGAGTACCCAGAACTCAGTACCCAGTACTCAGTACCCAGTACCCACCAGTGCCACGCTCCAATAACACCAACACCTCTTACTTCAGTCTCTTCGTCCTCATGTTATCTCAGATCAAAGCTTAGAGAGCAAAAATACCTTAGAAAGTATAAGCCAGGCAGTCACCCAATTCTTAGAGATTCCAACATTAGCCAGTAACAGCCACCGTGACTATAACTGACTTAGCATGTCAATTAGGTTGTAGGTTACTTGCGCATTAGGCCACTAACAGTTTGTGTTCCCTCTATCTCGTTAAGTGTTGATAGTTTTACTCTGCGTGACACAAAATCCTGTCCGCCTGTCAGACTTTTCCTGACACCTGTCCTGATGACGCCTCCTATCCAACCTTTAGCCCTTTGATGAGGAAGCCGATGAGGTCACATGATATTGTCTAAGAATAAACAACTCGGATCCTCAAGTAAACAAACACACAAGCTATTTATGGTATCACCCCAGGTGATCTCACTTGCTCTTAACTTCAAACAGCCAATAAACAGCATGTTACACAGCAGACACAATAAAGACAAAAAGTTCAACAACAGATGTTGGGTCAAATGCCCATTAAAAAGGTGAAACCAGGTGAACACCATGACTAAAAAGGCTTCATATTAGTTCTCCTCTAGTGGTTTCCTGTTAATGCTAGAGCCCCAGCCAATCCAATATAGCTAGACTATCTGATTCTAAAACCATAGAGACCAGTTCAGACAGAACTAACTAGGGCTAAATCCAGTTCAATGTAAGTGAGTTTTTTGATGTTGTTGCGCACTTAATTTCACCCATATCTATATCTTGTCAGAGTTCACTGTCCATACATAGTCTCACACATTAACAAACATGTAAGTAATTACCTATAACAGACTAATATGGTATTTTGACAGAAGTGCCAACACTACCTACAACACCACAATATTCTGTTCCGATATATTAGGTTACCAAAACCTCAGAACATTCATTATACCATTCAAATGAATCCATTCCTGCTCATCTACAAGTTCCAATACTTAATTAGAAAGCAAAAGTCAGGCTAATCATTATGTGAAAACATTTATTATCTTCTTGTCATGACAACCTCAAAGGTTGAAGTTTGATTCTACAGTTCATCTGGAGAGGGGCATGCAGATTCCAAAAGTGTGTTTCAAATTAAGCCTCAACTAGGCTCCCAAGCCTCCGTTGGTCTGGCACTGTGGAGAAGAGAGAAGATCAGAGGGAGGGAGGGAAGGAGAGAATGAGAGAAAATAAGGGGGAGCGAATGAGAGAATGAGAGAAGACCAGAGGGAGGGAGGGAAGGAGAGAATGAGAAGATCACGGTTGGTGGGAAGGAAGGAAGGAAGGAAGGAAGGAAGGAAGGAAGGAAGGAAGGAAGGAAGGAAGGAAGGAAGGAAGGAAGGAAGGAAGGAAGGAAGGAAGGAAGGAAGGAAGGAAGGAAGGAAGGAAGGAGAGAAAACAAGGGGGAGGGAGGGAAGGAGAGGATGAGAGAAAATCAAGGGGAGGTAGGGAAGGAGAGAATGAGAGGAGTGTAAAAGGAGAGAATGAGCCAGGCCCTTGTTCTCCACCCAGGGGAGCTGTGGCCTTAATTAGTGTGAGAATATCGAATGTCGACATCCTCTCATCTTAACCCCGCACAAAGGTAATAAGGAGAAAAATTAGTCATGCCTTGTAACACATTTGAACAATTGGCTTCAAATTGCTGAGGGGATGTCGCTTTTTTAATGTGTTCATTAACTTCCTCTAGTCCTAAACAATATATAATACAGGATTTGATATTTACAGGGAGGGAGGTTGCAAGCCCTTCCAGATGTGCGTGCATGACTACTTCCGGCGCCGACTGAGATGGCCGCCTCGCTTCGCGTTCCTAGGAAACTATGCAGTTTTTTGTTTTTTTACGTGTTATTTCTTACATTAGTACCCCAGGTCATCTTAGGTTTCATTACATACAGTCGAGAAGAACTACTGAATATAAGATCAGCGCCAACTCACCATCAGTACGACCAAGAATATGTTTTCCGCGACGCAGATCCGGTGTTCTGCCTTACAAACAGGACAACGGAATGGATCGCATGCAGCGACCCAAGGAAACGACTCCGAAAAAGAGGGAAACGAGGCGGTGTTCTGGTCAGACTCCGAAAAAGGGCACATCGCGCACCACTCCCCAGCATTCTTCTTGCCAATGTCCAGTCTCTTGACAACAAGGTTGACGAAATCCGAGCAAGGGTAGCATTCCAGAGGGACATCAGAGACTGCAACGTTCTCTGCTTCACAGAAACATGGCTTACTGGGAAGACGCTATCCGAGGCGGTGCAGCCAACGGGTTTCTCCACGCATCGCGCCGACAGAAACAAACATCTTTCTGGTAAGAAGAGTGGCGGGCGTATGCCTCATGACTAACGAGACATGGTGTGATGAAGGAAACATACAGGAACTCAAATCCTTCTGTTCACCTGATTTAGAATTCCTCACAATCAAATGTAGACCGCATTATCTTCCAAGAGAATTCTCCTCGATTATAATCACAGCCGTATATATCCCCCAAGCAGACACATCGATGGCTCTGAACGAACTTTATTTAACTCTTTGCAAACTGGAAACCATTTATCCGGAGGCTGCATTCATTGTAGCTGGGGATTTTAACAAAGCTAATCTGAAAACAAGACTCCCTAAATTTTACCAGCATATCGATTGCGCAACCAGGGGTGGTAAAACCTTGGATCACTGTTACTCTAACTTCCGCGACGCATATAAGGCCCTGCCCCGCCCCCCTTTCGGAAAAGCTGACCACGACTCCATTTTGCTGATCCCTGCCTACAGGCAGAAACTAAAACAAGAGGCTCCCACGCTGAGGTCTGTCCAACGCTGGTCAGACCAAGCTGACTCCACACTCCAAGTCTGCTTCCATCACGTGGACTGGGACATGTTTCGTATTGCGTCAGATGGAAATATTGACGAATACGCTGATTCGGTGTGCGAGTTCATTAGAACGTGCGTCGAAGATGTCGTTCCCATAGCAACGATAAAAACATTCCCAAACCAGAAACCGTGGATTGATGGCAGCATTCGCGTGAAACTGAAAGCGCGAACGACTGCTTTTAATCAGGGCAAGGTGTCTGGTAATATGTCCGAATATAAACAATGCAGCTATTCCCTCCGCAAGGCTATTAAACAAGCTAAGCGTCAGTACAGAGACAAAGTGGAATCTCAATTCAATGGCTCAGACACAAGAGGCATGTGGCAGGGTCTACAGTCAATCACGGACTACAAGAAGAAACCCAGCCCAGTCACGGACCAGGATGTCTTGCTCCCAGGCAGACTAAATCACTTTTTTGCCCGCTTTGAGGACAATACAGTGCCACTGACACGGCCTGCAACGAAAACATGTGGACTCTCCTTCACTGCAGCCGAGGTGAGTAAAACATTTAAACGTGTTAACCCTCGCAAGGCTGCAGGCCCAGACGGCATCCCCAGCCGCGCCCTCAGAGCATGCGCAGACCAGCTGGCCGGTGTGTTTACGGACATATTCAATCAATCCCTATACCAGTCTGCTGTTCCCACATGCTTCAAGAGGGCCACCATTGTTCCTGTTCCCAAGAAAGCTAAGGTAACTGAGCTAAACGACTACCGCCCCGTAGCACTCACTTCCGTCATCATGAAGTGCTTTGAGAGACTAGTCAAGGACCATATCACCTCCACCCTACCTGACACCCTAGACCCACTCCAATTTGCTTACCGCCCAAATAGGTCCACAGACGATGCAATCTCAACCACACTGCACACTGCCCTAACCCACCTGGACAAGAGGAATACCTATGTGAGAATGCTGTTCATCGACTACAGCTCGGCATTCAATACCATAGTACCCTCCAAGCTCGTCATCAAGCTCGAGACCCTGGGTCTCGACCCCGCCCTGTGCAACTGGGTACTGGACTTCCTGACGGGCCGCCCACAGGTGGTGAGGGTAGGCAACAACATCTCCTCCCGCTGATCCTCAACACGGGGCCCCACAAGGGTGCGTTCTGAGCCCTCTCCTGTACTCCCTGTTCACCCACGACTGCGTGGCCATGCACGCCTCCAACTCAATCATCAAGTTTGCGGACGACACAACAGTGGTAGGCTTGATTACCAACAACGACGAGACGGCCTACAGGGAGGAGGTGAGGGCCCTCGGAGTGTGGTGTCAGGAAAATAACCTCACACTCAACGTCAACAAAACTAAGGAGATGATTGTGGACTTCAGGAAACAGCAGAGGGAACACCCCCTATCCACATCGATGGATCAGTAGTGGAGAGGGTAGCAAGTTTTAAGTTCCTCGGCATACACATCACAGACAAACTGAATTGGTCCACTCACACTGACAGCGTCGTGAAGAAGGCGCAGCAGCGCCTCTTCAACCTCAGGAGGCTGAAGAAATTCGGCTTGTCACCAAAAGCACTCACAAACTTCTACAGATGCACAATCGAGAGCATCCTGGCGGGCTGTATCACCGCCTGGTACGGCAACTGCTCCGCCCTCAACCGTAAGGCTCTCCAGAGGGTAGTGAGGTCTGCACAACGCATCACCGGGGCAAACTACCTGCCCTCCAGGACACCTACACCACCCGATGTTACAGGAAGGCCATAAAGATCATCAAGGACATCAACCACCCGAACCACTGCCTGTTCACCCCGCTATCATCCAGAAGGCGAGGTCAGTACAGGTGCATCAAAGCTGGGACCGAGAGACTGAAAAACAGCTTCTATCTCAAGGCCATCAGACTGTTAAACAGCAATCACTAACATTGAGTGGCTGCTGCCAACACACTGTCATTGACACTGACCCAACTCCAGCCACTTTAATAATGGGAATTGATGGGAAATGATGTAAATATATCACTAGCCACTTTAAACAATACTACCTTATATAATGTTACTTACCCTACATTATTCATCTCATATGCATATGTATATACTGTACTCTAGATCATCGACTGCATTCTTATGTCACTAGCCACTTTAACTATGCCACTTTGTTTACTTTGTCTACATACTCATCTCATATGTATATACTGTACTCGATACCATCTACTGTATGCTGCTCTGTACCATCACTCATTCATATATCCTTATGTACATATTCCTTATCCCCTTACACTGTGTATAAGACAGTAGTTTTGGAATTGTTAGTTAGATTACTTGTTGGTTATCACTGCATTGTCGGAACTAGAAGCACAAGCATTTCGCTACACTCGCATTAACATCTGCTAACCATGTGTATGTGACAAATAAAATTTGATTTGATTTGATTTGATTTGACAGAAATGAGTACCATATACCGTACAGTAATACCATACAGTATATAACTGTTGAGACTTGAGATGCCAATTTTCCAATGACATAAAAGTAGTTTCATCTTCATGAAATTCCACAATTAATGAATAATGGCAACAGAACTCTGTTCATCTTCTTCTTGCTAAACTATAAGATAGGACTAACTGAATCCATACTGGACAGGTCTGGGGAGTGTCAGTGGCTACTTGGAGCCCAGCAGCACACTGTTACTGTTAGCTTCATCCAGCGATCTAGCACTGCACTCATTTACATGGTCTTCACATCCCTGTCTCTGCTCAACCTGTTTTACAACCTGTCCTAAACCCAATTACCTAACCTCATTATGCCACATTAAACCCAAATAAGCCCACTAGAAGCTGCCATTTGTCTGCCGCCAGAGACAGGTTGGCCACACTTTGGAGAGAGAAGCTTTCCTGGGAGACAAAAAGGAATGACTGGCCCTTAAAAGGCTCTTTATCCCGTATTATCCTATAAAACCGCAATTAAATTCAGTGAACTCCTCAAACCAGAGAGTAGAGTAATGAGTAAATGCATTTTAAGGGTTTCTGGGTTCGCAAAATTACTTTGCCACTGTGCCAAAACTTGAAATGAGTGTGGAAAATGAGGGCTTTTGGCTTCTTTGAACAGTCACGTCAGTAATATGTTCAAGAATAATTCATAATGACATGTAAAACTTTGCAAATACTGTATTAACATTTTTTTGTTCTGTTAGTGCATTGATGGTTATGCTGTACACAAAACAAATAGTGCTGAAAGATGGAATTACTACAATAATACTTTAACAAAGGTAGCTCAGTCACCGGCTTCATCAATTAGTGCATTGAGGACATTGTCCCCACACCGAACATACGTACATATCCAAACCAGAAGCCATGGATTAGATGCAACATCCTTACCGAGCTAAAGGCTAGAGCTGCCGCTTTCAAGGAGAGGGACACTAATTTGGAAGCTTATAAGAAATCCCTCTATGCCCTCAGACGAACCATCAAACAGGCAAAGCATCAATACAGGACTAAGATGGAATCCTACTACACCGGCTCTGACGTTCATTGGATGTGGCATGGCTTGCAAACTATTATGGACTATAAAGGGAAACCCAGACACAAGCTTCCCAGTGACGCAAGCCTACTAGATGAGCTAAATGCCTTTTATGCTCGCTTCGAGGCAAGCAACACTGAAGCATGCGTGAGAGCACCAGCTTGTTCTGGATGACTGTGTGATCACACTCTCCGTAGCTGATAAGAGCAAGACCTTAAAACAGGTCAAAATTCACAAGGCTGCAGGGCCAGACGGATTACCAGGGCGTGTACTCAGAACATGCGCGGACCAACTGTGTGTTGGTCTTCACTGACATTTTCAACCTCTCCCTGACTGAGTCAGGAAGTCTGTAATACCTCAATTTTTCAAGCAGACCACCATAGTCTCTGTGCCCAAGAATGCAAAGGTAACCTGCCTAAATGACTACCAACCGTAGAACTCACGTCGGTAGCCATGAAGTGCTTTGAAAGCCTGGTCATGGCTGACATCAACACCATCATCCCAGAAACCCTAGACACACTCCAATTTGTATACCCCCAAACAGATCCACAGAAAATGCTATCTCAATCACTCTCCATACTGACCTTTCCCACCTGGACAGAAGGAACACCTATGTGAGAATGCTGTTAATTGACTACAGCTCAGCATAGTGCCCACAAAGCTCATCAATAAGCTAAGGACCCTCCCTCTGCAACTAGATCCTGGACTTCCTGACGGGCCACCCCCAGGTGGTAAGGGTAGGCAACAATCCTCAACACCGGATCCCCTCATCGGGGGAACCTGTACTCCCTGTTCACCCACAACTGGGTGGCCAAGCACGACTCCAACACCATCATTAAGTTTGCTGATGACACAACAGTGGTAGATGGAGATAGTCTGATCACCGACAACGATGAGACAGCCTATAGGGAGGAGGTCAAAGACATCTCAGTGTGGTGCCAGGCCAACAACCTCTCCCTCAAAGTGAGATGATCGTGGACTACAGGAAAAGGAGGGCTGAACAGGCCCCCATTTACATCGACGGGGCTGAAGTGGAGCGGGTCGAGAGTTTCAAGTTCCTTGGTGTCCACATCACCTACAATTTTTTTTTCATATTACCTTTATTTATTTAAAGGTAAATTCTTATTTACAATGACGGCCTACCCCGTCCAAACCTGGCTAACGCTGGCCCAATTGTGCGCCGCCCTATGGGACAATCAAAGCCAGATGTGATGGAGCCTTGATTTGATCCAGGGACTGCAGTGACGCCTCTTGCACTGAGATGCAGTGCCTTATACCACTGCGCCACTCGGGAGCCCAACTATCATGGTCCAAACACACCAAGACAGTCGTGAAGAGGGCACGACAATACCTTTTCCCCCTCAGAAGGCTGAAACAATTTAGCACGGGTCCCCAGATCCTCAAAAAGTTCTACAGCGGCACCATCGAGAGCAACTTGACCGGTTGCATCACTGCCTGGTATGACAACTGCCTGGTATCTGACTGTAAGGTGCTACAGAGGGTAGTGCGTGCAGCCCAATACATCACTGGGGCCAAGCTTCCTACCATCCAGGACCTATATACTAGGCGGTGTCAGAGGAAGGCCCAAAAAATTGTCAAAGACTCCAGTCACCCAAGTCATAGACTGTTCTCTCTGCTACCTTATGGCAAGCGGTACTGGAGCGTCATGTCTAGGTCCAAAAGCCTCCTTAACAGCTTGTACCCACAAGCCATAAGACTGCTGAACAGTTAATCAAATGGCCACCCGGACTATTTACATTGACCCCCCTTTTGTTTTTACACTGCTGCTACTCGCTGTTTATCATCTTTGCATAGTCACTTTACCCTTACCTACATGTACAAATTACCCCGACTAACCTGTACCCCGCACATTTACTCGGTACCGATGCCCCCTGTATATAGCCTTATTATTGTCATGTAATTCTACTGTGTTACTTTTAATTAAGTAAATATTTTCTTAACTCTATTTCTTGAACTTCACTGTTGGTTAACGGTTTGTCAGTATTCGGCTACACCTGTTATATTCGGGGTATGTGACAAATATAATTTTATTTTATTTTCCACTATCATATTTATTACTACCTGCTTATTATACTACTTCAAGTAAACACCTTTTTAAAGTAGTCTAATCATAATAAACTGATATTTGAAACAAAAGGTTTGAAACAAAAGGTGTGCTCACTCCTTTCTGAACTCTCCTTTGGCTCTCTCAGACCTATGGAATCACATTTATTTCAGCAGAAAAGCAAAACCTTGAATATACCTTTTAACCACTGGAAATGGCCTATGCACATATAATCCATTGATTAATGCAAACCTATAGCATGAGTTACCCTCTTAATTGTAACTCGTTATTTTCTCAGGCTCAGTGTCTTTGGCACTCTACTACATTGCACCTAATGCTAAATTAAAACCTGGGAGAGAGATTCTAGATACTGCCAGAGCAAAAGCCGAGTATCGCAGCCATCCACGAGTCGTCTTAAGATCGGGCATGCCTGCTGACTGACAGCTTGGCTTTAATCCTTCAGAGAGAAAACGAACAGAAAATTGGATTCATGATGTGAAACATTTGAGCTTTTAAATGCATGAAATAAGCATCTCCCGCTAGAAGGAGAGCTGCGTCAAGCCTTTGAACGACGCTCTCAAAGACCTTAGCGAAAACAATAGCTGTTCAGTATCACCTCATCTTACAAAGGGAGAGAGAAAGAGAAAGGGAAGAGAGAGGGAGGGAGGGAGGCAGCCACATACAAAAGATCAGAAGATTAAGGTTATATGTGAAGATTTGTCCAAGCTCTTATCTGAAATTCAATGACTCTGAGAGAAATAATAGGCAGGGTGAACAGAGTGGCACACACCTCAAAGATGGAATCTTTTATATCCAACAAATTAAAAAAGGCAAGTGTTTCTTGCAAGTTTTACGCAGACTTGATCCTTTTTGGAAAAAGTCTAAGACACTAACTGGCAATGAAGAGAAAATATCATGAAACAAAGATCCTGCAGAACTGAATTCCATATGTTTTCAATGTGTACCATACTAGCAGCAAAATGTAAGTTGTAAAACTTGATATCAAATATTGCTGCTTCAGTTCATTGTGGCGAAAAGGGACAAAGCAGTTGACCCTTACACTAAACTAACGACACTGTTGGCACAGAGATTTAAATGATTGAACTGGCCTCACAAGGTCAGGTCACATGAGCCAATAGGCAGGTCAAAATAGGAGTCTTGTGACTTCGCTTATCAAGCCTAAATTACCAATCCTACATGTTCTTTTGCCATTCTGTGGTTAGCAATTTTCCATCCCAACGTAATGAAGGGAAGGAGGAAAGGAGGGGTCGGTGGGGGTCTGTGACCTGGGTCAAGGTCAGGCTGTGCAACCTGAGGCCGATAGTTTACCGTTTACTGGCACTGTGTTAAAGTTGATTTAATTGTATTCATCACTATGCTTTACTGCCAGTCAACAACAAATTATAGCATTGCTTGCCTTTCAAGCCTAATTTGGCACAGGCCATTGAGAGGACAATGGAAGCTGACTTGAGTTCCAGGAAAATACATAACCATTCCTTTGCCTTCATGGAAGTTTGGAGTGTCTCACAGGAGGGGAGACACCATGCCATTTCAAATAGACACTTCTTGTCAAACAAAACTAAACCAACCATTAAGTCCTCTGAAATAAGTCAATGAGTTCATGGCTTTAAATCATATTCACTGACCCATAGAATCTGTAGCTAAAGTATGGTCTCCAGAGGATGGAAATCCATCCACATCTTTCTCATAAGACAAAGGAAGGCCAAGCGCATAGGGTAGAGCTCAGGTCACAATGTAATTAAAGGTTGTCTGACAGAGAACTTGATTTCACAAACGCCAATTTTTGCTAAAGCTGAAACCAATTAACTGCTGCAGAGAATGCTGAACCAGCATGTGCACCCACACACAACAACAGTAATTAATTAATAAACTAATTACATTAATATTTAATACTGGCATTTGGAATTGCCAATTATCACTTCTTAGGGAGAGAGAGGTGCTGTATGTGCTGTATGTGCTGTATGTGAAAACAATGAGGATCCTATTTAGGTAAAACTTAATTATCACCTAATACTACTTAGGTAAAACTTAATGATATTCTAATACATATATTGTGCATTTACAGAGAAATGTTCATTTGGGTGTGTAATGTTCTGCTGTGCTCTATATCTACGAAGTTCACCAGCCTTCACTATATAGGATTTAAGGAGACAGAAATCTGAAAATAATATTTTTCAGTCTATTCTTTCTCTCCTTTTTCTCCAACTGTGGATTAGAGTAACGTCAGTAAGAAAATAAGCGCATCTAGAGAATTCACTTACAAGATCATACAGCATTTGGACAGTTGTCTTTTGACAACAAGGGATTTGTCACCTTCAAAATCTCTTCCCTTCACAAAAAAGCAAAAGCAGCACCACTCATTTTCACCGGTTCCTCTATGTAGGTAATAAAGGAATACTACACTCAAACTACCACCCAGTCTCCATCCCCTCATCCCCCCCCAAAGAAAAACATCTCTTGCAGACAATGCCAGAAGAACCAACAGCATATAAACATTGCAGCATTCTCTGTCATTTCAGATGTGGCTCTGACCTCTGCCCTGAGAGAGCTGTTTTTATCTCCTCCTGAGGTCTGTAAAGGTAAATCCCCCTCACAAGTACACCCCTCTTTCACCCAATATCCCCCAAACAGCACACCTCCCTGCTCAGACCTGCTTTGAATCAAAGCTGCAATTATTTGAGTGGTGCTTTAAAAGGGCCCGAAGCGCTCGCAGCCCCATTTATTTCTCTCATTTCTAATTCCCCCTGCCTCGGGACAGTCAGGGACCACGATGAGATCTTCCCTGTCTACCTGTAGCCAAAAAACACACGCACTAATAATCACATAAATAAACTTTCTAACACACACATAGACTGATACACAGTCCTGACACACCTGAGCTGTTTTCCTTTCTAATTATAATCTCTGAAAGAAATGTGTGGAATTTGCTTTTAGAGGAGTATGTGTTAAGAGAAGGGTTTGAAAGCTTGGCGGTGGCCCGGTCACTGGGGGACTTGAAGTGAGGTGTTTTCTTTGGTCGTGGAGGACTTAGGCCCTAATTTGAAGGGAGTAGCGATGCTGGGGCGATAGCAGAGACCAGCAGCACATTGCAGAGCAGAGCAGCATTCCTGGGCCAGACACAAAGAGGCTTTGTCTCAACGATCAAATGAAGATGATGTTGTTTTATAAAGTCCTGCAATAGCATAATAACTCTCTTTTCTAACATCCTCATTGCGTTCAAACAGGGTGGAAGAAAGGACAGTGTGATCAGTGATATCAAAGGGAGAAGAGTCAAGAGAACGGTGTCAAATCTAAATATAGGCACTTCCACAGAAAGAACAGAAACTAAGAAAGAACACAATGATAATACATTTGTTTTACAGAGCTGCTAGAACACAATAATCTCAGTAAAATTATAACAGGCTCAGAATTGGATTCTTAAGATTATCTCTCTCTTTGAAAAGCTAAAGATTCAAGTTTGAGGAAATAAATTAGGCCTAGTCATAGACTAACTCCTCAAACATTCAAACTTCAAATAGGAGAAATAAACAGGCTACTAAGAAAAATCTACTAAGAGAACCCTAATAAGAGAACCCTAATAATACAGGTTAGATGATGAACTACATTCCAACAGGGTCCATTTCAATGGTTTTGAGAGACATCTAGAAACCTGAACACGTCACTCCATTCAATTCACTAGGTCACATCAGTCTAGCTGGCACCCCTTTCAACTGATTGCTCCTAAAAGCGACAACAAGCACTTAAGAGCATGTAAACAGTATCTCCATAATGATGATGTATAGCTGCAAGTGATTTGAGAGTAAAAATAACAATTTGCCACGGAATTATTATTAATCACTTGCACTGTCAAAGGGATCTACCTCCACTGTCAAAGGGATCTACCTCCACTGTCAAAGGGATCTACCTCCACTGTCAAAGGGATCTACCTCCACTGTCAAAGGGATCTACCTGCACTGTCAAAGGGATCTACCTCCACTGTCAAAGGGATCTACCTGCACTGTCAAAGGGATCTACCTCCACTGTCAAAGGGATCTACGTCCACTGTCAAAGGGATCTACCTGCACTGTCAAAGGGATCTACCTCCACTGTCAAGTAGATACAGGTAGCCCTCTTCACAAACCAAACAGAAGAGAAATAATAATACAATCTCTCTCCTCTTATTCAGCAACCCAATCCCTCTATCCCTCTGGCTCCACAATAGGTAATGCAGACAAACCTAGGTGATGATACATTCACTTTTTCTATTCTTGTCGGGCTGTTTAAAAGCTTAAATGAGATATAGTTAATATACTCTTCACAGCCCATGAATTCTGAGGTATGTAAATGCAGAGATGTACGCAACACCGGCCTACCGACACAATAGGGACGCTGCCGTGCAGTGTTATTGACAGGTCTCATTAATGCGCTGTGTAGTGGTGTAAAGTACTTAAGTAAAACTAATTTAATTACTACTTAAGTATTTTTTGGGTATATCTGTACTCTACTTTATTATTTATATTTTTAACAACTTTTACTTTTACTCCACTACATTCCTAAAGAAAATAATGTACTTTTTACTCCTTACATTTACCCTGACACCCAAAAGTGCTAGTTACATTTTGAATGCTTAGCAGGACAGGAAAATGGTCTAATTCATGCACTTATCAAGAGAACATCCCTGGTCATCCCTACTGCCTCTAATCTGGCAGACTCACTAAACACAAATGCTTGGTTTGTAAATTATGTTTGAGTGTTGAAGTGTGCCCCTTGCTATCCGTAAAAAAACTGTGCAGTCTGGTTTGCTTAATATAAGGAATTTGAAATGATTTATACTTTTACTTTTGATACTTAAGTATATTTTAGCAATTGCATTTACTTTTTATATTTAACCCTTGTTTTGTCTTAAGGGTCAAAAATGAACCGCCACTATGTTAACAGCAGAGAAAACCCCCTAAATTATATTTTTTCAACTTGAAATTTGATGACTTTTCTTAGAGTGACCCCAACGTTAGAAAAAGTGAAACATCGCCTTTGTTCATATTTCCATGAAAGCTGTAAAACACAATTTTTGACCTGGCAGTTAAAAAAATAACTTACTCACCACAAAAACCAAAAAACACACACACACACACACACACACACACACGCATACGCACACACACACACTAAGACATTGAGATTGTGTGCTACTGATTGAACTCAGACAAAACTAAAACTTTCTTGTGCATGTGCAGCATCTCCCCTCCATGACCCCACACATGACTCAAGTTCACAGACAAAATAAAAACCATTTCAGACAAAATAAACAACATTTCAGACAAACTAAACATTTCTTGAAAGCATTGTTTACTAATGGGGAATGCAGTCAGAGGCTATAAAGGTGCTGCAGATGACAGTCCCTCCAGTTCTGTCTTTGCTGAAGCCATGAGTGCACGTACAGTGCCCACATTTTTCAGATGTCTAGGAGGAACAAGTGAACTGTCACGTCCTGACCTTAGTTCCTTTTTTATGTCTCTATTTTGGTTTGGTCAGGGTGTGAGTTGGGGTGGGCATCCTATATTTTTCATTCTATGTTTTGTTCCGTGTGTTGTATTTCTATGTGTTTGGCCTGGTATGTTTCCCAATCAGAGGCAATCGTTGTCTCTGATTGAGAACCATACTTAGGCAGCCTGTTCCCACCTGTGTTCGTGGGTAGTTGTTTTCTGTTGTTTTATTCTGTACCAGACAGAACTGTTTCGGTTTCCTTCATTCTCTTTTGTTGTTTTTCCATTCAGTGTTCAATTCATAATAAAAGATGAACACGTACAACGCTGCACCTTGGTCCTCACCTTCTTCAACCCACGACAGCCGTTACATGAACAATGATTTAGAGGAGGATGAGGTGTCTGAAGAAGAAGATGGGGAGGAATAGGACCCACAAGACATGCAGTTGCCTATGCCCAGGACATCGCCTCAACATTCTACATGTTCATCACACCAGCTATCGAAAAAATAATCCTGGAGATGACAAATTTGGAGGGTTTCCGTAAATATGGAGACAACTGGAAAAGGATGGATGAGATTGACCTGCATGCTTACATAGGGCTGATAATCTTAGCGGGTGTGTATAGGTCCAGAGGCGAGGCTACATGTAGTCTCTGGGATGCCGAGTGGAAGGGCGATTTTCTGTGCCACGGTGCCAATGAAAATCTTTCACACTTTCTCAAGAACCAGCTACGCACAATCCAGCTACACACAATCCAGCTACGCACAATCCAGCTATGCACAATCCAGCTATGCACAATCCAGCTACGCACAATCCAGCTATGCACAATCCAGCTATGCACAATCCAGCTATGCACAATCCAGCTACGCACAATCCAGCTATGCACAATCCAGCTACGCACAATCCAGCTATGCACAATCCAGCTATGCACAATCCAGCTATGCACAATCCAGCTACGCATGGAAGATGCAAGTCTACACAGAGAAGCCGACCGGTGGATGCCTGGAGAAGAACCAGGGGATGTGGGTTGTGCTTGATGTGACCGATGGACTGAGGGGGCACAATGTCACATGTGACAATTTTATCACCTCTTATGAACTCAGCCAGCAGATCCTGAAGAGGAAGATCACCGTGGTTGGTTAGGCTATACAAGTGCTATCTCTGCTAATGCATGTTTACACCTATGCAGTACCTTTAGAAATAATAATAATAATAAACCTCTACTTTAGTAAAGAAAACAATTATAACAGGTGTGTCGCAATAAAAATGAGTGTCCACTGATTAAATGCAGGAAAATCTAGATATTCACAAAGTTTTTGATGAATGACACGTAGTTTCTTCATTCAAAATAGATTTGGTGTTTAAAATTCAATTAAGCTGCTTTATTTTAGGGGTTTAGTGAAGGCAGGTCATTGTTGACCCTTGGGACAAGGGGAGTATACTGGGTGACTTTCACTTTTACTTGAGTCCTTTTATATTAAAGTTACTTTTACTCAAGTATGACAATTGGGTAGTTTTTCCACCACTGGTGTTGTGCAATCACCTGTGCTCACCTGTATACAACTGTCAAGACCCCCTACTTCTCACTCCCCCCCACCCCTACTCCTCCCTTCTGCTCGATGACGTAGCGCAGTTTCACGGGTCCAAGCAAGACCCCCTACTTCTCACTCTCCCCCCTCCTCCTCCCTTCTGCTCGATGACGTAGTGCAGTTTCACGGGTCGCAAGGTCTTCAAGCAAGATCCCCAAGACCCCTACTTCTCACTCTCCCCCTCCTCCTCCCTTCTGCTCGATGACGTAGCGCAGTTTCACGGGTCCAAGCAAGACCCCCTACTTCTCACTCCCCCCTCCTCCTCCCTTCTGCTCGATGACGTAGCGCAGTTTCACGGGTCCAAGCAAGACCCCCTACTTCTCACTCTCTCCCCCTCCTCCTCCCTTCTGCTCGATGACGTAGCGCAGTTTCACGGGTCCAAGCAAGATCCCCTACTTCTCACTCCCCCCTCCTCCTCCCTTCTGCTCGATGACGTTTAGCGCAGTTTCACGGGTCCAAGCAAGACCCCTACTTCTCACTCCTCCCCCCTCCTCCTCCCTTCTTCTCGATGACGTAGCGCAGTTTCACAGGTCCAAGCAAGACCCCTACTTCTAAATCTCCCCCCGACCCTCCTCCTCCCTTCTGCTCGATGACGTAGCGCAGTTTCACGGGTCCAAGCAAGATCCCCTACTTCTCACTCTCCCCCCACCTCCTCCCTTCTGCTCGATGACGTAGTGCAGTTTCACGGGTCCAAGCAAGATCCCCGTAGCGCAGTTTCACGGGTCCAAGCAAGACCTCTTCTCCTCTTCTCTCACTCTGAGTGCAGTTTCACGGGTCCAAGCCCCCACCTCCTCCCTTCTTCTCGATGACGTAGTGCAGTTTCACGGGTCCAAGCAAGACCCCTACTTCCCCCCTCACTCCCCTCCCCCTCTGCTCGATGACGTAGCACCCGGGGTCCAAGCAAGATCCCTCCCCCCTCCTCCCCTTCTTCTCGATGACGTAGCGCAGTTTCACGGGTCCAAGCAAGATCCCCTACTTCTCACTCTCCCCCCACCTCCTCCCTTCTGCTCGATGACGTAGTGCAGTTTCACGGGTCCAAGCAAGATCCCCTACTTCTCACTCTCCCCCACCTCCTCCCTTCTGCTCGATGACGTAGCGCAGTTTCACGGGTCCAAGCAAGACCCCCTACTTCTCACTCTCCCCCCCCTCCTCCTCCCTTCTGCTCGATGACGTAGCGCAGTTTCACGGGTCCAAGCAAGATCCCCTACTTCTCACCCCCCCCTCCTCCCTTCTGCTCGATGACGTAGCGCAGTTTCACGGGTCCAAGCAAGACCCCCTACTTCTCACTCTCCCCCACCTCCTCCCTTCTGCTCGATGACGTAGCGCAGTTTCACGGGTCCAAGCAAGATCCCCTACTTCTCCTCTCCCCCCTCCTCCCTTCCCCTACTTCTCACTCTCCCCCCTCCTCCTCCCTTCTGCTCGATGACGTTGTGCAGTTTCACGGGTCCAAGCAAGACCCCCTACTTCTCACTCCCCCCACCTCCTCCCTTCTGCTCGATGACGTAGCGCAGTTTCACGGGTCCAAGCAAGACCCCTACTTCTCACTCTCCCCCTCCTCCTCCCTTCTGCTCGATGACGTAGCGCAGTTTCACGGGTCCAAGCAAGATCCCCTACTTCTCACTCTCCCCCTCCTCCTCCCCTTCTGCTCGATGACGTAGCGCAGTTTCACGGGTCCAAGCAAGACCCCCTACTTTCTCACTCTCCCCCTCCTCCTCCCTTCTGCTCGATGACGTAGCGCAGTTTCACGGGTCCAAGCAAGATCCCCTACTTCTCAAGACTCTCCCCCCACCTCCTCCCTTCTGCTCGATGACGTAGCGCAGTTTCACGGGTCCAAGCAAGACCCCCTACTTCAGTTTCACTCAAGATCCCCCCTCACCTCCTCCCTTCTGCTCGATGACGCAGTTTCAGCGCAGTTTCACGGGTCCAAGCAAGATCCCCTACTTCTCACTCTAGCGCAGTTTCCCCCCTCCTCCCTTCCTTCTCGATGACGTTTCACGGGTCCGCAAGACCCCCTACTTCTCACTCCCCCCACCTCCTCCCTTCTGCTCGATGGTAGCGCAGTTTCACGGGTCCAAGACCCCCTACTTCTCACTCTCCCCCACCTCCTCCCTTCTGCTCGATGACGTAGCGCAGTTTCACGGGTCCAAGCAAGACCCCCTACCTCCTCCCTTCTCACTCTCCCCCCCCTCCTCCTCCCTTCTGCTCGATGACGTCCAAGCAAGCAGTTTCACGGGTCCAAGCAAGACCCCTACTTCTCACTCTCCCCCCACCTCCTCCCTTCTGCTCGATGACGTAGCGCAGTTTCACGGGTCCAAGCAAGACCCCTACTTCTCACTCTCCAAGCAAGACCCCCTTCCTCCTCCTCCCTTCTGCTCGATGACGTAGCGCAGTTTCACGGGTCCAAGCAAGATCCCCTACTTCTCACTCTCCCCCTCCTCCTCCCTTCTGCTCGATGACGTAGCGCAGTTTCACGGGTCCAAGCAAGACCCCCTACTTCTCACTCCCCCTCCTCCTCCCTTCTGCTCGATGACGTCAAGCAAGCGCAGTTTCACGGGTCCAAGCAAGATCCCTACTTCTCACTCTCCCCCTCCTCCTCCCTTCTGCTCGATGACGTAGCGCAGTTTCACGGGTCCAAGCAAGACCCCCTACTTCTCACTCCCCCCTCCTCCTCCCCTTCTGCTCGCTGACGAGCGCAGTTTCACGGGTCCAAGCAAGATCCCGCACTTTCACTCTCCCCCCTCCTCCTCCCTTCTGCTCGATGACGTAGCGCAGTTTCACGGGTCCAAGCAAGATCCCCTACTTCTCACTCTCCCCCCCTCCTCCTCCCTTCTGCTCGATGACGTAGCGCAGTTTCACGGGTCCAAGCAAGATCCCCTACTTCTCACTCCCCCCCTCCTCCTCCCTTCTGCTCGATGACGTAGCGCAGTTTCACGGGTCCAAGCAAGACCCCCTACTTCTCACTCCCCCCTCCTCCTCCCTTCTGCTCGATGACGTAGCGCAGTTTCACGGGTCCAAGCAAGACCCCTACTTCTCACTCTCTCCCCCTCCTCCCCCCCTTCTGCTCGATGACGTAGCGCAGTTTCACGGGTCCAAGCAAGATCCCCTACTTCTCACTCTCCCCCACCTCCTCCCTTCTGCTCGATGACGTAGCGCAGTTTCACGGGTCCAAGCAAGACCCCCTACTTTCTCACTCCTCCCCCTCCTCCTCCCTTCTTCTCGATGACGTAGCGCAGTTTCACGGTTCCAAGCAAGACCCCTACTTCTCCTCTCCCCCCTCCTCCTCCCCCCCTACTTCTCACTCCCCCCCCCCTCCTCCTCCCTTCTTCTCGATGACGTAGCGCAGTTTCACAGGTCCAAGCAAGACCCCCTACTTCTAAATCTCCCCCCCCCTCCCCCCTCCCTTCTGCTCGATGACGTAGCGCAGTTTCACGGGTCCAAGCAAGATCCCCTACTTCTCACTCTCCCCCACCTCCTCCCTTCTGCTCGATGACGTAGTGCAGTTTCACGGGTCCAAGCAAGATCCCCTACTTCTCACTCTCCCCCACCTCCTCCCTTCTGCTCGATGACGTAGTGCAGTTTCACGGGTCCAAGCAAGATCCCCTACTTCTCACTCTCCCCCCTCCTCCTCCCTTCTGCTCGATGACGTAGTGCAGTTTCACGGGTCCAAGCAAGATCCCCTACTTCTCACCCCCCTCCTCCTCCCTTCTGCTCGATGACGTAGCGCAGTTTCACGGGTCCAAGCAAGATCCCCTACTTCTCACTCCCCCCCCCTCCTCCCCTTCTGCTCGATGACGTAGCGCAGTTTCACGGGTCCAAGCAAGATCCCCTACTTCTCACTCTCCCCCTCCTCCTCCCTTCTGCTCGATGACGTAGCGCAGTTTCACGGGTCCAAGCAAGACCCCCCTACTTCTCACTCTCCAAGCCCCCCCTCCTCCTCCCTTCTGCTCGATGACGTAGTGCAGTTTCACGGGTCCAAGCAAGATCCCCTACTTCTCACTCCCCCCTCCTCCTCCCTTCTGCTCGATGACGTAGTGCAGTTTCACGGGTCCAAGCAAGATCCCCTACTTCTCACTCTCCCCCCCCTCCTCCCTTCTGCTCGATGACGTAGCGCAGTTTCACGGGTCCAAGCAAGACCCCTACTTCTCACTCCCCCCTCCTCCTCCCTTCTGCTCGATGATGCGCAGTTTCACGGGTCCAAGCAAGTTTCACGGGTCCAAGCAAGACCCCTACTTCTCACTCTCCCCCTCCTCCTCCCTTCTGCTCGATGACGTAGCGCAGTTTCACGGGTCCAAGCAAGACCCCTACTTCTCACTCTCCCCCCCCTCCTCCTCCCTTCTGCTCGATGACGTAGCGCAGTTTCACGGGTCCAAGCAAGATCCCCTACTTCTCACTCTCCCCCTCCTCCTCCCTTCTGCTCGATGACGTAGCGCAGTTTCACAGTTTCACGGGTCCAAGCAAGATCCCCTACTTCTCACTCTCCCCCACCTCCTCCCTTCTGCTCGATGACGTAGCGCAGTTTCACGGGTCCAAGCAAGACCCCTACTTCTCACTCTCTAAATCCCCCCTCCTCCTCCCTTCTGCTCGATGACGTAGCGCAGTTTCACGGGTCCAAGCAAGATCCCCTACTTCTCCTCTCCCCCTCCTCCTCCCTTCTGCTCGATGACGTAGCGCAGTTTCACGGGTCCAAGCAAGACCCCCTACTTCTCACTCTCCCCCACCTCCTCCCTTCTGCTCGATGACGTAGCGCAGTTTCACGGGTCCAAGCAAGACCCCTACTTCTCTCTCCCCCTCCTCCTCCCTTCTGCTCGATGACGTAGTGCAGTTTCACGGGTCCAAGCAAGATCCCTACTTCTCCCCCCTCCTCCTCCCTTCTGCTCGATGACGTAGCGCAGTTTCACGGGTCCAAGCAAGATCCCCTACTTCTCACTCTCCCCCTCCTCCTCCCTTCTGCTCGATGACGTAGCGCAGTTTCACGGGTCCAAGCAAGATCCCCTACTCCCCCCTCCTCCTCCCTTCTCTCACGGGTCCAAGCAAGATCCCTACTTCTCCCCCTCCTCCTCCCTTCTGCTCGATGACGTAGCGCAGTTTCACGGGTCCAAGCACTCCCCCCTCCTCCCCCCTACTTCTCACTTCTCCCCCTCCTCCTCCCTTCTGCTCGATGACGTAGCGCAGTTTCACGGGTCCAAGCAAGACCCCCTACTTCTCACTCTCCCCCTCCTCCTCCCTTCTGCTCGATGACGTAGCGCAGTTTCACGGGTCCAAGCAAGATCCCCTACTTCTCACTCTCCCCCTCCTCCTCCCTTCTGCTCGATGACGTAGCGCAGTTTCACGGGTCCAAGCAAGACCCCTACTTCTCACTCTCCCCCTCCTCCTCCCTTCTGCTCGATGACGTAGCGCAGTTTCACGGGTCCAAGCAAGATCCCCTACTTCTCACTCGTAGCGCCCCCTCCTCCTCCCTTCTGCTCGATGACGTAGCGCAGTTTCACGGGTCCAAGCAAGACCCCTACTTTCTCACTCTCCCCCTCCTCCTCCCTTCTGCTCGATGACGTAGCGCAGTTTCACGGGTCCAAGCAAGATCCCCTACTTCTCACCCCATTTACATTACATTTAAGTCATTTAGCAGACGCTCTTATCCAGAGCGACTTACAAATTGGTGCTTTCACCTTATGACATCCAGTGGAACAGCCACTTTACAATAGTGCATTTTCCAAGGGGGAGTGGAGCCACTTTACAATAGTGGGGGGTGAGAAGGATTACTTTATCCTATCCTAGGTATTCCTTAAAGAGGTGGGGTTTCAGGTGTCTCCGGAAGGTGGTGATTGACTCCGCTGTCCTGGCGTCGTGAGGAGTTTGTTCCACCATTGGGGGCCAGAGCAGCGAACAGTTTTGACTGGGCTGAGCGGGAACTGTACTTCCTCAGTGGTAGGGAGGCGAGCAGGCCAGAGGTGGATGAACGCAGTGCCCTTGTTTGGGTGTAGGGCCTGATCAGAGCCTGGAGGTACTGAGGTGCCGTTCCCCTCACAGCTCCATAGGCAAGCACCATGGTCTTGTAGCGGATGCGAGCTTCAACTGGAAGCCAGTGGAGAGAGCGGAGGAGCGGGGTGACGTGAGAGAACTTGGGAAGGTTGAACACCAGACGGGCTGCGGCGTTCTGGATGAGTTGTAGGGGTTTAATGGCACAGGCAGGGAGCCCAGCCAACAGCGAGTTGCAGTAATCCAGACGGGAGATGACAAGTGCCTGGATTAGGACCTGCGCCGCTTCCTGTGTGAGGCAGGGTCGTACTCTGCGGATGTTGTAGAGCATGAACCTACAGGAACGGGCCACCGCCTTGATGTTAGTTGAGAATGACAGGGTGTTGTCCAGGATCACGCCAAGGTTCTTAGCGCTCTGGGAGGAGGACACGATGGAGTTGTCAACCGTGATGGCGAGATCATGGAACGGGCAGTCCTTCCCCGGGAGGAAGAGCAGCTCCGTCTTGCCGAGGTTCAGCTTGAGGTGGTGATCCGTCATCCACACTGATATGTCTGCCAGACATGCAGAGATGCGATTCGCCACCTGGTCATCAGAGGGGGGGAAAGGAGAAGATTAATTGTGTGTCGTCAGGCATAGCAATGATAGGAGAGACCATGTGAGGTTATGACAGAGCCAAGTGACTTGGTGTATAGCGAGAATAGGAGAGGGCCTAGAACAGAGCCCTGGGGGACACCAGTGGTGAGAGCGCGTGGTGAGGAGACAGATTCTCGCCACGCCACCTTGTAGGAGCGACCTGTCAGGTAGGACGCAAACCAAGCGTGGGCCGCGCCGGAGATGCCCAACTCGGAGAGGGTGGAGAGGAGGATCTGATGGTTCACAGTATCGAAGGCAGCCGATAGGTCTAGAAGGATGAGAGCAGAGGAGAGAGAGTTAGCTTTAGCAGTGCGGAGTGCCTCCGTGATACAGAGAAGAGCAGTCTCAGTTGAATGACTAGTCTTGAAACCTGACTGATTTGGATCAAGAAGGTCATTCTGAGAGAGATAGTGGGAGAGCTGGCCAAGGACGGCACGTTCAAGAGTTTTGGAGAGAAAAGAAAGAAGGGATACTGGTCTGTAGTTGTTGACATCGGAGGGATCGAGTGTAGGTTTTTCAGAAGGGGTGCAACTCTCGCTCTCTTGAAGACGGGAGGGACGTAGCCAGCGGTCAGGGATGAGTTGATGAGCGAGGTGAGGTAAGGGAGAAGGTCACAGGAGATGGTCTGGAGAAGAGAGGAGGGGATAGGGTCAAGCGGGCAGGTTGTTGGGCGGCCGGCCGTCACAAGACGCGAGATGTCATCTGGAGAGGGGAGAAAGCACAGGGTCAGAGCACAGGGTAGGGCAGTGTGAGCAGAACCAGCGGTGTCGTTTGACTTAGCAAACGAGGATCGGATGTCGTCGACCTTCTTTTCAAAATGGTTGACGAAGTAATCTGCAGAGAGGGAGGAGGGGGAGGAGGATTCAAGAGGGAGGAGAAGGTGGCAAAGAGCTTCCTAGGGTTAGAGGCAGATGCTTGGAATTTAGAGTGGTAGAAAGTGGCTTTAGCAGCAGAGACAGAGGAGGAAAATGTAGAGAGGAGGGAGTGAAAGGATGCCAGGTCCGCAGGGAGGCGAGTTTTCCTCCATTTCCGCTCGGCTGCCCGGTGCCCTGTTCTGTGAGCTCGCAATGAGTCGTCGAGCCACGGAGCGGGAGGGGAGGACCGAGCCGGCCTGGAGGATAGGGGACATAGAGAGTCAAAGGATGCAGAAAGGGAGGAGAGGAGGGTTGAGGAGGCAGAATCAGGAGATAGGTTGGAGAAGGTTTGAGCAGAGGGAAGAGATGATAGGATGGAAGAGGAGAGAGTAGCGGGGGAGAGAGAGCGAAGGTTGGGACGGCGCGATACCATCCGAGTAGGGGCAGTGTGGGAAGTGTTGGATGAGAGCGAGAGGGAAAAGGATACAAGGTAGTGGTCGGAGACTTGGAGGGAGTTGCAATGAGGTTAGTGGAAGAACAGCATCTAGTAAAGATGAGGTCGAGCGTATTGCCTGCCTTGTGAGTAGGGGGAAGGTGAGAGGGTGAGGTCAAAAGAGGAGAGGAGTGGAAAGAAGGAGGCAGAGAGGAATGAGTCAAAGGTAGACGTGGGGAGGTTAAAGTTGCCCAGAACTGTGAGAGGTGAGCCGTCCTCAGGAAAGGAGCTTATCAAGGCATCAAGCTCATTGATGAACTCTCCGAGGGAACCTGGAGGGCGATAAATGATAAGGATGTTAAGCTTGAAAGGGCTGGTAACTGTGACAGCATGGAATTCAAAGGAGGCGATAGACAGATGGGTAAGGGAGAAAGAGAGAATGACCACTTGGGAGAGATGAGGATCCCGGTGCCACCACCCCGCTGACCAGAAGCTCTCGGGGTGTGCGAGAGCACGTGGGCGGACGAAGAGAGAGCAGTAGGAGTAGCGGTGTTGTCTGTGGTGATCCATGTTTCCGTCAGTGCCAAGAAGTCGAGGGACTGGAGGGAGGCATAGGCTGAGATGAACTCTGCCTTGTTGGCCGCAGATCGGCAGTTCCAGAGGCTACCGGAGACCTGGAACTCCACGTGGGTCGTGCGCGCTGGGACCACCAGATTAGGGTGGCCGCGGCCATGCGGTGTGGAGCGTTTGTATGGTCTGTGCAGAGAGGAGAGAACAGGGATAGACAGACACATAGTTGACAGGCTAGAGAAGAGGCTACGCTAATGCAGAGGAGATTGGAATGACAAGTGGACTACACGTCTCGAATGTTCAGAAAGTTAAGCTTACGTAGCAAGAATCTAATTGACTAAAATGATTAAAATGATACAGTACTGCTGAGGTAGGCTAGCTGCGTTGTTGACACTACCCTAATCAAGTCGTTCCGTTGAGTGTGAAGTTTCTACAATGCTGCTAATTCGGGGGCTAGCTGGCTAGCTAGCAGTGTTGGTTACGTTACGTTGCGTTAGGAGAACGACAATAGCTGGCTAGCTAACCTAGAAAAACGTTTCACGGGTCCAAGCAAGATCCCCTACTTCTCACTCCCCCCTCCTCCTCCCTTCTGCTCGATGACGTAGCGCAGTTTCACGGGTCCAAGCAAGACCCCCCCACATTTTATTTTTCATGGTGCAGAGAGAAACATTTGCACTATTATAGCTAATATTATGCTATTGTACACATCTTGTCATGAGGCTGAGAGATAATTTTTCTGTTTTAGAGCTCAAGGATTCTTGAAAGATGGGATAATATCAACAAATATTTGTCTTAATATTACAAATACAAGTAACTGGATTCATGTCTACTCAGTCAGAGTAGAGCACTACATTTTTACATTAGATTATTCAAATATGTAGTACAAATCTCAGAACTTATTTTTGTTCTATAACACAATTAAATGCTCCAGGCTAATTTATACAAAAATATAAACGCATAATGCAACAATTTCAATGATTTTACTGAGTAACAGTACATATAAGGAAATCAGTCAATTGAAATCAATTACAGTAATTAGGCTCTAATCTGTGGATTTCACATGACTGGGCAGGAGCACAACCATGGATGGGCCTGGGAGGGCAAATAAGGAATCTGATGTCTAGCATTTACTTTTAGTGTGACAATTGAGTACTTTTTCCACCACTGTACTTAAGTACACTTAAAACCAGATACTTTAAAACTTTTACTCAAGTACTATTTTACTGGGTGAGTTTCACTTTTACTTGAGTCTCCACGTATCTTTACTTTTACTCAAATATGACCATTTAGTAATTTTTCCATCACTGACAGTTCAGCTTTAAGCTAGTCAGTTTGGAAAACGCCTCATTGAGTGAGTCAGAGAGACCAGTCTGGAAAACAACTGTTCGTAGTTTTTTTTGATTGTCCTCCAGAAATGATGTCCCCATGACAACCCTCAATGACTGTCACTGCAAACAGAGCTGCCTTCTAATGTAGACTTAGTTCACTTCCCATCACAGACAACACAACTACAAAACTCCCCCAAAAAACAGCGTCATCTCATTGATAAAAAATCTTAAAAACACGTACCCTACATCATATATTAAATATGCCTAATGTCTGTGTGTATGCATGTGTGTGACCTGTATCTGTCACACTGCCAAATATTCATTGGATACTTTTTCACATCACATTTATCCTGGTGTAAATAACCAATAACCAGACGCCCCCATACACACCCTCCAGAGGTTGCACTCACTCACCCCCCCCCCCCCCGTAAAATCATTCCAAGCAGGCACACACATCGACTCTCTCTCTCTCTCTCTCTCTCTCTCTCACACACACACACACACACACCCTGCAGCTTCATTAGTACATTACATGGCCTGTAATTAGAATGAGGGACCAGCCTCGGCAGCGACGCGGTGCAGGGATGCACAAGTTGCCAGTAAATTACCTTGTAGCCATTATCAATTTCCCAGGCTACTGGTCCTTAAGATAACCCCCCTTCTCCCTGTGGTCCTTCCAGCAATTTCTCTCTGCCTGATAAACATGCTGATTAAAGGGAGCGGCGTGTAAACCTTTGATACTTTTTAAAATGAAATCCATGCCCTGCCTGGGGCCTGACGCTGCTCCGCTCTGCTCAGCCGCCGCACCGCACAGAGCTCCACGCAGACGTGTCAGCTAATCAGATAAAGAATATAGCGTGTGTGTGTGCCCCCGGGCTGAACGACGGGACAAGGAGGGAGAGGTGAGGTGCACACATAAACACACAGGCAAACATGGACAGGATAGTACAGGGATAGGCTAGTACATGGATAGACTAGGCTAGTACAGGGATAGACTAGGCTAGTACAAGGGATAGACTAGGGTAGTACAGGGATAGGCTAGAACAAGGATAGACTAGTACATGGATAGACTAGGCTAGTACAGGACAGGCTAGGCTAGTACATGGATAGACTAGGCTAGTACAGGGATAGGCTAGTACAGGACAGGCTAGGCTAGTACATGGATAGACTAGGCTAGTACAGGGATAGGCTGGTACAGGGACAGGCTAGTATAGTACAGGTATAGACTAGGCTAGTACAGGGATAGGCTAGGCTAGTACAGGGATAAGCTAGTACAGGATATACTAGGGTAGTACAGGGATAGGCTAGGGTAGTACAGGTATAGACTAGGCTAGAACAAGGATAGACTAGTACAGGGACAGGCTAGGCTAGCACAGGTATAGACTAGGCTAGAACAAGGATAGACTAGTACAGGGACAGGCTAGGGTAGTACAGGGATAGGCTAGGGTAGTACAGGGATAGGCTAGGGTAGTACAGGGATAGACTAGGCTAGTACAGGGATAGGCTAGGGTAGTACAGGGATAGGCTAGGGTAGTACAGGGATAGGCTAGGGTAGTACAGGGACAGGCTAGGGTAGTACAGGGATAGGCTAGAACAGGGAAAGGCTATGATAGTACAGGGACAGGCTAGGGTAGTACAGGGATAGGCTAGGGTAGTACAGGGATAGGCTAGGGTAGTACAGGGATAGGCTAGGGTAGTACAGGGATAGACTAGGCTAGTACAGGGATAGGCTAGGGTAGTACAGGGATAGGCTAGGGTAGTACAGGGATAGGCTAGGGTAGTACAGGGACAGGCTAGGGTAGTACAGGGATAGGCTAGGGTAGTACAGGGATAGACTAGGCTAGTACAGGGATAGGCTAGGGTAGTACAGGGATAGGCTAGGGTAGTACAGGGATAGGCTACGGTAGTACAGGGACAGGCTAGGGTAGTACAGGGATAGGCTAGAAAAGGGAAAGGCTAGGATAGTACAGGGACAGGCTAGGGTAGTACAGGGATAGGCTAGGGTAGTACAGGGATAGACTAGGCTAGAACAGGGAAAGGCTAACACAGGGACAGGATAGGCTAGTACAGGGATAGGCTAGGATAGTACAGGGACAGGCAAGGGTAGTACAGGGATAGGCTAGGGTAGTACAGGGATAGGCTAGGGTAGTACAGGGACAGGCTAGGGTAGTACAGGGATAGGCTAGAAAAGGGAAAGGCTAGGATAGTACAGGGACAGGCTAGGGTAGTACAGGGAAAGGCTAGGATAGTACAGGGACAGGCTAGGGTAGTACAGGGATAGGCTAGGGTAGTACAGGGATAGGCTAGGGTAGTACAGGGATAGACTAGGCTAGAACAGGGAAAGGCTAACACAGGGACAGGATAGGCTAGTACAGGGATAGGTTATGGTAGTACAGGGATAGGCTATGATAGTACAGGGGCAGGCTATGGTAGTACAGGGATAGGCTATGGTAGTACAGGGGCAGGCTATGGTAGTACAGGGGCAGGCTAGTGTAGTATGGGGGCAGGCTAGGGTAGTACAGGGATAGGCTATGGTAGTACAGGGGCAGGCTAGTATAGTATGGGGGCAGGCTAGTGTAGTATGGGGCAGGCTAGGGTAGTACAGGGATAGGCTATGGTAGTACAGGGGCAGGCTAGTGTAGTATGGGGGCAGGCTAGGGTAGTACAGGGATAAGCTATGGTAGTACAGGGGCAGGCTAGTGTAGTACGGGGGCAGGCTAGGGTAGTACGGGGGCAGGCTAGGGTAGTACAGGGATAGGCTATGGTAGTACAGGGGCAGGCTAGGGTAGTACAGGGACAGGCTAGGGTAGTACAGGGACAGGCTAGGGTAGGGTAATACAGGGGCAGGCTAGTGTAGTATGGGGGCAGGCTAGGTAGTACAGGGGGATAGGCTAGTGTAGTATGGGGGCAGGCTAGGGTAGTACAGGGGCAGGCTAGTACAGGGACATGCTATGGTAGTACAGGGACAGAGTAGCTGTGATGCTGGATTCTTTACTGTCTACTGAATGTCATTGTGTTGTTGATTGGGCCCAAACACATACAAATATGTACAGAAAGTCGCTATAGTCAGTCTTAAATGCAAAGTACAATACAACTCAGTCTCTGGAAATGTAGAGTCCTGTGACAATAATTACTCCAGACTGATAACATTTCAGCATTGCACAGAGCCAAGAGGGGTGGAGGCATTGTCGTATAACTCTACGTAGGCCAGAGGGATGTTAACTCTATTCTAATGATATGATGACCTTCTCACTCAAAAATACGTCACTTCCTGAAGAGCCAAATGAAGCTTGAGAGTAAAAAAGAGAGACAGATTGACAGCGAGAGAGAAAGAAGAAGAGAGAAAGGAAACTAGATTGATGGAATGAGAGAAAGAGAGAGCGAAAGATGGAGAACAACAAGAAGAGAGAGAAAGTATAGGACGGCCAGTCTCGGAGGAGTGTCTAACTAACTGTCGACAAAGTGATTGGTTCAATGAGCTGTAAACTTGGCAAGGCCAGACTTAGCCTGATTAAATGACACAGCATTATGCCTTCCCTTTCTCCTCTGTCCTTCAGGGAGCCAGAGGCAGACATAGTGTTAAGAGTGGGGCCTCCGAGACCTGAATCATCTAGTAACAATGAAGTGGGCTTCCTTTTAACCGCATGGCTCTTAACTTCACCACAGATATAATGATTACACTGACAGACAATAAAAGCCGCTTTAGCGATCCACTTCTGCTGACATTGAGAGGATAAGAGAACTTTCTCACACACCCTTTTTTTTTTTTTATTCTTAGGTCTAGGATAATTTTTTCTCAATTTCCGCCTGACTGACGTGCCCAAAGTAAACTGCCTGTTGCTCAGGCCCTGAAGCCAGGGTATGCATATAAATTGATACCATTGGAAATAAAACACTTTGAAGTTTGTAGAAATGTTAAAATAATGTAGGAGAGTATAACACAATAGATATGTTAGGAGAAAATCCAATGAAAAACCATCCAGAAAAGAAATAAAAACACTGAGGTACTAACGTTTTTTTGAGAGACCATGCTCTTCCAATGGCAGTAAAAGGGCATACTCAATTGTAGCTCCTAAGATGCAATTCCCATAGCTTCCACTGGGTGTCAGCAGGACATGTTCAAGGTTTAAGGTTTGTAACTTCCATAACGAATAAGAAATAACAATTTTAGTGGAAGGACAGTCTTGGAAATGTGTGTTTTCACATGCCATGAAGACAAGACGCACCTGTTAAAATCGGTTTCCTATTGAACATACTTCTTTTTTTAAATTTATAGTTTGATTACATTTTAGGGTATCTGAGGAATATATAGAAACGTTTTTGACTTGTTGAAACAAAGTTTAGGAGTAGATTTTCGGATTCCTTTCTCTGCATGTTGAACTATTACTCGTTGGTTATTACTGCATTTTCAGAACTAGAAGCACAAGCATTTCGCTACACTCGAATTAACATCTGCTAACCATGTGTATGTGACAAATAAATTTGATTTGATTTGATTTGGATTTGATTACTTAAATCGATGGCGCCAACTAAACTGACTTTTTGGGATATAAAGAAGGATTTTATATATCTAACAAAACGACACTACATGTTATAGCTGGGACCCTTCGGATGACAAATCAGTGGAACATTTTCAAAAAGTAAGTGAATATTTAATCGCTATTTGTGAATTTATGAAACCTGTCGGTGGAAAATATTTTGATGTGCAGTGCCGTCCTCAAACAATCACATGGCATGTTTTCGCTGTAATAGCTACTCAAAATCGGACAGTGCAGTTAGATTAACAAGAATATACGCTTTCAACCGATATAAGACACTTGTATGTACCTGAATGTTTAATATCCATAATTTACATTATTATTTATTTGAATTGCACACCCTCCATTTTCACTGGAAGTTGTCCCGCTAGCGGGATGCCTATCCCTGGATGAATGTACAATCTCTAGCTCTAACACTAGACCTCAAACAATAACGTATTAACTTTACTTATGGCTTTGGATATAGCTAAGTTTTGTTTTTGTCACCATATACTGTATCTATTGTTGAGACTGCCAGGAATGACAGGGGGCTAGCGTTACTCTGGACAAACTGAGCAAATTGGATTCCACAAATTCTAGACCTACTGTCTCATCCGCTGTGGGAAAGCAGGGAAGGTAGTGGGAATAATGGTGAGGCTGGTGTAAATGCATAAATCTACAGAAATGGATATTGCTGAAGTGTTCAATGTATTCATGACACTATAAAAACACAAACTTTGATTTTATGCTGCTTGAAATATTTATCTAAATGTTTTATAGTTATACCTGAAAAAGCGTGAGATGGATCATGAACTATATGTTCGCTAAAAATGTGTGTGATATCTGGCTGAAGGATGTTTGGATTGGACTACCATTGGGACTGTGGTGAGAAAATATGATAATGGCACTATAAATCAAAGCAAACATTTTTGCAGAAACAATAGGCATATCCTACTATTTGCAAGATAATGCAATAACTCTATCGTGACTAGCAAATCGTATAGCCAATACAATTAATGCACATTTAGTTCATATGAATTATTGAGAATGAGGCCTTTGGGTACTCTGCTTATTCTGAAAATTTAGCTACAATGACACCATGTTTTTGTGACCTCAGACTGTTACCAGAAGGCTCTCTGTTTGTCCTAAATGACTGTTGGCACGCTGAAGGACCCCAAGGAGCCCCATCAGGGGCAGGCTAAATAAAAACCTGTTTCCCTCCTCTAGCCTAGCTGTAGTCCTCAGGAAACTAAAGGGATTAATGAGGATCTATGGCTTGGAGCACGGCCCTCTCAGGCCCACAGCCATGTCCATCAGGGTACTTAGCCCCATACAGTCATTAACTTCTGTTACTAATTGTCAAATTCATTAAAGGAAATCTCCCCCCAAACGTCCCTCATGAAAATGGATGGACTGGGCTGAATTATAAAGATGTCAGGGCTCAGAAGATTAAGGCTCCCAGACATGCTCCACAAAAAACGATACGGACATTAAACTCTATTTCAAGGTAGCTTGTGTGATATATTTCCTAATTATATATAGATACATCTTGGTAGGACCATCCGAGTGTAATTCAAGTGTATTCAAAGCCATAGTTAGGCCTACAGCCTCAATGCAGGTAGAGATAAGATGATAGGAGACAGAGTCTGTCATATAGCACAATGTTGCTCTACTTCTTCTACTTACATCAAATGCTTGACGAGTCAACACTTTTCTAATTTCTTAGCCGTATTCATCCAAGTTTTGCATCAATATTGACAGACCAACTTTTATCCAAAATTCTGACTGTAGTGTCTTGACATGAATAGAGTTTAATAGTGCTGCAAAACCAATTTCCCCTTGGGGATAATGAAGTTTGCTACTACCACTACTAAGAATCAATGATTAAAATATATTATATATACATTCAAGCAGAAAATGCATGAGAAAAGTGTGGAACTCGATTGAAACTATGTAGCACTGATTCTGTAAGGGAAGTTTTTAACTGAACATCAAACAGGCCATACATTTTCATCTTAGATTTTAAATAGGGTACTTTATGTTATCCATCATATTACTCCATCTGGATTCATATTTAATAGACCAAAGTAATTAATATAAAACAAGGCAATTAGGAAGCTATACAATATTCAAAATTCCATATTCACAGATTCATTAAGGACATCATTCATTAAGTACATCAGAAAACTCATTAAATGATTGGGTAAACTGTCAAAAGAAGTCTTAATGACATACTCAAAACTCCAGAGAGATGTTTTCATGAACTAATCCAAAGGGCCCGTGTCCTCTGATTCAGACTATTAGCCAATTAACCATAGTAACTATCGTAAAATCATTACCTGATATTCCCCCCCAAAAATGTAACAGTACCAGTTCTAATACTATATAGAAGAAGATATTTATACAGTCTTTTCTCCTGGCTCATGGTGTTTACGTGCCTTCCTGCACGTTAGTGTTACTGCCCCGGCCTCATAGCATGACTAGGCAGGAAGACAGGCCTGAGAAATTCATTAAAGTGCCTTGAATGACAGTTTGCTCAAGGGCACACGGTACCATCACTCACCCTTGCGTGTCCTTGTTGTCCAACACCTACCCCACCCCCCGCCCCCACCCCACTCCCACCCCCCACCCCACAGGCTCTGGGCCTGCCTTAATGTAATGGGATTGTTTTCCCGTGCGCCACTACACGGAGGTAACATGGGGGTCCCTGTTCTGTTGTGACGATGTGTGCTGTGCTGAGGGTCTAGGTGTAAAGCATGTAGTTCAAGCAATTTGTGCCTGATACAATTTGGGACAACGCTCCAAGGGCATGTTGTGGGTAGCCTATGTTCAGACACCTCTGTGGTCATAGACGTGACAGTCACAGGAGCTTTCCAGTGGCATGGGGGAAATTGCTTTGCTGTTTATTTGTGTTATCAGCATCATTACCATTCCTTTCCTGCACAACCCCAGTTATTCCAAGGTGACCTAGCTACAGTCCTCTCTGGGTTGTGAAGGAGGTGTGGAGCAGCAGCATTTTGGGGAAAAGTATAACACAGTGGACTGTAACACCATAGGTTCAGCACTGGGCCAGAAGCTATTAAACCAATATGTGCATGGAAGACTAAACTCTTGACCCTGATTTGGGTGTATACCAACACTCTAAAAGTTAAAGACAGTGGTACAAGTACTAACAACCACAAAATGCGTGGTGGTGAGGATTATCATCACAAATGTGGCAAAAGAAACAACAACAAGTAAAAGGCTGTCCATTGGGAATGTAGTTACGTGAAGGTCTTTGCAAAAACATACTCAAAACTAAAAAAATTTTTTCTTGGTTTCAGACTCAGAGATGTTCCCTTTGGTTATTTGGAGAAGCTGGTTGTTACAAGCAGCAGTTGACAGACAGGCCCTTCCTATGTGGTCTCGGTTGGGCTCCCTCCATGACACAATATGTCACTACTCAACAGTAAAGAAAAGAACAGATGGAAAAAACGAGATGTTCGTAAAGGTGGCATTGCGTATACTGTCCCAGAGATGATACAGGATGGAGTGAGTCAGTGAGTTTCATAAGAGGGGAACTATGGCCCACAGAGAGGCCTCTATCGCCAGGTGTGGTCTGACCAGAGGGATATTACATCGCCCATAGTCTCGTCAGTGTCACCACAATTAGTGAAGCCTATCACCCTTGGAACGATGACGACTGACACAACCAGACTGTTCTGGGCTGGATTCTGGAGGTAAAGAAGACACAACACTTCACTTTCATCACTTCCCCACTGAGGTATTTGTAGAAAGGGGAGATTTCTTTAGGGCCATTTCAGTTTGTTTCTGTTGAGTCTTCTAGCCTGCAGTGTACATACAGTACATACAGTACACACACACACACACACACACACACACACACACACACACACACACACACACACACACACACACACACACACACACACACACACACACACACACACACACACACACACACACACGCACTTACTGTGATTCATTAACAGTGACAGAGCTGTTTTCACCGATAGAGCCAGTGCATAAATATGCCTCGCTGCACAGCTGGAAAACGTAGAAATTCATCAGGGCTAAAAAGTAGAGAGATTAACATTTCACGAGATTCCTCTTAAATATATATGGTTGCTTAAACAGAGGCCCAGACATCAGACAGGCAGGCAGGCAGAGAGTCAGAGAGCCTGAGCCAAACCAAGCACAAAGCCTTGGTTTCAGCAGTAAGCAGGGCCAAGAAGGGTACTTTCCATAGCCACATGTATGGAAAACCAACTAACCATTGGGAAGCAGTGAAAAGGAAAATGTAGAGGAGTTTATCCAAACTTTTTCATGAATGCTTGCAATTCAGGAATAAAACCCTTTTCATTATCATGCTATGGGTGGATCTATATTGTCCTGGTCCTGTTATCTTATTGAGTCAATATGTAGTCCTATATGGCCCACTTGGTAGAGCATGGCGCTTGCACCGCCAGGGTTGTTGGTTCGATTCCGGGGCCACCCATACGTAAAATGTATGCACACATGACTAAATTGCTTTGGATAAAAGTGTCTGCGAAATAGCATATACACTACATGACCAAAAGTATGTGGACACCTGCTTGTTGAACATCTCATTCCAAAACCATGGGCATAAATATGGAATTGGTTCCCTTTTGCTACTATAACAGCCTCTGCTCTTCTAGGAAGGCTTTCCACTAGATTTTGGAATATTGCTGCAGAGACTTGCTTCCATTCAGCTACAATAGCATTGGTGAGGTCGGGTACTGATGTTGGGTGATTAGGCCTGGCTCGCAGTCGGCGTTCCAATTCATCCCAAAGATGTACAGAATTGTCTAGAATGTCATTGTATGGTGTAGCGTCAAGATTTCCCTTCACTGCAACTAAGGGGCCTAAGCCGAAACATTAAAAACAGCCCCAGACTGTTATTCCTCCTCCACCAAACTTTACAGTTGGCAGTATGCATTCGGGGAGGTAGCGTGCTCCTGGCATCCGGCAAACCCAGATTAGTCCGTCGGACTGCCAGATGGTGAAGCGTGATTCATCACTCCAGAGAATATGTTTCCACTGCTCCAGAGTCCAATGGTGGTGAGCATTACACCATTCCAGCTGACACTTGGCATTGCACATGGTGATCTTTGGCTTGTGTAGGGCTACTCGGCCATGGAAACCGAATCTTTCATGAAGATCCCAATGAACAGTTCTTGTGCTGACGTTGCTTCCAGAGGCAGTTTCATTCATTTAACATTTATTTAACCAGGCAAGTCAGTTAAGAGCAAACTCTTATTTACAATTTGGAACTCGGTAGTGAGTGTTGCAGCTGAGGACAGCCGATTCTTACGCTCTACCCTCTTCAGCACTTGGCGGTCCCGTTCTGAGATTGTGTGGCCTACCACTTCACTGCTGAGCCGTTGATGCTCCTAGACATTTCCACTTCACAATAACAGCATTTACAGTTGACCAGGGAAGCTCTAGCAGGACAGAAATTTGATGAACTGACTTGTTGGAAAGGTTGCATCCAATGACGGTGCCACGTTGAAAGTCACTGAGCTCTTCAGTAAGGCCATTCTATTGCAAATATTTATCTACGGATATTGCATGGCTCTGTGCTCGATTTTATCCACCTGTCAGCAACGGGTGTGACTGAAATGGACTAATCCACTAATTTGAAGTGGTGTCCACATACTTTTGTAAATATAATGTATTCTATATGGCTATTAAATCGATTTTGGAGCCATTTCAGGTCAAAACACAGGATATGTTGCAACCTGTTCCAAACAGACTGCATCTCCATCTGCAATCAGGACACAATTCCCTGATAAAATGCTGACGTGACTCTCCTTTCCTCTCCGTAGGGCATGAAACAAACTTTAATCCTCTCTCTGTCACTGAAACATTCTCAGTTGCCTGGGGTGAGGTGGGACTGTCTGAGACAGGGGAAGCTTCCAGTCAGGGCGATTGCAGAATTCATAAGGAATCATCATGCACCACGGCAACCGGTGTCAGTCACTTTTCCAGCTTCACAACAAGATCTCACGCTCTCCTCTCTGTCCGGCTCCTCTCCAAGATGCAAATGCTTTCCTGTTGAGGTCGTCAATGGAGTAAAAACAGTCAGGATCCAACCAAGCATCTTGACAACATTTGCTTCTCCCTTCACGTTCTGTGACTCAGATATCGTGGTAGACTCCCGGACCACCCCCCTCCTCAGAAAGGGGAAAATATGGATGTAATGCAGGTTTTACACACTCTCCAGACGCCAGAAAGTATTTTTCTTCATTGGGTTATGGCTTTAGCTGCAGGAGGCAGGGAGTCTGCCACAAATATTTCTCTCAGGGAATGCTTTGCAAAACAAAACATTGAAGTCTGCCTAATTGTCTGGGAGATGGTTGGTGGGAGTCGACTGACTGAGCACTATACCTCAGCCATCCGGTCGGTCAGACGTGAGGGAAGGGGAAAAGGCAGACACTTTTGGGACTGACTGAAGACAGGCAGCTACATTTACATTACATTTAAGTCATTTAGCAGACGCTCTTATCCAGAGCGACTTACAAATTGGTGCATTCACCTTATGACATCCAGTGGAGCAGCCACTTTACAATAGTGCATCTAAATCTTTTAAGGGGGGGGGGTGAGAAGGATTACTTTATCCTATCCTAGGTATTCCTTACAAAAAGTTGAATGACTTCTTCACAACGGGGTGCTCTAAGAGCGCTCTGGGATAAGAAGCCTCAGATTGTTTTTGTATATGTGTGAAACGGCTGTAGTTGTTGGATCGTCTCTGTCTTTGTTCAAATTTACTTTTCATTATTAACTTATTAACCCCAGTATGCTTATGTCACATTACTTTCATATGGGTGACGATCTCTTCTTTTAGTTGAAAAAGCTACAGAAAAATGATCGACTCTCAGACTCCTTGATGATTCAAACATCTCAGAAACCATGTGTGAGTTACTCACATAGTCAACACACACACTATCCATGAAAGTAAGTGTTGCATCACCCCCAAAATATTAGCCGAACCTAGTCCCAAGCAATCTGATGCAAATAACTCTGCTCTATGTCTACAATCAATCTTGTGACCAGGATTTTTTTTATCTCCATTTGGGACAACGTTCACCTAACCAGCCTGCCCTTGGGAAGCTAAGATAAGGCTATCTGTTTCCATGATCACTAAACAAGATTGAGCAAAGTACATTAAGCAGAAAAATACAAACAAATTACAAAGGCTTCTGGCAAGGCTCTTTATCTAATGTTTGTGTGGGTCTGACTGTTCCGTTTGCTATGTCGGTTGGGTCTGAGGGAAATATGCCGGGTTCTAATAGATCCTGTCCCGCCACTTCCACACAAGGGCGAGAACAATACAGGCGGCCATTATCTCAGCGGTAATGCTATCCTTCCTCGTGTGCAAATCAACCCGCAATCTCACCCCACTGTCTGTCACTGTTCCCTCTAACCAACACAAATATGAGCTGGTCAGTCTGAAAAAGTTAACAATGGGCTAACACGGCTAGAAGGCGAGCCAGGCAGTAAGTATCTGAGTTTAAAGAATCTAGGCTATGCTACTAGCCTCATTATTAAGACATGAGACAAGCTACACACAGCCAGCCTTTACTTGTCCTGAAAATGCATGAAACTAATTAGAATGTCTTATCTATTGATAATGTTACTACCACACTGCTAATAATAACAGTGATTTTTTATATATAGATTCGTCCCACATAACATGTACAGGACGCTCACATTAGTCTTTTTATTGATCCGATCTCAGAAAGCAGCTTTTTAAAGAAATCCATTTTCTTTGAGCCCCCACGTGCCTAACGTCCAACACGCCTAACACGGCACAGAGTAGGGGTGTGTTTGATTTTCTCCCCTCACAACACACCACTGTGCTGTGTAGCAACTGATTTCCAACACCTCAACCCTCTGATCAATAACCTAGGTCTCCAGGTTCAACACCAGACTCTTTTGCCAGTTCTATCCTTCTTTCCTCTTCTCTCTTCTAAACCTCACAGCAAGAACCCTCCACTACGGCACCTGCAACAACGCAACGTCAGGCTTCTAAAGGTTTCTTAAAAGGCAATGACGACAACACAATACAGGCCCAATATGAAGATAAGAAGAAAGAGCGAGAGATGGGGAAAATAAAGCATTTTGGACTTGTGGACGGTCGACTCCCCCTCTCCAATCTCAGAGGGCCCCAGCCCAGTCTGCTGCTGCTGTCGATAATGGAGTGGAGGGTAGGGGGTGAGGCTGGGGATGGCGAGAGACTGTGTCTGTGTGTTTAACACAGGGATTATCTCCCCAAAAATGTGGTGTTTTAACACGCACCAATGGAAGGTAATATTTGAACATCTACAAAGTTCAAAGAACTGGCGGCCTGGCGCTCTCCAGTGTTTTTCTGTGACATTGTGAGGAAAAAAAGAAAGAATTTGGCTTGATAAAAAGGAAAGAAAAACATGAAGTTCATGGTGTAGTAGCCCTTGGATAGGCTATTACTCAGTTATCGAAATAACGATGTTTGAAACCACTGTGTTCCTGAAAAGTCTGATTAATTACATGGTAGGAATAGGATCTGAATGTAACATTTCCATCCTCCACAGAGCCAGGGCAGGAATGTGACAGAAATGTCAAGCTGCTGCTAATTAGACGTTTCATAATGAAAAGCCTAGATATGAGTATAATCTATTCTTCCCTATCAGCCTAATGAGATGGAACCTTTTGTCTTTGCTGCTCAGTTGGGAGACATTGCAATCTTATTGTTAAAAAAGTCCACAGTTTAAAAAAGAATCAAGTTGCAAGGGGATTGAGGGAAAATAGTATTCTTTCCTGTGAAGACTGTAGAAGGGGAAGTTTGAACATGCCAGGGAATTAGAGATAGGAGTTGATGCTTATAGCACCTTGTGTGGTGGATGAAGATAGAAACATGTTATCATGTAACCGGGGACCTCTGACCTAACCTTCAGGGAACAGACACTCACTCACTCACTCACTCACTCACTCACTCACTCACTCACTCACTCACTCACTCACTCACTCACTCACTCACTCACTCACTCACTCACTCACTCACTCACTCACTCACTCACTCACTCACTCACTCACTCACTCACTCACTCACTCACAAAGAGGGGATGAAGAACTTGAGGGATGCAAGATGGCTAATATGAACCTTTGCCCAGGCCTGTGGGGTGGGGATGAGGTGGGGGCAGGCGTTTCAGCCAGGGGTTACTGACACTGCTGATCTTAATAACCAAGCTAGCCACCCTCCGCAGCATGTACAGTATTGACGTACAGGACAGGACAAGGTGAAATAAAGAGAGAATAATCCTTGATTTAGAATGATATATTTTTAAAAAGCTTTATCTGAATGTACAAGAATGTTATTAATGTAGATGTTAGTCCTGCTGCATCCATCCGTTTTCTGGAAGAGAATATTACTGAAAAAGGTATAGAAGCATCATGCATGCATTTCACAAGTTATGGATTTGACATGTTTAGTGGTAAACTGAGCAGATGTTTCCCCATCAAAACGATTTCCTCTCAAAACGTTGAATCCCTCATATGGTGAGATATGAGATAGAGAGTGACATGCTGACATTCAATCGGAGGTCTGATTTATGAGGCATAATTCTTGGCAGGGCAGGGGATGAGGAGCCATCAGATATGTGGGCATCAGACCACTTTACAATCATCACCCACACACATACACACACACACACACACAGAGAGACACTGAGAACGGAGTGAAAGATCCCCTCCGCCTCTGACAAAACAGTTATTTCTCCCCCCCAAAGGCCAGGTTCAAAGATGAGAACCATGACAGGATGGGCCAGGGTATGCTATGGCTCGCGTTTCTATCGGGTTACACACTTCACAGAGAGAAGGCCATTCACAGACACCCATGACAGGAGGGGGGGGGGGGGGGGGGGCAAGAGGGCACATTGTCACTGCGGAGGGGGGATAATAAATGGGCATTTGTTCCCCATTGACAACGGTTCCACTGACAATTATCCCACCTTTTGATTCTGAATGGCCCTACACTCTGTGGGAGACCAAAGGGACTTGTGAGTTTGGTTTTGGTCAGGCAATGCCTGAGATTGGTCCATAGGTGGCAGTGTTGGCTCACCTTATGAGCAGAGTTGCCAAACTTCAAAAATTTATAGAGGAAGAAAAAAAGATCCACTCAGAATCATTACAGCTTCAAAATGTTTTTATTTAATTTATGTTCAATTGTCATTTGCGAAATAGATTTTTACAACATCTAATTAATCCAAACTATCACACTTCCTAAATAGAACACATTTTTACGCAAAAATTGCTCTTTTACTGTGAGGGTGATTTAACAGCTAATTATCGGAAGATGTTAGATTTTTTTACTCCTCTTCACCACGACACAATCAAACTCAGCACTAAACTTAAGGTGAATAAAACACACAACTTTAAATAAACTGCAGATTCAAAAGAAATGAGCCATAGGAAGCAATTGTATTTTTTACAGAAATGTCACATAACCCTTAACCCTAGGCTACACGAACGGATCTGACCTCAATGGAATGTTCAAATTAGGGTGCAATAATGAACCAGTGGACCACCCCAATTAGGAAACATAGAAAGATAGCATGGATAGTGAGTTAAACTCCAAACACACTAGGTTAAATGAACAGCTATTTACATCCAGCCCTTCTGTAGTGAGAAAGGAAGCATATTGTTTATGTCTACAGGTCTATTCCCTCCATGGTTAACTGTGAGAGAGGTAAACACAGTGAGGACTGGATGTCTGTTGGCCCCTGTGGGCTCCCTGAGGCCTCTACTAGCCTGTGGCCCTAACAAGGGACGGGGTCACATCAGCCCTGCCCTGGAAATTGGAAATTAGCTAAACCTAGCAATCACAGAGCCAGCCAGCACTTGACCAGGAACAAAATAGGGTGAGGTGTGAAGAGAGAGAGAAGAGAAAAGAGAGAAGTGGAGAAGAGGAGAGGAAAGACAGAGCGAGAGAGAGAGATTATTGGGCTTTCCCTTGGATAGGGCCTTGGATGTCCCAGCACAGGATCAACATGTTTCCTCCCAAGACCTAAAGGGAGAGCACTTCCCGTTCCTGTTTATAACATGTCAGGCCATCCCCATCCACCAACAACAACCCCCACATCGGCAACAAGCGAGCCCCTTAAAATGTGAGTACATGTCCAGGACCGTTTGCTAGAGAGCATTTGGATGATCAAGAAGAAGATTGGGAGAATGTCATATGGTCAGATGAAACCAAAATATAACTTTTTGGTAAAAACTCAACTCGTCGTGTTTGGAGGACAAAGAATGCTGAGTTGCATCCAAAGAACACCATACCTACTGTGAAGCATGGGGGTGGAAACATCGTGCTTTGGGGCTGTTTTTCTGCAAAGGGGCCAGGACGCCTGATCCGTGTAAAGGAAAGAATGAATGGGGCCATGTATCGTGAGATTTTGAGTGAAAACCTCCTTCCATCAGCAAGGGCATTGAAGATGAAACGTGGCTGGGTCTTTCAGCATGACAATGATCCCAAACACACCGCCCGGGCAATGAAGGAGTGGCTTCGTAAGAAGCATTTCAAGGTCCTGGAGTGTCCTAGCCAGTCTCCAGATCTCAACCCCATAGAAAATCTTTGGAGGGAGTTGAAAGTCCGTGCTGCCCAGCAACAGCCCCAAAACATCACTGCTCTAGAGGAGATCTGCATGGATGAATGGGACAAAATACCAGCAACAGTGTGTGAAAACCTTGTGAAGACTTACAGAAAACGTTTGACCTCTATCATTGCCAACAAAGGGTATATAACAAAGTATTGAGATACAATTTTTTTATTGACCAAATACTTATTTTCCACCATAATTTGCAAATAAATTCATTAAAAATCCTACAATATGATTTTCTGGATTTTTTTTCTCTCATTTTGTCTGTCATAGTTGAAATGTACCTACAGTATGGTGAAAATTATAGGCCTCTCTCATCTTTTTAAGTGGGAGAACTTGCACAATTGATGGCTGACTAAATACTTTTTTGCCCCACTGTATATACATTTTTTTTGTGGGGTATGAGACAACCTCCCTATAACACACCACCCCCGTCAGATAACCTCCCTATACCACACCAACCTGTCAGATAACCTCCCTATACCACAATGTCAGATAACCTCCCTATACCACACCACACCACCCCCGTCAGATTACTCCCTATAACACACCAGCCCCATCAGATAACCTTCCTATACAACACCACACCACCCTGACAGATAACCTCCCTATACCACACTGTCAGATAACGTCCCTATACCGCATCACACACCCCGCCAGATTACTTTCCTATACCACACCACTGTGAGATAACCTCCTTAAACATCACCACACCACCACTGTCAGATAAACTCCCTATACCACACCACTGTGAGATAACATCCCTATACAACACCACACCACCCCGTCAGATAACCTCCCTATACCACACCACTGTCAGATAACCTCCCTATACCACACCACACCAGCGCCATCAGATAACCTCCCTATACTACACCACACACCCCGCCAGATAACCTTTCTATACAACACCACACCACCCGTCAGATAACCTCCCTATACAACACCAAACCACCCCCGTCAGATAACATCCCTATACAACACCACACCACCACTGTCAGATAACATCCCTATACAACACCACACCACCACTGTCAGATAAACTCCCTATACCACACCACTGTCAGATAACATCCCTATACAACACCACACCACCCCATCAGATAACCTCCCTATACCACACCACTGTCAGATAACATCCCTATACAACACCACACCACCCCGTCAGATAACCTCCCTATACCACACCACACCAGCGCCATCAGATAACCTCCCTATACTACACCACACACCCCGCCAGATAACCTTTCTATACAACACCACACCACCCGTCAGATAACCTCCCTATACAACACCAAACCACCCCCGTCAGATAACATCCCAATACAACACCAAACCACCCGTCAGATAACCTCCCTATACAACACCACACCACCCGTCAGATAACCTCCCTATACAACACCAAACCAACCCCGTCAGATAACATCCCTATATAACACCAAACCACCCCGTCAGATAACCGCCCTTTCCACAACACCACCACACCGTCAGATATCCTCCCTGTACAACACCAAACCACCCCCGTCAGAAAAGCTCCCTATACCACACCACACCACCCCCGTCAGAAAACCTCCCTATACCACACTACCCCCGTCAGATAACCTCCCTATAACACACCACCCCAGTCAGATAACCTCCCTATACAACACCACACCACCCCCATCAGAAAAGCTCCCTATACCACACCACACCACCCCCGTCAGAAAACCTCCCTATACCACACTACCCCCGTCAGATAACCTCCCTATAACACACCACCCCAGTCAGAAAACCTCCCTATACAACACCACACCACCGCCACCCGTCAGATAATCTCCCTATAACACACCACCCCAGTCAGAAAACCTCCCTATACCACACCACCGCCACCCGTCAGATAAACTCCCTATACCACACCACACCAGTGCCATCAGATAACCTCCCTATACTACACCACACACCCCTCCAGATAAAATTTCTATACCACACCACCCTCGTCAGATAACCTCGCTATACAACACCAAACCACCCCCGTCAGATAACCTCCCTGTACCACACCACACCACCCTCATCAGATAACCTCCCTATACCACACAACACACCCCGCCAGATAAACTCCCTATACCACACCACTGTGAGATAACCTCCCTATACAACACCACAACACCCCATCAGATAAACTCCCTATACCACACCACACCACCCCATCAGATAAACTCCTATACAACACCACAACACCCCATCAGATAAACTCCCTATACCACACCAGCACCATCAGATAACCTCCCAATACTACACCACACACCCCGCCAGATAACCTTTCTATACCACACCACACCACCCCCGTCAGATAACCTCCCTATACAACACCACACCACCCCGTCAGATAACCTCCCTTTCCACAACACCACCACACTGTCAGATATCCTCCCTATACCACACCCCTCCACTCCCGTCACATAACTTCCCTTTCCACAACACCACCACACCGTCAGATATCCTCCCTATACCACACCCCCGTTGGTAATCCTTCCTATACCACACCATCCCCGTCAGATATCTCCCTATACCACACCACCCCGTCAGATAAACTCCCTATACGACACCACCCCATCAGATAACCTCCCTATTCTAAACCACACACCACCCCCATCAGATAACCTCCTATACTACATCACACACCCTCCAGATAAAATTTCTATACCACACCACCCTCGTCAGATAACCTCGCTATACAACACCAAACCACCCCGTCAGATAACCTCCTGTACCACACCACACCACCCTCATCAGATAACCTCCCTATACCACACAACACACCCCGCCAGATAAACTCCTATACCACACCACTGTGAGATAACCTCCCTATACAACACCACAACACCCCATCAGATAAACTCCCTATACCACACCACACCACCCCATCAGATAAACTCCCTATACAACACCACAACACCCCATCAGATAAACTCCCTATACCACACCAGCACCATCAGATAACCTCCCAATACTACACCACACACCCCGCCAGATAACCTTTCTATACCACACCACACCACCCCGTCAGATAACCTCCCTATACAACACCACACCACCCCGTCAGATAACCTCCCTTTCCACAACACCACCACACTGTCAGATATCCTCCCTATACCACACCCTCCACTCCCGTCACATAACTTCCCTTTCCACAACACCACCACACCGTCAGATATCCTCCCTATACCACACCCCCGTTGGTAATCCTTCCTATACCACACCATCCCCGTCAGATATCTCCCTATACCACACCACCCCGTCAGATAAACTCCCTATACGACACCACCCCATCAGATAACCTCCCTATTCTAAACCACACCACCCCATCAGATAACCTCCCTATACTACATCACACACCCCTCCAGATAAAATTTCTATACCACACCACCCTCGTCAGATAACCTCGCTATACAACACCAAACCACCCCCGTCAGATAACCTCCCTGTACCACACCACACCACCCTCATCAGATAACCTCCCTATACCACACAACACACCCCGCCAGATAAACTCCCTATACCACACCACTGTGAGATAACCTCCCTATACAACACCACAACACCCCATCAGATAAACTCCCTATACCACACCACACCACCCCATCAGATAAACTCCCTATACAACACCACAACACCCCATCAGATAAACTCCCTATACCACACCAGCACCATCAGATAACCTCCCAATACTACACCACACACCCCGCCAGATAACCTTTCTATACCACACCACACCACCCCCGTCAGATAACCTCCTATACAACACCACACCACCCCGTCAGATAACCTCCCTTTCCACAACACCACCACACTGTCAGATATCCTCCCTATACCACACCCCTCCACTCCCGTCACATAACTTCCTTTCCACAACACCACCACACCGTCAGATATCCTCCCTATACCACACCCCGTTGGTAATCCTTCCTATACCACACCATCCCCGTCAGATATCTCCCTATACCACACCACCCCGTCAGATAAACTCCCTATACGACACCACCCCATCAGATAACCTCCCTATTCTAAACCACACCACCCCATCAGATAACCTCCCTATACTACATCACACACCCCTCCAGATAAAATTTCTATACCACACCACCCTCGTCAGATAACCTCGCTATACAACACCAAACCACCCCCGTCAGATAACCTCCTGTACCACACCACACCACCCTCATCAGATAACCTCCCTATACCACACAACACACCCCGCCAGATAAACTCCCTATACCACACCACTGTGAGATAACCTCCCTATACAACACCACAACACCCCATCAGATAAACTCCCTATACCACACCACACCACCCCATCAGATAAACTCCCTATACAACACCACAACACCCCATCAGATAAACTCCCTATACCACACCAGCACCATCAGATAACCTCCCAATACTACACCACACACCCCGCCAGATAACCTTTCTATACCACACCACACCACCCCGTCAGATAACCTCCCTATACAACACCACACCACCCCGTCAGATAACCTCCTTTCCACAACACCACCACACTGTCAGATATCCTCCCTATACCACACCCCTCCACTCCCGTCACATAACTTCCCTTTCCACAACACCACCACACCGTCAGATATCCTCCTATACCACACCCCGTTGGTAATCCTTCCTATACCACACCATCCCCGTCAGATATCTCCCTATACCACACCACCCCGTCAGATAAACTCCCTATACGACACCACCCCATCAGATAACCTCCCTATTCTAAACCACACCACCCCATCAGATAACCTCCCTATACTACATCACACACCCCTCCAGATAAAATTTCTATACCACACCACCCTCGTCAGATAACCTCGCTATACAACACCAAACCACCCCGTCAGATAACCTCCCTGTACCACACCACACCACCCTCATCAGATAACCTCCCTATACCACACAACACACCCCGCCAGATAAACTCCCTATACCACACCACTGTGAGATAACCTCCCTATACAACACCACAACACCCCATCAGATAAACTCCCTATACCACACCACACCACCCCATCAGATAAACTCCCTATACAACACCACAACACCCCATCAGATAAACTCCCTATACCACACCAGCACCATCAGATAACCTCCCAATACTACACCACACACCCCGCCAGATAACCTTTCTATACCACACCACACCACCCCCGTCAGATAACCTCCCTATACAACACCACACCACCCCGTCAGATAACCTCCCTTTCCACAACACCACCACACTGTCAGATATCCTCCCTATACCACACCCTCCACTCCCGTCACATAACTTCCCTTTCCACAACACCACCACACCGTCAGATATCCTCCTATACCACACCCCCGTTGGTAATCCTTCCTATACCACACCATCCCCGTCAGATATCTCCCTATACCACACCACCCCGTCAGATAAACTCCTATACGACACCACCCCATCAGATAACCTCCCTATTCTAAACCACACCACCCCATCAGATAACCTCCCTATACTACATCACACACCCCTCCAGATAAAATTTCTATACCACACCACCCTCGTCAGATAACCTCGCTATACAACACCAAACCACCCCCCGTCAGATAACCTCCCTGTACCACACCACACCACCCTCATCAGATAACCTCCCTATACCACACAACACACCCCGCCAGATAAACTCCTATACCACACCACTGTGAGATAACCTCCCTATACAACACCACAACACCCCATCAGATAAACTCCCTATACCACACCACACCACCCCATCAGATAAACTCCCTATACAACACCACAACACCCCATCAGATAAACTCCCTATACCACACCAGCACCATCAGATAACCTCCCAATACTACACCACACACCCCGCCAGATAACCTTTCTATACCACACCACACCACCCCCGTCAGATAACCTCCCTATACAACACCACACCACCCCGTCAGATAACCTCCCTTTCCACAACACCACCACACTGTCAGATATCCTCCCTATACCACACCCCTCCACTCCCGTCACATAACTTCCCTTTCCACAACACCACCACACCGTCAGATATCCTCCCTATACCACACCCCCGTTGGTAATCCTTCCTATACCACACCATCCCCGTCAGATATCTCCCTATACCACACCACCCCGTCAGATAAACTCCCTATACGACACCACCCCATCAGATAACCTCCCTATTCTAAACCACACCACCCCCATCAGATAACCTCCCTATACTACATCACACACCCTCCAGATAAAATTTCTATACCCACCACCCTCGTCAGATAACCTCGCTATACAACACCAAACCACCCCCGTCAGATAACCTCCTGTACCACACCACACCACCCTCATCAGATAACCTCCCTATACCACACAACACACCCCGCCAGATAAACTCCCTATACCACACCACTGTGAGATAACCTCCTATACAACACCACAACACCCCATCAGATAAACTCCCTATACCACACCACACCACCCCATCAGATAAACTCCCTATACAACACCACAACACCCCATCAGATAAACTCCCTATACCACACCAGCACCATCAGATAACCTCCCAATACTACACCACACACCCCGCCAGATAACCTTTCTATACCACACCACACCACCCCCGTCAGATAACCTCCCTATACAACACCACACCACCCCGTCAGATAACCTCCCTTTCCACAACACCACCACACTGTCAGATATCCTCCCTATACCACACCCCTCCACTCCCCGTCACATAACTTCCCTTTCCACAACACCACCACACCGTCAGATATCCTCCCTATACCACACCCCGTTGGTAATCCTTCCTATACCACACCATCCCCGTCAGATATCTCCCTATACCACACCACCCCGTCAGATAAACTCCCTATACGACACCACCCCATCAGATAACCTCCCTATTCTAAACCACACCACCCCCATCAGATAACCTCCTATACTACATCACACACCCCTCCAGATAAAATTTCTATACCACACCACCCTCGTCAGATAACCTCGCTATACAACACCAAACCACCCCCGTCAGATAACCTCCCTGTACCACACCACACCACCCTCATCAGATAACCTCCCTATACCACACAACACACCCCGCCAGATAAACTCCCTATACCACACCACTGTGAGATAACCTCCCTATACAACACCACAACACCCCATCAGATAAACTCCCTATACCACACCACACCACCCCATCAGATAAACTCCCTATACAACACCACAACACCCCATCAGATAAACTCCCTATACCACACCAGCACCATCAGATAACCTCCCAATACTACACCACACACCCCGCCAGATAACCTTTCTATACCACACCACACCACCCCGTCAGATAACCTCCCTATACAACACCACACCACCCCGTCAGATAACCTCCCTTTCCACAACACCACCACACTGTCAGATATCCTCCCTATACCACACCCCTCCACTCCCGTCACATAACTTCCCTTTCCACAACACCACCACACCGTCAGATATCCTCCCTATACCACACCCCCGTTGGTAATCCTTCCTATACCACACCATCCCCGTCAGATATCTCCCTATACCACACCACCCCGTCAGATAAACTCCCTATACGACACCACCCCATCAGATAACCTCCCTATTCTAAACCACACCACCCCCATCAGATAACCTCCCTATACTACATCACACACCCCTCCAGATAAAATTTCTATACCACACCACCCTCGTCAGATAACCTCGCTATACAACACCAAACCACCCCCGTCAGATAACCTCCCTGTACCACACCACACCACCCTCATCAGATAACCTCCCTATACCACACAACACACCCCGCCAGATAAACTCCCTATACCACACCACTGTGAGATAACCTCCCTATACAACACCACAACACCCCATCAGATAAACTCCCTATACCACACCACACCACCCCATCAGATAAACTCCCTATACAACACCACAACACCCCATCAGATAAACTCCTATACCACACCAGCACCATCAGATAACCTCCCAATACTACACCACACACCCCGCCAGATAACCTTTCTATACCACACCACACCACCCCCGTCAGATAACCTCCCTACACAACACCACACCACCCCGTCAGATAACCTCCACCCTTAACACAACACCACCACACTGTCAGATATCCTCCTATACCACACCCCTCCACTCCCGTCACATAACTTCCCTTTCCACAACACCACCACACCGTCAGATATCCTCCCTATACCACACCCCGTTGGTAATCCTTCCTATACCACACCATCCCGTCAGATATCTCCCTATACCACACCACCCCGTCAGATAAACTCCCCTATACGACACCACCCCATCAGATAACCTCCTATTCTAAACCACACCACCCCCATCAGATAACCTCCCTATACTACATCACACACCCCTCCAGATAAAATTTCTATACCACACCACCTCGTCAGATAACCTCGCTATACAACACCAAACCACCCCGTCAGATAACCTCCTGTACCACACCACACCACCCTCATCAGATAACCTCCCTATACCACACAACACACCCCGCCAGATAAACTCCCTATACCACACCACTGTGAGATAACCTCCCTATACAACACCACAACACCCCATCAGATAAACTCCCTATACCACACCACACCACCCCATCAGATAAACTCCCTATACAACACCACAACACCCCATCAGATAAACTCCCTATACCACACCAGCACCATCAGATAACCTCCCAATACTACACCACACACCCCGCCAGATAACCTTTCTATACCACACACACACCACCCCGTCAGATAACCTCCCTATACAACACCACACCACCCCGTCAGATAACCTCCTTTCCACAACACCACCACACTGTCAGATATCCTCCCTATACCACACCCCTCCACTCCCGTCACATAACTTCCCTTTCCACAACACCACCACACCGTCAGATATCCTCCCTATACCACACCCCCGTTGGTAATCCTTCCTATACCACACCATCCCCGTCAGATATCTCCCTATACCACACCACCCCGTCAGATAAACTCCCTATACGACACCACCCCATCAGATAACCTCCCTATTCTAAACCACACCACCCCCATCAGATAACCTCCGTATTCCACACCACACCACCCCCGTCAGATAACCTCCCTATACCACACCCCTCCACCCCTGTCAGATACCCTCCCTATACCACACCACAACACCCCCGTCAGATATCCTCCCTATACCACACCATACCACCGCGTCAGATAACCTCCGTATACAACACCCCTCCACTCCCGTCACATAACTTCCCTTTCCACACCACCACCACACCGTCAGATAAACTCCCTATACAACACCACACCACCTCCGTCAGATAACCTCCCTATACAACACCACCCCGTCAGATAACCTCCCTATACAACACCACACCACACCACCTCCATCAGATAAACTCCCTATACAACACCACACCACACCACCTCCGTCAGATAACCTCCATATACCACACCACCCCGTCAGATAACCTCCCTATACCACACCCCTCCACCCCTGTCAGATACCCTCCCTATACCACACCACAACACCCCCGTCAGATATCCTCCCTATACCACACCCCCGTTGGTAATCCTTCCTATACCACACCATCCCCGTCAGATATCTCCCTATACCACACCCCCGTTGGTAATCCTTCCTATACCACACCATCCCCGTCAGATATCTCCCTATACCACACCCCCGTTGGTAATCCTTCCTATACCACACCATCCCCGTCAGATATCTCCCTATACCACACCCCCGTTGGTAATACTTCCTATACCACACCATCCCCGTCAGATATCTCCCTATACCACACCCCCGTTGGTATTCCTTCCTATACCACACCATCCCCGTCAGATATCTCCCTATACCACATCCCCGTTGGTAATCCTTCCTATACCACACCATCCCCGTCAGATATCCCCTATACCACACCCCGTTGGTAATCCTTCCTATACCACACCATCCCCGTCAGATATCTCCCTATACCACACCCCCATTTGTAATCCTTTCTATACCACACCATCCCCGTCAGATATCTCCCTATACCACACCACCCCGTCAGATAACCTCTCTATACGACACCACCCCATCAGATAACCTCCCTATTCTAAACCACACCACCCCCATCAGATAACCTCCGTATTCAACACCACACCACCCTCGTCAGATAACCTCCCTATACCACACCCCTCCACCCCTGTCAGATACCCTCCCTATACCACACCACAACACCACTGTCAGATAACCTCCCTATACCACACCATACCACCCCGTCAGATAACCTCCGTATACAACACCCCTCCACTCCCGTCACATAACTTCCCTTTCCACACCACCACCACACCGTCAGATAAACTCCCTATACAACACCACACCACACCACCTCCGTCAGATAACCTCCATATACCACACCACCCTGTCAGATAACCTTCCTATACCCCACCACCCCTGTCAGATTACCTCCCTATTCCACACAATTCGCGTAAGATAACCTCCCTATACCACACTACACCACCGCAGACAGATAACCTCCCTATACCACACCGTCAGATAACCTCCCTATACCAACTGTCATATAACCTGCATATACCACACCACCCCCATCAGATAACCTTCCTATACCACACCACCCACGTCAGAAAACCTCCCTATACCACCCACCACTGTCAGATAAACTCCCTATACCACACCACCCGTCGGATAACCAGCCTATACCACACCACCACAGTCAGATAAACTCCCTATACCACACCACTCGTCAGATAACCAGCCTATACCACACCACCCCCGTCAGACAACCTACCTATACCACACCTCCACCACCACTCGTCAGATAACTGCCCTATACCACACCACCCCCGTCAGACAACCTCCCTATACCACACCTCCACCACCACTCGTCAGATAACCAGCCTATACCACACCACCCCCGTCAGACAACCTCCCTATACCACACCACCACCACCACTCGTCAGATAACCTCCCTATACCACACCACACCAGCGCCATCAAATAACCTCCCTATACTACACCACACACCCCGCCAGATAACCTTTCTATACCACATCACACCACCCCCGTCAGATAACCTCCCTATACCACACCACACCACCCCCATCAGATAACCTCCCTATACCCCACCGTCAGATAAGCTGCCTATACAACACCACACCATCCACGTCAGATACCTCCCTTTTCCACACCACCCCTGTCAGATAATCTCCCTATACCACACCACCCCGTCAGATAACCTCCCTATACCACACCACCCACGTCAGAAAACCTCCCTATACCACCCACCACCGTCAGATAAACTCCCTATACCACACCACCCGTCAGATAACCAGCCTATACCACACCACCACAGTCAGATAAACTCCCTATACCACACCACTCGTCAGATAACCAGCCTATACCACACCACCCCCGTCAGACAACCTCCCTATACCACACCTCCACCACCACTCGTCAGATAACATCCCTATACCACACCACACCAGCGCCATCAGATAACCTCCCTATACTACACCACACACCCCGTCAGATAACCTCCCTATACCACACCACCCACGTCAGAAAACCTCCCTATACCACCCACCACCGTCAGATAAACTCCCTATACCACACCACCCGTCAGATAACCAGCCTATACCACACCACCACAGTCAGATAAACTCCCTATACCACACCACCCGTCAGATAACCAGCCTATACCACACCACCACAGTCAGATAAACTCCCTATACCACACCACTCGTCAGATAACCAGCCTATACCACACCACCCCCGTCAGACAACCTCCCTATACCACACCTCCACCACCACTCGTCAGATAATTGCCCTATACCACACCACCCCCGTCAGACAACCTCCCTATACCACACCTCCACCACCACTCGTCAGATAACCAGCCTATACCACACCACCCCCGTCAGACAACCTCCCTATACCACACCACCACCACCACTCGTCAGATAACCTCCCTATACCACACCACACCAGCGCCATCAAATAACCTCCCTATACTACACCACACACCCCGCCAGATAACCTTTCTATACCACATCACACCACCCCCGTCAGATAACCTCCCTATACCACACCACACCACCCCCATCAGATAACCTCCCTATACCCCACCGTCAGATAAGCTGCCTATACAACACCACACTATCCACGTCAGATACCTCCCTTTTCTACACCACCCCTGTCAGTTATCCTTCCAATACCACACCACACCATCCACGTCAGATATCTCCCTTTTCCACACCACCCCTGTCAGATAATCTCCCTATACCACACCACCCCGTCAGATAACCTCCCTATACCACACCACCCACGTCAGAAAACCTCCCTATACCACCCACCACCGTCAGATAAACTCCCTATACCACACCACCCGTCAGATAACCAGCCTATACCACACCACCACAGTCAGATAAACTCCCTATACCACACCACTCGTCAGATAACCAGCCTATACCACACCACCCCCGTCAGACAACCTCCCTATACCACACCTCCACCACCACTCGTCAGATAACATCCCTATACCACACCACACCAGCGCCATCAGATAACCTCCCTATACTACACCACACACCCCGTCAGATAACCTCCCTATACCACACCACCCACGTCAGAAAACCTCCCTATACCACCCACCACCGTCAGATAAACTCCCTATACCACACCACCCGTCAGATAACCAGCCTATACCACACCACCACAGTCAGATAAACTCCTATACCACACCACCCGTCAGATAACCAGCCTATACCACACCACCACAGTCAGATAAACTCCCTATACCACACCACTCGTCAGATAACCAGCCTATACCACACCACCCCCGTCAGACAACCTCCCTATACCACACCTCCACCACCACTCGTCAGATAACTGCCCTATACCACACCACCCCCGTCAGACAACCTCCCTATACCACACCTCCGCCACCACTCGTCAGATAACATCCCTATACCACACCACACCAGCGCCATCAGATAACCTCCCTATACTACACCACACACCCCGCCAGATAACCTTTCTATACCACATCACACCTCCGTATACAACACCCCTCCACTCCCGTCACATAACTTCCCTTTCCACACCACCACCACACCGTCAGATAAACTCCCTATACAACACCACACCACACCACCTCCGTCAGATAACCTCCATATACCACACCACCCCGTCAGATAACCTTCCTATACCCCACCACCCCTGTCAGATTACCTCCCTATTCCACACAACCCCGTAAGATAACCTCCCTATACCACACTACACCACCGCAGTCAGATAACCTCCATATACCACACCGTCAGATAACCTCCCTATACCACCTGTCATATAACCTCCATATACCACACCACCCCCATCAGATAACCTTCCTATACCACACCACCCACGTCAGAAAACCTCCCTATACCACCCACCACCGTCAGATAAACTCCCTATACCACACCACCCGTCAGATAACCAGCCTATACCACACCACCACAGTCAGATAAACTCCCTATACCACACCACTCGTCAGATAACCAGCCTATACCACACCACCCCCGTCAGACAACCTCCCTATACCACACCACCACCACCACTCGTCAGATAACATCCCTATACCACACCACACCAGCGCCATCAGATAACCTCCCTATACTACACCACACACCCCGCCAGATAACCTTTCTATACCACATCACAACTCCGTATACAACACCCCTCCACTCCCGTCACATAACTTCCCTTTCCACACCACCACCACACCGTCAGATAAACTCCCTATACAACACCACACCACACCACCTCCGTCAGATAACCGCCATATACCACACCACCCCGTCAGATAACCTCCCTATACCACACCACCCCTGTCAGATAACCTCCCTATACCACACCACACCACCCCATCAGATAACCTCCCTATACCACACAACCCCATCAGATAACCTCCCTATACCACACCACCCCCGTCAAAAATAACCTCCCTATTCCAAACCACACCACGTCAGTCAGATAACCTCCCTATACCACACCACATCACCCCCATCAGACAACCTCCCTATACCACACCACCCCTGTCAGATAACCTCCCTATACCACACTATCCCCTCAGATTACCTTCCTATACTACACCACTCAACCGCAGTCAGATAACCTCCCTATACCGCACCGTCAGATAACCTGCCGATACCACACCACACCACCCCCGTCAGATAAGCTCCCTATACCCCACCGTCAGATAAGCTCCCTATACAACACCACACCATCCACGTCAGATATATCCCTTTTCCACACCACCCCTGTCAGATAATCTCCCAATATGACACCACCCCATCAGATAACCTCCCTATTCTAAACCACACCACCCCCATCAGATAACCTCCCTATACCACACCCCTCCACCCCTGTCAGATAACCTCCCTATACCACACCACAACACCCCCGTCAGATATCCTCCCTATACCACACCCCCGTTGGTAATCCTTCCTATACCACACCATCCCCGTCAGATATCTCCCTATACCACACCCCCGTTGGTAATCCTTCCTATACCACACCATCCCCGTCAGATATCTCCCTATACCACACCCCCGTTGGTAATCCTTCCTATACCACACCATCCCCGTCAGATATCTCCCTATACCACACCCCCGTTGGTAATCCTTCCTATACCACACCATCCCCGTCAGATATCTCCCTATACCACACCCCCGTTGGTAATCCTTCCTATACCACACCATCCCCCATCAGATATCTCCCTATACCACACCCCCGTTGGTAATCGTTCCTATACCACACCATCCCCGTCAGATATCTCCCTATACCACAACCCCGTTGGTAATCCTTCCTATACCACACCATCCCCGTCAGATATCTCCCTATACCACACCACCCCGTCAGATAACCTCCCTATACGACACCACCCCATCAGATAACCTCCCTATTCTAAACCACACCACCCCCATCAGATAACCTCCGTATTCCACACCACACCAACCCTGTCAGATAACCTCCCTATACCACACCCCTCCACCCCTGTCAGATACCCTCCCTATACCACACCACAACACCCCCGTCAGATAACCTCCCTATACCACATCATACCACCCCGTCAGATAACCTCCGTATACAACACCCCTCCACTCCCGTCACATAACTTCCCTTTCCACACCACCACCACACCGTCAGATAAACTCCCTATACAACATCACACCACACCACCTCCGTCAGATAACCTCCATATACCACACCACCCTGTCAGATAACCTTCCTATACCCCACCACCCCTGTCAGATTACCTCCCTATTCCACACAACCCAGTAAGATAACCTCCCTATACCACACTACACCACCGCAGTCAGATAACCTCCCTATACCACACCGTCAGATAACCTCCCTATACCAACTGTCATATAACCTCCATATACCACACCACCCCCATCAGATAACCTTCCTATACCACACCACCCACGTCAGATAAACTCCCTATACCACACCACCCGTCAGATAACCAGCCTATACCACACCACCACAGTCAGATAAACTCCCTATACCACACCACTCGTCAGATAACCAGCCTATACCACACCACCCCCGTCAGACAACCTCCCTATACCACACCACCACCACTCGTCAGATAACATCCCTATACCACACCACACCAGCGCCATCAGATAACCTCCCTATACTACACCACACACCCCGCCAGATAACCTTTCTATACCACATCACACCTCCGTATACATCACCCCTCCACTCCTGTCACATAACTTCCCTTTCCACACCACCACCACACCGTCAGATAAACTCCCTATACAACACCACACCACCTCCGTCAGATAACCTCCATATACCACACCACCCCGTCAGATAACCTTCCTATACCCCACCACCCCTGTCAGATTACCTCCCTATTCCACACAACCCCGTAAGATAACCTCCCTATACCACACTACACCACCGCAGTCAGATAACCTCCCTATACCACACCGTCAGATAACCTCCCTATATCACCTGTCATATAACCTCCATATACCACACCACCCCCATCAGATAACCTTCCTATACCACACCACCCACGTCAGAAAACCTCCCTATACCCCCCACCACCGTCAGATAAACTCCCTATACCACACCACCCGTCAGATAACCAGCCTATACCACACCACCACAGTCAGATAAACTCCCTATACCACACCACTCGTCAGATAACCAGCCTATACCACACCACCCCCGTCAGACAACCTCCCTATACCACACCAACACCACCACTCGTCAGATAACCTCCCTATACTACACCACACACCCGCCAGATAACCTTTCTATACCACATCACACCACCCCCGTCAGATAACCTCCCTATACAACACCAAACCACCCCGTCAGATAACCTCCCTATACCACACCACACCACCCCCATCAGATAACCTCCCTATACCACACAACCCCATCAGATAACCTCCCTATACCACACCACCCCCGTCAAAAATAACCTCCCTATTCCAAACCACACCACCTCAGTCAGATAACCTCGCTATACCACACCACATCACCCCCATCAGACAACCCCCATCAGACAACCTCCCTATACCACACCACCCCTGTCACACTATCCCCTCAGATTACCTTCCTATACCACACCACTCAACCGCAGTCAGATAACCTCCCTATACCGCACCGTCAGATAACCTGCTGATACCACACCACACCACCCCCGTAAGATAAGCTCCCTATACCACACAACCCCGTCAGATAACCTCCTTATACCCCACCATCAGATAAGCTCCCTATACAACACCACACCATCCACGTCAGATATCTCCCTTTTCTACACCACCCCTGTCAGTTATCCTTCCAATACCACACCACACCATCCACGTCAGATATCTCCCTTTTCCACACCACCCCTGTCAGATAATCTCCCTATACCACACCACCCCGTCAGATAAACTCCCTATACCACACCACCCCCGTCAAAAATAACTTCCCTATTCCAAACCACACCACCTCAGTCAGATAACCTCCCTATACCACACCACATCACCCCCATCAGATAACCTCCCTATACCACACCACCCCTGTCAGATAACCTCCCTATACCACACTATCCCCTCAGATTGCCTTCCTATACCACACCATTCAACCGCAGTCAGATAACCTCCCTATACCGCACCGTCAGATAACCTGCCGATACCACACCACACCACCCCCGTCAGATAAGCTCCCTATACCACACAACCCCGTCAGATAACCTCCCTATACCCCACCGTCAGATAAGCTCCCTATACAACACCACACCATCCACGTCAGATATCTCCCTTTTACATACCACCCCTGTCAGTTATCCTTCCAATACCACACCACACCATCCACGTTAGATATCTCCCTTTTCCACACCACCCCTGTCAGATAATCTCCCAATATGACACCACCCCATCAGATAACCTCCATATTCTAAACCACACCACCCCCATCAGATAACCTCCCTATACCACACCATACCACCCCGTCAGATAACCTCCGTATACAACACCCCTCCACTCCCGTCACATAACTTCCCTTTCCACACCACCACCACACCGTCAGATAACCTAACTATACAACACCACACCACACCACCTCCGTCAGATAACCGCCATATACCACACCACCCCGTCAGATAACCTCCCTATACCACACCCCTCCACCCCTGTCAGTACCCTCCCTATACCACACCACAACACCCCCGTCAGATATCCTCCCTATAACACACCCCCGTTGGTAATCCTTCCTATACCACACCATCCCCGTCAGATATCTCCCTATACCACACCCCAGTTGGTAATCCTTCCTATACCACACCATCCCCGTCAGATATCTCCCTATACCACACCCCCGTTGGTAATCCTTCCTATACCACACTACACCACCGCAGTCAGATAACCTCCCTATACCACACCGTCATATAACCTCCATATACCACACCACCCCCATCAGATAACATTCCTATACCACACCACCCACGTCAGAAAACCTCCCTATACCACACCACCACAGTCAGATAAACTCCCTATACCACACCATCCCCGTCAGATAACCTCCCTATACCACACCACCCCCGTCAGATAACCTTCCTATACCATCCCCGTCAGATAGCCTCCATATACCACACCACCCCCGTCAGATAACCTCCCTATACCACACCACCACCACCACTCGTCAGATAACCTCCCTATACCACACCACACCAGCGCCATCAGATAACCTCCCTATACTACACCACAAACCCCGCCAGATAACCTTTCTATTCCACATCACACCACCCCCGTCAGATAACCTCCCTATACCACACCACCCCCGTCAGATAACCTTCCTATACCATCCCCGTCAGATAGCCTCCATATTCCACACCACCCCCGTCAGATAACCTGCCTATACAACACCAAACCACCCCCGTCAGATAACCTCCCTATACCACACCACACCACCCCCATCAGATAACCTCCCTATACCACACAACCCCATCAGATAATCTCCCTATACCACACCACCCCCGTCAAAAATAACCTCCCTATTCCAAACCACACCACCTCAGTCAGATAACCTCCCTATACCTCACCACATCACCCCCATCAGATAACCTCCTTATACTACACCACCACTGTCAGATAACCTCCCTATACCACACTATCCCCTCAGATTACCTTCCTATACCACACCACTCAACCGCAGTCAGATAACCTCTCTATACCACACCGTCAGATAACCTGCCGATACCACACCACACCACCCCCGTCAGATAAGCTCCCTATACCCCACAACCCCGTCAGATAACCTCCCTATACCCCACCGTCAGATAAGCTCCCTATACAACACCACACCATCCACGTCAGATATCTCCCTTTTCCACACCACCCCTGTCAGTTATCCTTCAAATACCACACCACACCATCCACGTCAGATATCTCCCTTTTCCACACCACCCCTGTTAGATAATCTCCCTATACCACACCACCCCGTCAGATAAACTCCCTATACCACACCACCCCGTCAGATAACCTCCCTACACCACACCACCCCGTCAGATAACCTCCCTATTCCACACCACACCACCCCCGTCAGATAACCTCCCTATACCACACCACCCCATCAGATAACCTCCCTATACCACACCACCCCGTCAGATAACCTCCCTATACCACACTACCGCCATGAGATAACCTCTCTTTACCACACCACCCTGTCAGATAACCTCCCTATAACACACCACCCCAGTCAGATAACCTCCTTATACCACACCACCCCATCAGATAAACTCCCTATACACCACACCATCCCCGTCAGACAACCTCCCTATACAACACCACCTCGTCAGATAACCTCCCTATACCACACCGTCAGATAACCTCCCTATACCACACCACACCACCCCCGTCAGATAACCTTCCTATACCACACCACCCCGACAGATAACCTCCCTATTCCACACCACCCGACAGATAACCTCTCTATACCTCTCTAACCTCTCCGAGATCCAAGATGGCGTAGCAGTCGGACGTGTGTTTTGTCTTGTCCCGTCCTGTATAGTGTAAATATAGTTTTTTTTCCTCTTTTTTTCCCGTATATATTTCGTACATATTTTAATCTCACTTCCCAACCACAGGCTGAATATATTCTCCTGCAACCCGCATCACCCAATGTGGTACGGATCTGCTTTTTCTATGCTTTAGAATCGGAACCCTCACCAGAAGCTAGCCGCTAACTAGCTACTAGCTAGCCACTGCTAGCGGTCTTCAACGCTAACTAGGACACCAGCGCGACATCTACCCAAAGCATATCAGACTGCTTTTTCTCTACCACATCTCCGGATTCCTACATAGCTCTGAAGCTTTATACCGGATCATCGTAAATAGCTAGCTGCAATCCAGTGGCTACTCCTGGCTAACGTCTCTGTCCCAGAGCAAGCACCAGTTAGCCTGGAGCTAGCCTCGAGCTAAGCCCATCTCCCGACTACCCGAAGAGGTCCAAAAATACCTAATTTGCCAATTGGCCTGGACCCTCTACTGACCCTCTACTGCCGACACGGAGCCCCGCCGATCCATCACGACTGGTCCGCCGACATAATCGTCCGAGGGGTTTCAACAGGCTTTTCCGCTGCGACATCGCCAAAGATCCATCTGCTGGCCAAGGCCCGCGAGCTTTCTGAATCGCTGTATCTCCAGCTCACCGCATGAAGAGGAATAAATAAACAGACTCACCCCATCGCGACGTCCCCCAAAGGTTAACTCTCTAGCCTCGCTATCTCCCTGCTTGCTAATTCGGCCTGCTAACGGCTAGCTTGTCAAGCTCCGGTCCGCTAACTGCTACCTTGTCTAGCTCGGGCCTACGAACTGTTAGCTTGTTAGCACAGGCCTGCTAACCGTCTGTACCACCGCGTCCCAATCACTCTCTGACCCCATTTACTTTCTATCTCTTTTTGATTTTTAATTTGTTTATACCTTCCGGAAACCTGCCTCACCCAATGTGATACGGAATCGCTGTTACTTTTACTCTTATTTTTATTTTTATGACACACTCAAGAACCTCCAGACGCTAACCAGCTAACTAGCTACAAGCTAGTTAGTCATTGTTAGTTTAAAAAAAAAAAAAAAAAACCTGGATAACACTCGCCAGCCCCCCTGCCCATCCACCGCTGCCCCCTGGACACTGATCTCTTGGCTACATAGCTGACGCACGCTGGACTGTCCATTAATCACGGTACTCCTTTCTGCTTGTTTGTCTTATCTGTCGGCCCCGTTGCCTAGTCAACGCCATTTTACCTGCTGTTTGTTGTGCTAGCGGATTAGCCTCGCCTACTGTTTTTAGCTAGCTTTCCAAATTCAACACCTGTGATTACTGTATGCCTCGCTGTATGTCTCTCTCAGATGTCAATATGCCTTGTATACTGTTGTTCAGGTTAGTTATAATTGTTTTAGTTCACAATGGAGCCCCTAGACCCACTCTGCATACCCCTGTTACCTCCTTTGTCCCACCTCCCACACATGCGGTGACCTCACCCATTACAACCAGCATGTCCAGAGATACAACCTGTCTCATCATCACCCAGTGCCTGGGCTTACCTCCGCTGTACCCGCACCCCACCATACCCCTGTCTGTGCATTATGCCCTGAATATATTCTACCATGCCCAGAAACCTGCTCCTCTTATCCTCTGCCCCCAACGCTCTAGGCGACCAGTTTTGATAGCCTTTAGCCGCACCCTCATACTACTCCTTCTCTGTTCCGCGGGTGATGTGGAGGTAAACCCAGGCCCTGCATGTCCCCAGGTACCCTCATTTGTTGACTTCTGTGATCGAAAAAGCCTTGGTTTTATGCATGTCAACATCAGAAGCCTCCTCCCTAAGTTTGTTTTACTCACTGCTTTAGCACACTCTGCTAACCCTGATGTCCTTGCCGTGTCTGAATCCTGGCTCAGGAAGGCCACCAAAAATTCAGAGATTTCCATACCCAACTATAACATCTTCCGTCAAGATAGAACTACCAAAGGGGGCGGAGTTGCAGTCTACTGCAGAGATAGCCTGCAAAGTAACGTCATACTTTCCAGGTCCATACCCAAACAGTTCGAACTACTAATTTTGAAAATTACCCTCTCCAGAAATAAGTCTCTCACTGTTGCCGCCTGCTACCGGCCACCCTCAGCTCCCAGCTGTGCCCTGGACACCATTTGTGAATTGATCGCCCCCATCTAGCTTCAGAGTTTGTTCTGTTAGGTGACCTAAACTGGGATATGCTTAACACCCCGGCAGTCCTACAATGTAAGCTAGATGCCCTCAATCTCACTCAAATCATCAAGGAACCCACCAGGTACAACCTAACTCTGTAAACAAGGGCACCCTCATAGACGTCATCCTGACCAACTGGCCCTCCAAATACACCTCCGCTGTCTTCAACCAGGATCTCAGCGATCACTGCCTCATTGCCTGTATCCGCCACGGAGCCGCAGTCAAACGACCACCCCTCATCACTGTCAAACGCTCCCTAAAACACTTCTGTGAGCAGGCCTTTCTAATCGACCTGGCCCGGGTATCCTGGAAGGACATTGACCTCATCCGTCAGTTGAGGATGCCTGGTCATTCTTTAAAAGTAACTTCCTCACCATTTTAGATAAGCATGCTCCGTTCAAAAATGCAGAACCAAGAACAGATACAGCCCTTGGTTCACTCCAGACCTGACTGCCCTCGACCAGCACAAAAACATCCTGTGGCGGACTGCAATAGCATCGAATAGCCCCGTGATATGCAACTGTTCAGGAAGTCAGGAACCAATACACGCAGTCAGTCAGGAAAGCTAAGGCCAGCTTCTTCAGGCAGAAGTTTGCATCCTGTAGCTCCAACTCCAAAAAGTTCTGGGACACTGTGAAGTCCATGGAGAACAAGAGTACCTCCTCCCAGCTGCCCACTGCACTGAGGCTAGGTAACACGGTCTCCACCGATAAATCCACGATTATCGAAAGCTTCAATAAGCACTTCTCAACGGCTGGCCATGCCTTCCGCCTGGCTACTCCAACCTCGGCCAACAGCTCCGCCCCCCCGCAGCTCCTCGCCCAAGCCTCTCCAGGTTCTCCTTTACCCAAATCCAGATAGCAGATGTTCTGAAAGAGCTGCAAAACCTAGACCCGTACAAATCAGCTGGGCTTGACAATCTGGACCCTCTATTTCTGAAACTATCTGCCGCCATTGTCGCAACCCCTATTACCAGCCTGTTCAACCTCTCTTTCATATCGTCTGAGATCCCCAAGGATTGGAAAGCTGCCGCAGTCATCCCCCTCTTCAAGGGGAGACACCCTGGACCCAAACTGCTATAGACCTATATCCATCCTGCCCTGCCTATCTAAGGTCTTCGAAAGCCAAGTCAACAAACAGGTCACTGACCATCTCGAATCCCACCGTACCTTCTCCGCTGTGCAATCTGGTTTCCGAGCCGGTCACGGGTGCACCTCAGCCACGCTCAAGGTACTAAACGATATCATAACCGCTATCGATAAAAGACAGTACTGTGCAGCCGTCTTCATCGACCTCGCCAAGGCTTTCGACTCTGTCAATCACCATATTCTTATCGGCAGACTCAGTAGCCTCGGTTTCTCGGATGACTGCCTTGCCTGGTTCACCAATTACTTTGCAGACAGAGTTCAGTGTGTCAAATCGGAGGGCATGCTGTCCGGTCCTCTGGCAGTCTCTATGGGGGTGCCACAGGGTTCAATTCTCGGGCCGACTCTTTTCTCTGTATATATCAATGATGTTGCTCTTGCTGCGGGCGATTCCCTGATCCACCTCTACGCAGACGACACCATTCTATATACTTTCGGCCCGTCATTGGACACTGTGCTATCTAACCTCAAAAACGAGCTTCAATGCCATACAGCACTCCTTCCGTGGCCTCCAACTGCTCTTAAACGCGAGTAAAACCAAATGCATGCTTTTCAACCGATCGCTGCCTGCACCCGCATGCCCGACTAGCATCACCACCCTGGATGGTTCCGACCTTGAATATGTGGACATCTATAAGTACCTGGGTGTCTGGCTAGACTGCAAACTCTCCTTCAGACTCATCAAACATCTCCAATCGAAAATCAAATCAAGAGTCGGCTTTCTATTCCGCAACAAAGCCTCCTTCACTCACACCGCCAAGCTTACCTAGTAAAACTGACTATCCTACCGATCCTCGATTTCGGCGATGTCATCTACAAAATGGCTTCCAACACTCTACTCAGCAAACTGGATGCAGTCTATCATAGTGCCATCCGTTTTGTCACCAAAGCACCTTATACCACCCACCACTGCGACTTGTATGCTCTAGTCGGCTGGCCCTCGCTACATATTCGTCGCCAGACCCACTGGCTCCAGGTCATCTACAAGTCCATGCTAGGTAAAGCTCCGCCTTATCTCAGTTCACTGGTCACGATGGCAACACCCATCCGTAGCACACGCTCCAGCAGGTGTATCTCACTGATCATCCCTAAAGCCAACACCTCATTTGGCCGCCTTTCGTTCCAGTACTCTGCTGCCTGTGACTGGAATGAACTGCAAAAATCGCTGAAGTTGGAGACTTTTATCTCCCTCACCAACTTCAAACATCAGCTATCCGAGCAGCTAACCGATCGCTGCAGCTGTACATAGTCTATTGGTAAATAGCCCACCCATTTTCACCTACCTCATCCCCATACTGTTTTTATACTGTTTTTTTATTTTATTTATTTATTTATTTACTTTTCTGCTCTTTTGCACACCAATATCTCTACCTGTACATGACCATCTGATCTTTTATCACCCCAGTGTTAATCTGCAAAATTGTATTATTCGCCTACCTCCTCATGCCTTTTGCACACATTGTATATAGACTGCCCATTTTTTTTCTACTGTGTTATTGACTTGTTATTTGCTTACTCCATGTGTAACTCTGTGTTGTCTGTTCACACTGCTATGCTTTATCTTGGCCAGGTCGCAGTTGCAAATGAGAACTTGTTCTCAACTAGCCTACCTGGTTAAATAAAGGTGAAATAAAAAAAATAAAAAAATACCGCACCGTCAGATAACCTGCCGATACCACACCACACCACCCCCGTCAGATAAGCTCCCTATACCACACAACCCCGTCAGATAACCTCCCTATACCCCACCGTCAGATAAGCTCCCTATACAACACCACACCAGATATCTCCCTTTTCCACACCACCCCTGTCAGTTATCCTTCCAATACCACACCACACCATCCACGTCAGATATCTCCCTTTTCCACACCACCCCTGTTAGATAATCTCCCTATACCACACCACCCCATCAGATAAACTCCCTATACCACACCACCCCGTCAGATAACCTCCCTACACCACACCACCCCGTCAGATAACCTCCCTATTCCACACCACACCACCCCGTCAGATAACCTCCCTATACCACACCACCCCGTCAGATAACCTCCCTATACCACACTACCGCCATGAGATAACCTGTCTTTACCACACCACCCCGTCAGATATCTCCCTTTTCCACACCACCCCTGTTAGATAACCTCCCTATACCACACCACCCCGTCAGATAACCTCCCTATAACACACCACCCCAGTCAGATAACCTCCTTATACCACACCACCCCATCAGATAAACTCCCTATACAACACCACACCATCCCCGCCAGACAACCTCCCTATACAACACCACCTCGTCAGATAACCTCCCTATACCACACCGTCAGATAACCTCCCTATATCACACCACACCACCCCCGTCAGATAACCTTCCTATACCACACCACCCCCATCAGATAACCGGCCTATACCACACCACCCCGACAGATAACCTCCCTATACCACACCATCCCTGTCAGATAACCTCCCTATTCCACACCACCCGACAGATAACCTCTCTATACCGCACCGTCAGATAACCTGCCTATACCACACCACACCACCCCCGTCAGATAAGCTCCCTATACCACACAACCCCGTCAGATAACCTCCCTATACCCCACCGTCAGATAAGCTCCCTATACAACACCACACCAGATATCTCCCTTTTCCACACCACCCCTGTCAGTTATCCTTCCAATACCACACCACACCACCCCCGTCAGATAAGCTCCCTATACCCCACCGTCAGATAAGCTCCCTATACAACACCACACCAGATATCTCCCTTTTCCACACCACCCCTGTTAGATAACCTCCCTATACCACACCACCAGTCAGATAAACTCCCTATACCACACCACCCCGTCAGATATTCTCCCTATACCATACCACCGCTGTGAGATAACCTTCCTATACCACACCACCCCTTCAGATAACCTTCCTATACCACACCACCCCCATCAGATGACCAGCCTATACCACACCACCCCGACAGATAACCTCCCTATACTACACCATCCCTGTCAGATAACCTCCCTATTCCACACCACCCGACAGACCTCCCTATACCACACCATTGTGAGATAACTATATACCACACCACCGCCGTGAGATATTCTCCCTATACCACACCACACTACTGTTAGATAACCTCCTTATACCACACCACCTCCGTCAGATAACCTCGGTATACAACACCCCTCCACCCCCGTCAGATAACCTCCCTATACCACACTACCACCATGAGATAACCTCCCTATACCACACCACTGCCATGAGATAATCTCCCTATACCACACCACTGCCATGAGATAACCTCCCTATACCACACCACTGCCATGAGATAACCTCCCTATACCACACCACTGCCATGAGATAACCTCCCTATACCACACCACTGCCATGAGATAACCTCCCTATACCACACCACTGCCATGAGATAACCTCCCTATACCACACCACTGCCATGAGATAACCTCCCTATACCACACTACCACCATGAGATAACCTCCCTATACCACACCACTGCCATGAGATAACCTCCCTATATCATACCACCACCGTGAGATAACCTCCCTATACCACACCACCGCCGTGAGATATTCTCCCTATACCACACCACACTACTGTTAGATAACCTCCTTATACCACACCACCTCCGTCAGATAACCTCGGTATACAACACCCCTCCACCCCCGTCAGATAACCTCCCTATACCACACCACCGCCGTGAGATATTCTCCCTATACCACACCACACTACTGTTAGATAACCTCCTTATACCACACCACCTCCGTCAGATAACCTCGGTATACAACACCCCTCCACCCCCGTCAGATATTCTCCCTATACCACACCACCACCGTGAGATAACCTCCCTATATCATACCACCGCCGTGAGATAACCTCCCTATATCATACCACCGCCGTGAGATAACCTCCCTATATCATACCACCACCGTGAGATAACCTCCCTATACCACACTACTGCCATGAGATAACCTCCCTATACCACACCACTGCCATGAGATAATCTCCCTATACCACACCACTGCCATGAGATAACCTCCCTATACTTCACTACCACCATGAGATAACCTCCCTATATCATACCACCGCCGTGAGATAACCTCCCTATACCACACTACCACCATGAGATAACCTCCCTATACCACACCACTGCCATGAGATAATCTCCCTATACCACACCACTGCCATGAGATAACCTCCCTATACCACACCACTGCCATGACATAATCTCCCTATACCACACTACCACCATGAGATAACCTCCCTATACCACACCACTGCCATGAGATAATCTCCCTATACCACACCACTGCCATGAGATAACCTCCCTATACCACACCACTGCCATGAGATAATCTCCCTATACCACACTACCACCATGAGATAACCTCCCTATACCACACCACTGCCATGAGATAATCTCCCTATACCACACTACCACCATGAGATAACCTCCCTATACCACACCACCCCCATGAGATAATCTCCCTATACCACACCACCGCCATGAGATAATTTCCCTATACCACACCACCGCCATGAGATAATTTCCCTATACCACACCACCGCCATGAGATAATTTCCCTATACCACACCACCGCCATGAGATAACCTCCCTATACCACACTACCACCATGAGATAATCTCCTATACCACACTACTGCCATGAGATATTCTCCCTATACCACACCACCGCCATGAGATAACCTCCTATACCACACTACTGCCATGAGATATTCTCCCTATACCACACCACCGCCATGAGATAATTTCCCTATACCACACTACTGCCATGAGATAATCTCCCTATACCACACCACCGCCATGAGATAACCTCCCTATTCCACACCACTGCCATGAGATAATCTCCCTATACCACACTACTGCCATGAGATAATTTCCCTATAACACACCACCGCCATGAGATAATTTCCCTATACCACACCACCGCCATGAGATAACCTCCCTATACCACACTACCACCATGAGATAATCTCCCTATACCACACTACTGCCATGAGATAATTTCCCTATACCACACCACCGCCATGAGATAATGTACCTATACCACACCACCGCCATGAGATAACCTCCCTATACCACACTACCACCATGAGATAATCTCCCTATACCACACTACTGCCATGAGATAATTTCCCTATACCACACCACCGCCATGAGATAATTTCCCTATACCACACTATTGCCATGAGATAATTTCCCTATACCACACTACTGCCATGAGATAATTTCCCTATACCACACTACTGCCATGAGATAATTTCCCTATACCACACTACTGCCATGAGATAATGTACCTATACCACACCACCACCATGAAATAACCTCCCTATACCACACTACCACCATGAGATAATCTCCCTATACCACACTACTGCCATGAGATAATTTCCCTATACCACACCACCGCCATGAGATAATTTCCCTATACCACACTACTGCCATGAGATCATTTCCCTATACCACACTACTAACATGAGATAACCTCCCTATACCACACTACCACCATGAGATAATCTCCCTATACCACACTACTGCCATGAGATAATTTCCCTATACCACACCACCGCCATGAGATAATGTACCTATACCACACCACCGCCATGAGATAACCTCCCTATACCACACTACCACCATGAGATAATCTCCCTATACCACACTACTGCCATGAGATAATTTCCCTATACCACACCACCGCCATGAGATAATTTCCCTATACCACACTATTGCCATGAGATAATTTCCCTATACCACACTACTGCCATGAGATAATTTCCCTATACCACACTACTGCCATGAGATAATTTCCCTATACCACACTACTGCCATGAGATAATGTACCTATACCACACCACCGCCATGAAATAACCTCCCTATACCACACTACCACCATGAGATAATCTCCCTATACCACACTACTGCCATGACTTAATTTCCCTATACCACACCACCGCCATGAGATAATTTCCCTATACCACACTACTGCCATGAGATAATTTCCCTATACCACACTACTGCCATGAGATAATTTCCCTATACCACACTACTAACATGAGATAATTTCCCTATACCACACTACTAACATGAGATAATTTCCCTATACCACACTACTGCCATGAGATAATGTACCTATACCACACCACCGCCATGAAATAACCTCCCTATACCACACCACCGCCGTGAGATATTCTCCCTATACCACACTACTGCCATGAGATAATTTCCCTATACCACACTACTGCCATGAGATAAGTTCCCTATACCACACTACCGCCATGAGATAATTTCCCTATACCACACCACCGCCGTGAGATATTCTCCCTATACCACACCACCGCCGTGAGATATTCTCCCTATACCACACTACTGCCATGAGATAATGTACCTATACCACACCACCGCCATGAAATAACCTCCCTATACCACACCACCGCCGTGAGATATTCTCCCTATACCACACTACTGCCATGAGATATTCTCCCTATACCACACTACTGCCATGAGATAATTTCCCTATACCACACCACCGCCATGAGATAATTTCCCTATACCACACCACCGCCATGAGATAATTTCCCTATACCACACTACTGCCATGAGATAATTTCCCTATACCACACTACTGCCATGAGATAATTTCCCTATACCACACTACTGCCATGAGATAATGTACCTATACCACACCACCGCCATGAAATAACCTCCCTATACCACACTACTGCCATGAGATAATTTCCCTATACCACACCACCGCCGTGAGATATTCTCCCTATACCACACCACCGCTGTGAGATAAACTCACTATACCACACCACACTTCTGTTAGATAACTTCCTTATACCACACCACCACCAGGCTCATCTATTATTTGGCACAAACTAACATTCTTTGACCATTCTGGCAAAACAAAAAGTGCATTTGATGAAATATTCATTGTTGATTCATATTGTCTCCGAACTTTGTCAAACAGCGGACAAAATTGAAGGTTTCCTGCTCTTCTTGTCTGGTTGTTAGATGCCACCTGACCACTACTCCTATCAAACTTTGATAAACAGATAATACAAAATAGAGCATTGGCCAAATTCACTTTCCAAGACCATGACACGAAAACCTCAAGCCCATCTCATGTGAAACTAATCTATCAAATACGATAGAGTAACTAACTGCTATTAAAAATGGTAGGTTAGGTTTATAGCTGGCAAGGAGCACTGTGGCCTTTTTTGTAAAGGTGCAGCTACTGTTCCCGAGGTCCAGCTAAATTAAGGCAGTTTATACCATTTAAAAAACATTACAATACATTCACAGACTTCACAAGTTAACAGACTGTGTGCCCTCAGGCCCCTACTCCACCACTACCACATGTCTACAGTAAAAATCCATGTGTGTGTATAGTGCGTATGTTATCGTGTGTGTTTGCATGTGTCTGTGCCTATGTTTGTGTTGCTTAACAGTTTTTTATCAGTCTAATTATTATTTTTTCTTCTTTTTTTTTACTGCTTGCATCAGTTACTTGATCTAGAATAGAGTTCCATGTGGTCATGGCTCTATGTAGTACTGTGTGCCTCCCATAGTCTGTTATGGACTGTGAAGAGACCGCTTGTGGCATGTCTTGTGGGGTATGCATGAGTGTCCAACATGTGTTCAACAGGTATAAATACATTCAACATGTCAATACCTCTCATAAATACAAGTAATGATGAAGTCAATCTCTCCTCCACTTTGAGACAGGAGAGATTTACTTGCATATTTCTTAATATGTGTACATCAAGGGGCCAGCCGTGCTGTCCTGTTCTGAGATAATTGCAATTCCTAAGTTCCTTTTTGTGGCACCTGACCACATGAATAGTAGTCCAGGTGCAACAAAACTAGGGCCTGTAGGACCTGCCTTTTGATAGTGCTGTTAAAAAGGTAGAGCAGCCCTTTATTATGGACAGACTTCTCCCCATATTTGCTACTATTGTATCACCTTGTTTTGACCATGACAGTATATAATCCAGGGTTACTCCAAGCATTTTAGTCACCTCGACGTGCTACATTTCCAATTTATTTATTACAATATTTAGGTAAGGTTTAGGGTTTAGTGAATGATTTGTCCCAAATACAATGCTTTTAGTTTTAGAAATATTTAGGACTAACTTACTCCTTGCCACCCACGCTGAAACTAACTTCAGCTCTTTGTTAAGTGTTGCAGTCATTTCAGTCACTGTAGTAGCTGACATGCATAGTGTTGAGTCATCTGCATTCATAGACACACTGATAGGTCATTGGTAAAGATTGAAAAAAGTAAGGGGCCTAGACAGCTGCCATGTGGAATTCCTGATTCTACCTGGATTATGTTGGCGGGGCTTCCATTAAATAACATCCTATGTGTTCTGTTAGGCAGCTAACTCTTTATCCACAATATAGCAGGGGGTGTAAAGTCATAACACATACGTTTTTCCAGCAGCAGACAATGATTGATGTAAAAGCCGCACCAAAGTCTAACAAAACAGCCCCCACAATATTTTTATCATCAATTTCTCTCAGCCAATCATCAGTTATTTGTGTTAGTGCTGTGCTTGTTTAATGTCTATCCTTAGAAGCATGCTGAATGTTTGTTGTCAATTTGTTTACCCTAAAATAGCATTGTACCTAGTCAAACACAATTTTCCCCAAAAGTTTACTAAGGGTTGGTAACATGCTGATTGGTTGGCTATTTGAGCCAGTAAAGGGGGCTTCACTATTCTTAGGTAGCGGAATGACTTTTGCTTCCTCCAAGCCTGGGGGCACACACTTTCTATTAGGCTTAAATTGAAATGTGGCAAATAGGAATGGCAATATCATTCGCTATTATGTTCAGTAATTGCCCATTCAAGTTGTCAGACCCCGGTGGCGTGTCATTGTTGATAGACAACAATACTTTTTTCACCTCTGCCACACACACTTTATGAAATTAAAAATTACAATGCTTGTCTTTCATTATTTGGTCAGATATACTTGGATGTGTAGCGTCCATGTTTGTTGCTGGCATGTCATTCCTATATTTGCTAATCTTGCCAATGAAAAAAATCATTAAAGTAGTTGGAAATATCAGTTGGTTTTGTGATGAATGAGCCATCTGATTCTATGAATGATGGTGGAGAGGCATCAAACAAGATTGAATGCCATCCAGCCACCGTCTGGACACATCTGCTACCAACTTCGTTAGCTTTATGGCTAGCAGGTTAGAGTCTCTGTCAATCAGGCTTCAACCTGTCTGTTAAGCGGGATTCCGGGACAAGAAATAACGGTCCTAGCTGTTAAAAGCTAACCGTGTTGCGGAATGCACGCAAAGACAAGTTCGGTATTCGTATTTAATGAATAGCGGTTTTGTTTTAATCAAAAATAATGAACCAAGTGTTTTCCATCATGCAGTGTTCAGCTGTGCACTCCTATCTGCCCCCATGTCCCACTCACTCCTCCATGTTGAGGTTTACATGGACCATCTTCAGGAGGTGGTAGAAGTCTTCTACCTCTTCAGGCTGGAGCCCTGGATGGTGTGTCTGTACAGGGGAAGACCAATCACTTCAGCATACAGGTCAATGGCCTGGAGGCCACCGTCTGATAGGTGTAGCTCTCCAACTCATATTACACAGGGGACCAGACTGGTCTCATAGACTAGACGTAACATGGTAAATGTAAATCCAGGACACTCAAATTAGTTTGATATGTTATGTTTGGTATGGTCACATAAGATAGGTTCCTCAAGGCAAAAACAAAAGGATGGTGGTTGGTCAGGGTGGATTGGTGGGCATATAACGCCATTACGGACAACTTCAGCATTTTAGCTAATTAGCAACTTTGCAACTACTTACTACTTTTTTTAGCTACTTTGCAGGTAAGCTAAGCCTTTCCCTAACCCTAACCTTAAGCCTTTTAGCTAACCCTTCCCCTAACCCTTTAACCTACCTCCTAACCTTAAACCCTAATATTAACCCCTAACCCCTAGAGCTAACGTTAGCTAGCTAGCTGACATTAGCTTTATCCACCTAGCCACATAGCTATTGTTAGCCACAACAAATTGGAATTCGTAACATATATGTTAAGCAAATATTGTAACATATTGTACGTTTTGCTCATTTGTAACATATTGTACAAATTGTCATTTGTAACATATCACACGAAATGGATGATGGCCATCCACAAATTAACACATACCATACGAAATGTAACATATTATACAAAATGGAGTGTCTCAGATTTACGTAAAGAATAATATGAAATGCTCTGAGACCAGGGACAGAAGGGACAGATGACAGAAGTTCATTCATTTACAGTATTGCTGTTCCACTTAGGCAAGGCACATCCCTTATTATTGGTTTGATTGATTTAAATAGATGGAGCATTGAAGATTTTCTCATGGTCACCTAGGGCTAGGTGATATTTTGAATTCATTCAAATGTATGTTTTGCATGAAATTCCATATGCCTGTATTTTTAGCGTTTAGGTCCACTTGTACTTTTTGGTCTCATCTCCTTCACTCTGTCTGTGCTGTGTGCACCTTCCCATTTACACCAGAGATGTGTATATAATGACAAGATGACCATGTCTATTCCCTAACAATATCAGGATGAGGTAAGACCCAGATGCAGACCGTGTCGAAGTACAATGTTAATTACAGCAGCAGAGGCAAAGGTACAGGACGGCAGGGAGGCTCAGGGTCAGGCAGAGTGGTCAGGCGGGCGGGTTCATGGTCAGGATAGGCAAGGGTCAAAAACCAGGAGGGCGAGTAAAATATAGGCTGGGAAAAGACAGGAGCTGACAGGACAAACGCTGGTAAGCTTGACAAACAAGACGAACTGGCAACAGACAAACAGAAAACACAGGGGATAATGGGGAAGATGGGCGACACCTGGAGGGGTGTGGAGACAAGCACAAATGCAGGTGAAAACAGATCAGGGCATGACAAACAATGGGAGTAGTTGTCCCAAAGGTAGGAGACAGGTGACAGGCTTAGGTCCAAAATAAGCCCATTTGAACGCATTGGTCTTATTTTGGACATATTTTGAATGCCATATCAGTGATTATTGCTAAAAAGCAGATTAAACCATTATGATAAAATAATGTAATTATTTGTGGGTTTTATGGTTGTGGACGGATTATATTATAATTTCACATGCCCTGAATTAATTTGATTATTGCTGATTGTTTGAAATGCAGTGTATTTTACTTTTAATTGTAAACAAAGCTTTTTGTTTACAATTAAAGCATTCAAAATGTTATCAACCTTTATTTCTGTAATGATGAATTTCCCCACACTTAAAGGGGCAATCTGCAGTTGCTACATACATTATTGGACTTGTGAATGAACGATACATCAGAAAGCATTCACAGCCCTTTTTGCAAATGTTGTTGAGTTACAGCCTGAATTAAAATGTATTAAATATATTTTTTTGTCAGTGGTCTACACACAATACCCCATATGGTCAAAGTGGAGTTATGTTTTTGGACATTTTTACAAGCCTAAATAAGTTCAAGAGTAAAACTTTGCTTAAACAAGTCACATAATAAGTTGCCTGGACTAACTGTTTGCAACCATGTGTTTAACATGATATTTGAATGACTTCCTCATCTCTGTACCCTACACATATAATTATCTGTAAGGTCCCTCAGTCGAGCAGTGAATTTCAAACACAGATTCAACCACAAAGAACAGGGAGGAGAACCAATGGCACGCAAAGAAGGGCACCTATTGGTAGATGGGTAAAAAAAACAAATAAAAGCAGACATTGAATATCATGGAGCATGGTGAAGATATTAATTACACTTTGGAAGGTGTATCAATTTATTTTTAACCTTTATTTAACTAGGCAAGTCAGTTAAGAACAAATTCTTACCTGGACTACGCTGGCCCATTGTGCGCTGCCCTATGGAACTTCCAATCACACCAGATGTGATATAGCCTGGATACAAACCAGGGACTGTAGTGACGCCTTTTGCACTGAGATGCAGTGCCTCAGACTGCTGCGCCACTCAATACACCCAGTCACTAAAAAAATACAGGCATCCTTCTTAACTCAGATGCCAAAGAGGAAGGAAACTGCTCAGTGATTTCACCATGAGGCCAATGGTGACTTAAACCGTTTAATAGTTGTGATTAGTTTAATAGTTTAATAGTTGTGATTTGAGAAAACTGAAGATGGATCAACAACATTGTAGTTACTCCACAATACTAAACTAATTGACAAAGTGAAACGAAGGAAGCCTGTACAGAATAAAAATATTCCAAAACATGGATCCTGTTTGCAAAAAGGCACTAGAGTAATACTGCAAAAACAGTGGCAGGGCAATTAACTCTTTGTCCTGAATACAAAGTGTTATATTTGGGTGAAATCCAAAACAACACATTACTTAGTACCACTCTCCACATTTTCAAGCATAGTGGTGGCTGCATTATGTTATGGGTATGCTTGTAATTGTTAAGGAATAAACGGAATGGACTTAAGAACAAGCAAAATCCTAGAGGAAAATCTGTTTCAGTCTACTTTCCACCAGACACTGTGAGATGAATTCACCTTTCTGCAGGACAATAACCTAAAGCACTAGCCATAATCTACACTGGAGTTGTTTTACAAAAAGACAGTAAATATTCCTGAGTGGCAGAGTAACAGTTTTGATTTAAATCTACTTGAAAATATTCTGTATGGCAAGACCTGAAAAACCAATTTGACAGAGCTTGAAGAATTTTGAAAAGAAAAATGGGCAAAAGTTGTACAATCATGGTTTGGGAAGCTCTTAGAGCCTTACCCAGAAAAACTAACAGCTGTAATCGCTGCCAACAGGTGCTTCTACAAAATATTGAACGAGATATTGTCACGGATCCCCCCCGTACTGCTGCTCATTCTGTTCACCAGTTCCGGAGGTCAACGTCACTGGCCTTCTAAGTTGCACTGAACTGTGTCATTACGCACACCTGAATCCAATTCCTCACGGATTGTGTTTGTATAAATGTGTCCTTTGTTTCCCCATTGGGCTGTGGATTATTGTTCCCATGTCCGTTGGTGGTGTGAGTGCCAATGCGTTGTCTCAGCCTGTGCTGCGTGTTTTATGTTTGTGTATTACGGGTCTCGTCCAGTGTCATTCTACGAGGTTTACCCTCGCTCTTTTGTTTGGGTACATCCCGGTGTTTTATATACATGTTTGTTTTGGGTGTATTAAAAACCCAGATGATATATTCCTGTGCCTGCCTCCAAATCCTTTATACCAGCGTGACAGATATTTCTGTTTATAATTTTAATATGTTTGCAAAAATTTGTAACAACGTATTTTTAATTTGTCATTATTGGGTATTGTCTGTATATATATATTTTTAATCCGTTTTGAATTCAGACTGTAACATAACAAAATGTGGAATAAGTCAAGGGGTATGAATACATTCTGAAGGCCAGTATCCCGGAGTCGACTCTTCACTGTTGACGCTGAGACTGGTGTTTTGCGGGTACTATTTAATGAAGCTGCCAGTTGAGGACTTGTGTTAAGTATCTGTTTCTTAAACTAGACACTCTAATGTACTTGTCCTCTTGCTCAGTTGTGCACCGGGGCCTCCCACTCCTCTTTCTATTCTAGTTAGAGTCAGTTTGCGTTGTTCTGTGAAGGAAGTAGTAAACAGCATTGTACGATATCTTCAGTTTCTTGTTAATTTCTCGCATGGGATTGCCTTCATTTCTCAGAACAAGTATAGACTGACGAGTTTCAGAAGAAAGTTCTTTGTTTCTGGCCATTTTGAGCCTGTAATCGAACCCATAAATGCTGATGCTCCATATTCTCAACTAGTTTAAAGAAGGCACATTTTATTGCTGCTTTAATCAACACTACAGTTTTCAGCTGTGCTAACATAATTGCAAAAGGGTTTTCTAATGATCAATTGTCCTTTTTAAAATGATAAACTTGGATTAGCTAACACAACATGCCATTGGAACACAGGAGTTATGGTTGCTGATAATGGGCCTCTGTACGCCTATGTAGATATTCCATAAAAAATCAGCTACTTCCAGCAACAATAGTAATTTACAACAATAACAATGTTTACACTGTATTTATGATCAACGGTAGGCTCCTTAAAAGGACATATTGGGCAAATACATGCTGCTTTATCCAGAAATATTTATAAGATGTAAAAAATCCTATATTTCTGCTTCATCTCAAACTTCCCCACACAGCCATGACAATATAACACAAGTTCTTATGCGCAATTACGTTATTAGTTATTAGCCTATTATAAATATTAGGTTCAATGAAGTATAGACCAAGTCCAGAAAATAAAACCCCTCACCCACTCGCCCCTAATATGTGTAGCCATAGAGACCAAATGTCCATACAATGGTATTCACACAGGTTGTGTTTTTTCCTCTGGAGGGAATGCTGTGCTTAGAGGAAACCCTTTGATGCTTTTTTTGCTCTCTGTTGTTGTGCCAGAGAATAATAATTGCACTGCCGTGGTATGTTTCCCTCACCTTCTGCCCCTAAGCAGGCCAAAGACAACAGAATCTCTCTGAATGTACAAAATTGAAGAAGACATCTCCTCAATCCACTGTTTTTTGGTATGGTCCTTTCTCTTGTTCTGTTTTTGTTAGGCTTTTTGAAAAGCAGATCCAATCCTGAGACCTGAGGATGAGCTCCTTTCACCCTTAAAGTGTTCCTTCCAAACCCTGTGAATGTGTAGGTGGTAGTGTGGGCACTAAAACATAGTAGTAGAGGCCACTGGTATCACCCTTGTGGTAAGGCGAATGACTGTATTACTAAAATCTTTACAAATTGTTATGGAATGCAAATAAAGTCTGTCAATAGGTAGGCTGGAAATGATTTAATATTGCTTTTACACTTTTTTCTGATTGTGAGTAAGATAGGCGTGAATGGGTTAATGAATTACATTGTGATACAATTATAATCACTAATATACACTATAAACACGATATTATTATATTAAAATAATATTTGTCTTCTGTATTTTCTCAGCCTTTTGGTTTTAAACCGGCCTTTTCTCAGAAAGGACACCGCACAAAATAAATAATTAGCAGCAAATTTCCAATTGTGTTGAAAATTCTTTACCTCACAGCTTCATTGCTTCTGGTCATTCCCCTGAAAGCCCATGGGCTCTGACTAATACAAATTACCTCACTTATCAGCTGTAGTTTATTAAGTAGTTTGTTATCCAGACAGATTAATAAAGTGTGTTGTTCTGTTTTTTATTTGTGGCAGCACACGACCGGCATAAAATAGCGTTTTATGTCCTTTTTGTTGGTGCGAAGGGGATAAAAAGTGTTGATGGATAGTGCAACCTAGACACAGGCAATGACGTGAATATGAGACGCATAAATATGGAAGCAAGGCGGAGGAAATCGAATGGCACCCTTGGCCTTTCCTTAAAGGAGCATGTGCATATGACAAGTGATTTAGACAGATACACAAACACATTTTTGTTGCTCAAGGACACAAAAACTTTGGGTGTAATGAGAAAGTAAGGCCTGAAATCACAGGCCGGTAAATTGAATGCCAGTACAGGCAAGTCAAGGTTACACGTGAAGGGCCAAGAACATAAACACATCTTTCTCTTTGTATTCTTTTCAACAGTCAGTCCATATATACAGAGATGCTACAAATAGTGAAATATATTGACTATAATTTGTAGCTTAGTGCAAAGATAAAATGTATGCATTGATGCCAAATCAATTTACGTTTTGTTTTAATAATATAAAATCATTCAACTAATGACAAGAAATCAACATAAACTGAAAACAGAAATAACACACTTATTAGGAAACACAAGGGAATGACAAACAATGTTTTAGGTCAGCTGTGCAATGAAACAGAACTTTTTAAAGCATTTGAAATTATTGTTTCTCGGGGGCAGTGTTGATTTCCAAAATTTCACAGTAAGAGAATCGAGTTATGTTCTATTCTTCTCCTGTTGCACATATTTTAACAACCATTTTCCCTCACATTAGTGTGCATTAGTAACCTTCCTAAAGCGCGTGCTCTGCACAAACTCAAGCCAGTCCAGAGTCCAGATTCCAACTTTGTGCAGAACCCAATTTGGGTTCCAATTCATCACAAGGCCACAAACACAAAGCAGTGTGATTCGCAGCCGTATCAAGCCTGGTGCATCCTCCTGGCCATATGAAGCCTGGTGTATCCCCCTGGCCATATGAAGCCTGGTGTATCCTCCTGGCCATATGAAGCCTGGTGTATCCCCCTGGCCATATGAAGCCTGGTGTATCCTCCTGGCCATATGAAGCCTGGTGTATCCCCCTGGCCATATGAAGCCTGGTGTATCCCCCTGGCCATGTGAAGCCTGGTGTATCCCCCTGGCCATATGAAGCCTGGTGTATCCCCCTGGCCATATGAAGCCTGGTGTATCCCCCTGGCCATACGAAGCCTGGTGTATCCCCCTGGCCATATGAAGCCTGGTGTATCCCCCTGGCCATATGAAGCCTGGTGTATGCCCCTGGCCATATGAAGCCTGGTGTATGCCCCTGGCCATATGAAGCCTGGTGTATCCCCCTGGCCATATGAAGCCTGGTGTATCCCCCTGGCCATATGAAGCCTGGTGTATCCCCCTGGCCATACGAAGACTGGTGTATCCCCCTGGCCATATGAAGCCTGGTGTATCCCCCTGGCCATATGAAGCCTGGTGTATCCCCCTGGAGGCCCAGAACCAGAACACCTGGCTGTCTTTTTGTGTTGAGCTTCTTGCTCTCTCTGTCTCTCAGGCCTCACTAAGGCATGTCAGCGGTTGATGCCATCTCAACAACAGCACAGCATTTAGCCTACCTGACAGTGATACATTTGAGTTCATATTGAGTTCAGCATCACACACACTACTCATACCCCTCACAAGGTGTCGGTCTGCTCTTACAGAGAGAGATCGTTGATAGAAATTACTTAACCTCCACCAAGGGGTCATTGCTTGAATATTGTGGCAGTGTTACAAAACATTGTAGCCATTCTTGATGTTTATCTGACAGTCTAAATTTGAATGTGACATAGACAGAGACTTGTGCTTCAGACAGACATTTTAAAAGCAGCTCTGTGTATCTTTAACTCAGCCCCAATGTGGTGTTTCCTCCATCAAGAGGCTCATTTTCCAAAGCACTATCAACATAATGATGCCTCTTTAGGGCCTAACCACATCCAAATCACTTAGTAAACAACACAAACGGGGATCTGTACACATTTTTACAGACAATTAACTGTTATCACAAGGGTCCCAAATGGATTAGTAGCCTCATTAATGTCTTAGGCTAATGCTCCCTTGATTGGAAATGTGAGGAAACGTGAAATAAAATCAGGGGTTTGATCCAAATTGTTTGATCTCAGCGTGATGCTTAAAAAGGCCCTCAGCCTGCTAACAATGATTGAGATTGCTGGAAATCCCCCCCAGAAATTATCCTGCTTTTTTACCTTTATTTTATTTGGCGGAAAAAACTATGAGATGTGTTTGTAAACGCAAGTGCGTGAGGTTGATGAAAATGGTCTTCCTTCTTGAAGGCTCTCCCTTCATTGGGCGAGGTGGGTGAGGTGAGGGTGAGGCAAGTGGGTGAGGTTGATGAAAATGGTCTTCCTTCTTGAAGGCTCTCCCTTCATTGGGTGAGGTGGGTGAGGTGAAGGTGAGGCAAGTGGGTGAGGTTGATGAAAATGGTCTTCCTTCTTGAAGGCTCTCCCTTTTCCGCCTCTGGAAGCTCTCAAATCATTGGTTTGAGTGAAGTGTTTATCAGTGTTTGTCTCCTCCAGGTATTCTCTGCCTAGGAAAACATCAGACTCATTTTGAAGGGGATGATGCTATTGTGAATATGATTAGGTGGGACATGCATTCATAAACCTCAAATATCCTCCATGCCGCACAAATGTGGATATTAGCTCATGTTCTGCCATTAATAATGAATAATCATGTATTTTATAGAACATCAATCATGAGCTGTGGACATTCTCAACACCTAAGAAACAGAAATGTTTCAACCAAGGATCCCTAAGTACACATTTTCTCTGAATATTTACCTGATTTGAAATAGTATTTTCCTTCCAAAATCCCAGAATCAAATTACAGGTGCAGTTCTGTTTCCCCTGTGAATCTCCTGCCAAAGGGATGTGGTCCATCAAAGTTCAACATTCTCCTAATTATAAGGAAGCCAGGGAAAATGACACACACTTGCGTGCTACTGTCACCTGACTCTGCTGACAAACTCCATTTTGTACACAAGGGCCTTAATGTTTCACAGAGACACACTCTCAACCTTAATCTAAGACCTTGTCTTGATTATCAAGCAGAGTAGAAACAGGAATGATACTGTGAATTTGTTTTCTGTGTATTCCGTGTATTAAAAGAGTCAAAAGTTTTGTTTTTGGTCCCATATTCATAGCACGCAACGAGTTCATCAAGCTTGTGACTCTACAAATTTGTTTACTGTTTGTTTTAGTTGTGTTTCAGATGATGTTGTGCCCAATAGAAATTAATGCTAAATAATGTACATTATGTCATTTTGGAATCCCTTTTATTGTAGCAAACATCAAATGCATCCAACAAGTTTTTAAAGTCACGCGCTTGATATAATCATTCCGTGCTAGGAATATGGGACCGAATACTAAACTTTTGACTTCTTTAAAATTTCTGCCCTGCTAGAGCTGTCCCGGTCAACTGTAAGTGCTGCTGTTGTGAAATGTTTCGGAGGAACAACAGCCCATCCGCAAAGTTCAATGCCACCCAATCTCACAAGACGTGACCGCCGAGCGCTGAATGCCATAGCACACAAAAAAGTCCTCACTCTCAATAGTGTTCCAAACTGCCTTTGGAAGCAACATCAGCACAATAACCGTTTGTCGGGAGCTTAATGAAATGAATATCTATGGCTGAGCAGCTACACACAGCCTAAGATCACCATGCGCAATGGCAAGCGTTGGCTGGAGTGGCATAAAGCTCGCCACCATTAGACTCTTATGCAGTGGAAACACGTTCTCTGTAGTAATGAATCACGCTTCACAATCTCGCAGTCCTTCAGACTAATCTGAGTTTGGAGGATGCCAGGAGAACGCTACCTGCCCCAATGCATAGTGCCAACTGTAAAGTTTGGTGGAGGAAGAATAATGGTCTGGGGCTGTTTTTTATTGTTTGGGCTTGGCCCATTAGATTCAGTGAAGGGAAATCTTCTGTGCTTCCAACTTTTTGGTAACAGTTTGGGGAAGGCTCTTTCTTGTTTAAGCATCACAATTCCCCTGTGCACAAAGCGAGGTCCATACAGAAATGGTTTGTCGAGATCGGTGTGGAAGAACTTGACAGGTCTGCACAGAGCCCTGACCTCAACCCCATCAAACACCTTTGGGATGAATTGGAACGCTGACTGCGTGGCCTAATCGCCCAACATCAGTGCCTGACCTCATTAATGTTCTTGTGGCTGAATGGAAACAAGTCCCTGCAGCAATGTTCCAACATCGAATGGACAGCCTTCCCAGAAAAGTGGAGTCTGTTAAAGCATTAAAGGGGTGACCGATTCTATATTAATGCCAATGATTTTGGAATAAGATGTTCGAGTAGGTGTCCACATACTTTCGGTCATGTAGCATATATATATATATATATATGTATACTTATACAAATATAAACACCCACCAAATTATTATAATAAACTGGCACATGACACTGAACCTAACTGTGTGGTATCACAACAATAGGAATTCTATGAAGAAATGCACTAGTTATAAATATCTTTCTTTGTTTTAGAACTGTAACATTAGACAACTGTAACACTTTACTTGCTGCTGAATCCCCCTCAGATCTCTTTGTGGGATAGCGTAATTAGGACATCTGCTCTCTGATATACAATATCGCAAACTGTTTCCCTTGCGCTTGACAGACACAAACATAACCCAGGAAATAGCTCTCAATCAGAATATGGGAGCTGACATCAGAGGTAGCCACAGAGGTGATCCCCAAACACCCTCCCCAAGCTGCAAAGGTCTTTCCTTCCATGTTATGGGTTGGCTCCATGATGAAGTGACACTCTGCATTCACAAAAGCCCCAGCTCTCTTGTGGGTCCGCTTTGCTTTTCTTGGACTGCCCAAGCCCACCCAATGCCAAGTTAACTTGACTCTTGTCAGAATGGGCCCCATATCTATGAAGAGTATATGTGGGGTGAGCAGTGTGCA